>NW_006787408.1:2883274-2980620 GCF_000442215.2 Lipotes vexillifer
CCCGTGTCCCCTGCATCGGCAGGCGGACTCTCAACCACTGTGCCACCAGGGAAGCCCACTAATCTACTTTTTGACCCTGTGGATTTGCCAATTCTGGACATTTCATATAAATGGAATCATACAATATGTGGCCTTTGTGTCTGGCTTCTTTCACTTAGCATCGTGTTTTCAAGGTTCATCCATGTTGTAGAATATACCAGGACTTCATTTCTTTTTTGTGGCTGAATAATCCTTGTCTGTCCTTTTTATTCCTTTTCGTCAGTCTTCATCACATGGACATTCTGCCCGAACCCTGGAAACCGCTGGTCATGTACTTCTGGTGCTGTCTTCACCCCAGCTCTGGTAGGGCTAGGGGCTGGTCTCCCTCTACACTTTCAGTGTTCCAGTTCTCCTGTTGCCTCTGTTCATAATCCTCCCCACCCCCATCTACACCCTTATGTCTTTATTCATCACATATGTGAGTATCTGTTAAATACCGGTGAGGTGAGGAACGCGAAGATCCATCAGATAGGGTTCTTTCGCTGTAGGAGCTTAGAGTCCATTGGGAAGAGAAGATGTATACAGATGACCAAAATGCAAACAGAATATGGGACGTACCAAGAAAAGGTAAAGTGTGAGGAGTGTCATAAGGGTGCCTGACTGCTAGGCTGCTTGCCTGGAGCCTCCCAGAGAGCCAGGGCCTCAGTGGGGCCATCAAGACTCAGAGACTTGATTTTACTGAGGCACTCACATATCATCAGGTCCACCGGTCTGATCTGTGTTAACTCATAGAGATCTGGATATAAATAAGGTTGTGGAAGGATTATTTATCATGTGGTCTTGGTGGAAAAATGGACTCAAGCCATAAACCAGTAGCTCACAAGGAAGAAAAGCAAACAGCCAGTTGAACACACAATATGCAAAGATATGCAAATAAAAACTTTTTTTTTTCACTTATCAAATTGAACAACATGGGAAAAATTGATATTCAGGAGTCAGGGAAGTGGATGCTCTATGTACCATTCAGTAAAAACTGACACAATCCATTTGGAGGTTAATTTGGCAAAGACACTTAAATTTTCAATGATCCATTTCTATGAATTTATGCCAAGGAAACATTCAGTGTACACAAAGATTTACATAAAATGATATTCTTCACAGCCATATTTATAATAGTGATAAATTATAAACACATTAATGCATAGTAAAAAAGGATTTGTTAAATGATAGCATGATATATATTACAATAATCACAGCCATTAAGAACTGCTTTCAACAAATATTTAAAGATATATGAAAAGGCTAGTGGTGTGTTAAGTGTGAAAACGCAGGAATCAAAACTATATATGGCATTATTACAACTTTGAAAAATCTGCATATGTATAATGTATAAGGAAAAAATTGGTATAAAATTGTCAAAATGTTAAAGCAGTTGGCTCTAGGTAGTGATGTTGAATACTTGTAGAAATTTACTTCTTTATACTTTATTCTGTTTTTCTCCAATTTAAAAAAAAGTCACTTTATTTTTATTGAAGTTATATACGCAGATGGTTTAAAGAGTCAACAGTTCTATAAGATCCTGTTATGGAGAAACAAAAGATCCCGCTCCACTTTCCTACAGAGAAGTCCTTTTCCACTCCCCCAAGGCAACCGCTTTCAGTTCTTAGCTGTTTATGTTGGTAAAAGAAATCCTCTGTTGCCTTCACACCATGAATGATGAGGCTTCAGCTGTCTTTTGAATATGTCTTCCACTTCCCATCCACCTATCCCCAGTAGCTATATTGTAATTTCCATTTGATTATTGATCAGTGGTTATATTTTTATCACTGTGTTAGCATAGCTGAGCCATGTAGTGTACTATAATTACTTTTCCCTCTGTGCCGCTTTTTGTTTCCCTGGAGTTACTAATTATCTTCTTCCCTTGCTTAGTTTTCACCACCTGTCTATTTCATTCTAAACTCACCTTTCCATACATTCCAGCATATCAAGTATTCTGTCAGTTTCTTCTTGGAGACATTCGTCATGAGCCTACTGACCTGCTTCAGTTTGGGCTAGTTGCCTCGAGCCTACTGCACAGCTGTCATCCTAGGATTTTCCTTCATTATTGGGATTCCCTTTGGCTCTATGTCTTGTATTAGATGCCAGTTTTTATTTTTCATGTCTTCATAGTTTATTTCCTCGTTTTGGTAGAGTAGTTAGTCTTAGTTTCCTGAGAAAAGATGCATTGTAGGCAAATTTTTTGATACCTGGTATGTTTGAAAATGTTTTTATTTCCTTCATACCTGCTTGACGTTTTGAAAATAGATTGGAAATCATTTTTTCTTCAGAGCTTTGAAGGCATTGTTCCATCATCTTCCAGCTTCAATTTATGCTGATAAAAAGTCTGATGCCAATCTTACTCTGGATTCGTTTTTAGGAACCTGTTTTTCCTGTCTGGAATTTCACACTCATGGTCTTCAGGGTAGGGTGTGTAGCTGGCTATTGTGGGCTATTTCATCCTAGGGCCTCGTGTCCTTCAGTTCTGAGAAATTTTCTTGGTTTATTTCTTTGATTTCTTCACTTCCAATTACTCTCTTCTGTTTCACTAGAACTTCCAGTATTTAGATATTAGAGGTTTCGGGGGTGGTCCTCTAATTGTCTTATATTTGCCTTCTCTGTGTCTTTTTGCTCTATTTTTGGGAGAGTTCCTCAATTTTATCATCTGCCCCTTCTATTTTTTTTTTTTAATGTGATTCTATTTTTAATTTTCAAGAACCTTTTCCTGTTCTTTGGATGTTCCTTTTTTTTTTTCTTTATCATCTTCTAAGTTTGGTTTGGCTTGCTTTTGTTTGAATATCTTCTCTAATTTCTCTGAGGGTATTAATGATAGCTTTTTGAAATTTTTGTCTCCCTGCATAGTCTCTCATTTTGATCTCTGCCTTTTGTGGCAGTTCCTCAGGTGTCTACTCATATTTACAAGAGTGGCATTGGAGAATGGGAAACTGTGTATACATGGGGCTGGATGACTCTGGCCCTTAATGAAGGTCTGGGTTTCTCAGCCTCAGCACTATTGATATTTCGGGCTGGACAGTTTGTTGTGAATGCTGTCCTGTGAACTGTAGGATGTTTAGCAGCATCCGTATTGTCTTCCCTACCCCAATCATGATGATCAAGAATGTCCCAGACATTCCCAGATGTTCCCTTGGGGCGACGTCAGCCTTTGCTCCTTCTACCCCCATTTGAGAACCACTACTGGAGGGTGATTCATCTGGGTCTTTTCATTGGGGAACCTGGTCCTTCCTCTTGCACCGTTCATATTCCCCAGAAAAGAATCTTCCGCTCTACTGCCTGAGTGGTTCCTGCTGGGCTGCCACTGTTCTGGGAGGTGAGGGGAGGAAGCAGGGTAAGGATCTCAATTGTCAGTGTACCCTGGCCTTGTGTGTTCAGTATGTTCAACTGCGCCCTGTGTCCTCCCACCCAGGGAGCCCTCTGTTCTACCCTTTCCGGGGAATAAATATCCTCTGCCTTTCATCAGGGCTGGGGAGAGTATGTATCATGATAGAGAACAGATCTGGGCTTTAACTGCTTCATAAGCAGACTGTCAGTCTGCCATCTTGTTTGTGGATCCACCTTCAACCCACTTTCAGAACACACTGCTCCAGCTCCCACACCTTTACGGGGTTCTGTTGTACGGAACCGGGTGCTTCTTAACTTCTCCTCATTGCTGGCCCAGGATCTGGCTCCCAGGGTCTGCTAAATCAGTTCCTACTTGTTCTTTGGTTTTCTAGCTTCTAAAATTGTGTGGCTGTTGTCTCCTTCCCTGTTTGCTTTTTCTGTGGCTTTATGCCTTTTTTTTTTTTAATTACTGCACATGTCAGAGGATTTTGGAAAGATCAAAGAAAGATTCATGTGTTCAGCTGGCTAGCATTTAACTGAATTCTTCTCCAATTTGTTTTAATAGTTAGAAAACATAAGTATGAGGATCAGAGCTATAGTGATAGATACCTTTTCAGTGCCTGTTATCCAGCGTACCTTTCCTTAGCATAAGGTACCCAGGAAAATGAATTCATTAGAAGCTTTCTTGGGATTCAGGCTTTGGAGCAAAAGGTCTTAGAGGAGATGTGAATTTCTTCTGGATCCTGGAACCACATGGTCAACTGCCCCTCCCACACGAGAGCTCGGCCTTCTAGTGTTGAGGTTCTGTTTGTCCACCATGTTTAGCGTCTTACCGTTGGGCAAAGCTAAATGGACACAAATATTCTAATTAGGCAATTTCTCCTTTGCTAGACTCTACTTAGAGTCTCTATAGACAATAACTTTTAAGTCAACATTTTTCAGACAGGCCAAAACATACTTTATTAGGTTACAGCTTCCTTTAGTTACATTTTAATCAGCTTGATTAGATTCGGGTGTTTTCAAGAATCTCCGTCATCTCTTAGTAATGACCCATATCACAGATGACTGATGACGATTATGGTTTCATTTTCATGAATTTAATTCTCAACATGTAGCCATATGTCAAATTATTAGCGTGTCCTACTATAGTTCCCCTATATTTATTAACTACACCTCCAGATACTGACATTGGGAGGCAGGAAAGGGGCATTTCCAGCTCTGGGGATGGGGGTGGGGGAGGGTCGGGACTGTTTTCCTAGGTGAGGAGGTGGCATGAGTTTGTGGGTTTGGGGTGGGGACAGGACATGGTTAGAACAGGTATTCCATGCAGCCTTTTCTAGCCCTCGGGTGGTAGACATACTCACTCCTGTGAATTCCTGTGGCACTTAGCGTATGTGTCTCTTGTCATTAATCTCGTGCCTACATCAGAGGCCTTCTCTGGACCTGTTTGTCCCATTTAATCATAACAACAACCTCTGAGGTAGGTGATATTATCCACCCCTCCCCCTGCCTTTGTTTTAATGGATGAGAAAACAGGCACACTAAAGTTACTAGTATGAGTTACATGCGCAGCCCATGAGAGCAGCACTGGACCTCAGGCCAGGCCCGCAGGCTCCTGATCTGTAAGTCGTTCAATTAGTGACTTCCCCTGCTGCCAGGGTCTTCCTAGGTTGCTTAACTAAGCTAGTGGCTCTCTGAAGGGAGATGTGTGCTGTTCGATTTTCCAGGAAGCAGCAGACTCCCTAAAGGGGTTGATGTGTGGGCTTGGCAAGGACTCAGCTTAGTGGGTTACACCGGGCTGGGCTGAGAGCTGGAACCTCACAGGTTCCCATGCAGCTTGACCGGGCTCTATGGTCCACACCGGCTATGGTTGAAAACTGCCTCCACCTCCACCCTGACCCGCCCAACTGCTCCAGCCACAGTTTTGCTGCCACTTCACCCTGGCCTCAGCTGCTGCCCTCCACCCCAGATGGGGGGATGACAGCTGATGTCCCAACACTGCCTCCAAGGGTTTTATGAGGATACGCAGAAGAGAATGACATTTGAAACCCCTGGAATGACCGGGGTTTTTCTTGCAAAGCTTTGTTGTTTCCTTGTCTGCCCATTGTGTTGTTTCTTTTTGATTTTGTTTCACGGGCTCTCAGTTTGTTTTGGTTAATGTCACATCTTCCTAGCCAGGTTCTCTGTGGTGGGAAGTCCAGCTCCTGGATTGGCTGAGCTTCTGGGAGCACGAGGATGCTCGTACAAACATGGGTCCAGTGAACCTTTTACAGGCAGCAGCTGAAAACTGCCCATGCTGTTTGCAGCACAGGGCAGAGAGGGCCTGGCGGCGAGGGCTGGGTGGCCACATCAGAGTCCACGTGCCTCATGATTCTTTTTCAGTTCTCAGGTCTCGTTTACCATTGTTTTAAAAAAATACGTTTGGGGTATATTAGTTTAGCTATATCTTCAGTTGTTTTAATAAAATTCCTGACTTCAGTTCTTGCCTGCCATGTAAACATATGGACTTTGTTTGTAAGCAGCCACATTTCTCAGTGTGTTCTTCACAAAGTCGCTTTTACCGTCAATCCTCCTTTTCCACTGATTTATTCCTCTCTGCCAAATCTGCCGAAACTGAAGAGCTAAGGAACACTACTGGGCGTGGTGATAAACTCGCAGCCACCACACAGGCTCCATGCTAGCTCATTTAATCTTCCAACAGTTTAGTCCATTTTATAGATGAAGGAAATGGAAACAGGAACGGTAAGTAACTTGCCTGGAGCCACATAGCCAGTAAAACTATGATTCAAAGATTTAAAAGGTCTGTGTCTAAAACCTGTGACCTACTGCTTGCTTAGAACAAAGGGGCCAGGAGGGTCCTAAACTAGTTGATTGGAGAACTGCCTTCCTGCCTCATTTCTGCCCAACTGTCCTGTAACTTTGGACAAGTTGGACGAGTTTCTCTGAGCCTCAGTTTCCTCATCAGTAAAGTGGGAGCTGCCCTGTCTCATAGGCTGATGGTGAGGGTTTGGTGGGATAGTAGGGGTAGTGTGAAAGCAGGAGCAAGGCGCTCTGTGCTGTGAAGCAAAATAAGGCTATAGAGTAACGTAATGCGGTGACTCGTTAATGAGCCTGGAAAAGAGCTCTGCTGGGAGCCTCCTTAGCACAAGAAGGCCGGAGCTGGAGGGGAGATGAGTGGGTGATGCAGAAGAGGCAGAGCAGGGGTTAGGAGACATGCCCAAAGGAGGGTAAGCTGTGCTCCACAACGTGCAAGCATGTCACGGTGATGAATGCAGGTCCTGAGGAGTGGATGGCTTGGGTATTTCTGCCAGGGACTCCCTGCAGGGAAAGGGTATTTCTGCCACGCGCAAGCACCTCTCTGAATTTCAAAGAAATCTCTGTGTGTGTGTGCGCGCATGTGTGTAGGCCCATGAGGACCCAACTTTGCATACTTGTGGACCTATGTGTATTTTCCTTAAATTAAAGGTGAAATTCACACAACATAAAATTAATCATTCTTAAGTGTACAATTCAGTGGCATTTAATACCTTCACAATGTTGCATAACCTCCACCTCTGTCGAGTTCCAGAACATTTTCATCACCCCAACAGAAATTGTGTGTACTTTCTAAAGGGTCTGTTCTGTGAAAATGTATTTGTGAACCATATTAGGTCATCCTGATTTTGCCTACCTGCCCAGAAGCCTCCCTCCCTCGTCTGCCTGTCCCGTGTCTTTGGCCAAGGAGTGTGGTCCAAGACCTCAGATTCCAAATGGGTTTGCTAGTCATGGTAAACTCCTCCATGCAGTGTGGCTGTCTCTGGTGGGCATGGAGAAAACCAGCATTTCAGGCTTAATCAGAGGGTAGTTCCTGAGGCTTCTCTCGCCGCTTGACTGCCTGTTCTTAGTGTATTAGAAGTCTCTGTTTAAGGGTGTCTGCCAGTGAGAGACTTCAGTCATCTTAAGCCTCTTCCTCAGCCTCAGAGGCAAAGAAGGTAGGTGTTAGTCCACAGTGGAGGAAAATGGTGTTTCCTCTGCATTTGGCCCATCTGTAACTCCTAGTTCTATGTCGGTGCCCTCACCGCATGGGAAGCCCAGGTGACCTGAATCCACAGTGCCCAAGGGTCCTCTGTAGTTCAAGCATTAAAAGGGTAATAGGGGGCTTCCCTGGTGGCGCAGTGGTTGAGAGTCCGCCTGCCGATGCAGGGGACACGGGTTCGTGCCCCAGTCCGGGAAGATCCCACATACCGCGGAGCAGCTGGGCCCGTGAGCCATGGCCACTGAGCCTGCGCGTCCGGAGCCTGTGCTCCGCAACAGGAGAGGCCACAACAGTGAGGCCCGCGTACCGCAAAAAAAAAAAAAAAAAAAAAGGTAAGAGGGCTGTTCCCCTGGAAGTGTCAGGCCTGGTACTTATATATGCCTGCCTCCAAATAGCTGGCCCTGGGCAGCATCCACTCCTCTGTGATACAGGGACCACAGCACCGGCCAGTGTAGTGGGGATCCCTGAATAGTCTCCATGAGCTGCAGAGATGGGGCCAGTGAGTAGCAAATCCTTCCATGCTGAGTGAGGGGTGGAGGGAGAGAGAGGGAGACCGAGACAGACAAGAGGAGCAGCAGAAGGAGAAGCGGTGAGGAAAGAGCTGCCTTCAGTCATCTAGGGACTACTACATGCTGATTCCACTATTTAGATCTTGCGCTCACCCAGGAACCAATACCAGGCACACCTCAGAGGTACTGCGAGTTCAGACCATGCAACAAAGTGAATCTCGCAGTAAAGTGAGCATATGAACTTTTTGCTTTCCTAGTGCATGTGAAAGTTATGTTTATACAGTAGTCTATTAAGTGTGCAAAAAGCATTATGTCTAAAGGAAAAGTGCATACCTTAATTAAAAACTATCACTTAAAAATGCTAACCATCACCTGAGCCTTCAGTAACCATCACCTGAGCCTTCAGTGAGTTCATAGTAGTAACGTCAAAGATCACTGATCAGGGACTTTCCTGGCGGTCCAGTGGTTAAGACTTCACCTTCCAATGCAGCGGGTGTGGGTTCAATCCCTGGTGGGGGAGCTAGGATCCCACATGCCTCACAGCCAAAAAACCAAAACAGAAAACAGAAACAATATTGTAACAAATTCAATAAAGACTTTAAAAATGGTCCACATCAAAAGAAAAACCTTTAAAAAAAAAGAGATCACCGATCATAGATCACCATGACAAATATAATAATGATTTTTTAAGAAGGCCTGAAATATTGCGAGAACTACCAAAGTGTGACACATAGACATGAGGTGAGCAAATGCTGTTGGAAAAATGGCAATAGACTTGCTCACTGCAGGGTTGTGACATACCTTCAATTTGTAAAAAAAAATGCAGTATCTGCAAAGCGCAATAAAATGAAGTATGCCTCTGCTTTGGCCAGGGGGAAGAGAATGAGCCCCTTGGATAATCCAGGGACCACTTCATTCTGATTGGACTACTTGGATCATGTGCCCACCTAGGAACCAGTGACTTTGGCCCGGGGGTAGGGAATGAAACTCCATGATTGGCTTAAATCCAACCAGGAATTCTTTAAGCTAAATATGGGGTCAGGGTTCCCAGGGGCATGTGTCTGAATAGAGGAGTGGTGGGTCTTGAACTAAATCAGCTTTGGAAAGAAAGAACAAGTAGGAGAAGGATGCCGGGTAGACAGTCAATGATATCCTCCATCCTAGATAAAACAAATGTCAAGACAATGGAAAAAACGTGGTGGTGAAAAACAGTAGCAGGAACTAAAATGCTGGAAGAATTGCTCCGTCTGAGGCTCTGTGCCTTAGAGCTCACCTTATTATTCAGGAAGGTGTGTTGGACAGAGAAAGGGCCCTGATCTTAGGAGGCAGTTGGAATCTTGGCTGAAAGCGGTAACTGCAACCTGAGAAATTCACCTGTTAGTGGAGGAGTCAGAGGCTTTATCCACCATCTCCAGCTTTGCAGCTGGTAAAGGAGGTGCAGGCCACCGTGATCTGGCTGCAGTTTGCCCTTCTGACTTCATCTCCCACACACTACCCTCATTCATTCAGCAAGAATTTAATAAGCAGCTACTATAAACCAGACTTTGAAGAGTAGTCCTCTGCCCTCAAGGAGTCCTGTGGAGGATACAGATAAGGAAAAAGGTAGTTGTATTACAAGGTAAGAAATGGGACGACAGGAGAAGGTGTTACAGAGGGACCTTGATCTGAATTGGGGGTTTGGAGAAGGTTTGTTGGACCAAGAGATTTTTAGACCAAAGCTTGAAAGATGAGTAGGAGCTGCCCAGGTGAGGAGTGTGGAGAGGGAAGAACAGACTGGCTGAGCAAGTGGTTGACTGACTTTGTGTTTGGGGTTGATACTGAGGACTCCCAGGGTTATGGTTTGATCCTGATGGAGTGGTGATGTCTTTTCATGAGATGGTGACCTCAACAGGACTTGCAGATTTGAGGGGGAAGAAATGACTTTAGAAATGTTGAATTTGAGATACTTCTGGTTCAGCCAAAAGGAGGCATCTAGAGCTGGGTCTGGAACTCAGAGGCAGAGAGCTCTTCCAGGTATTCCTTTCCCACTGTCAACATCTTGAGCTTAACATGCCCAAAATTGGCCTCTTGAGTTTTCTCCCTAATGTGCTTCTCCACCTTCAGTCTTCCTCATCCCTGTAAAAGACATTATCCATCCAGCTGCACAAGCTGATCCCTGGATTATTCCAGAAGGCTCCCTGGAGGCACCTGTCAGGGCTTTTCTGCCTTGGGCCTTTTGCCCCTAGTGTCCTATATCTGGCTTCTCAAAGCATCCCTCACATATCAGGTAGACGTCACTCCCTCCGAGAGGTCTTCCCAGACCACCCAGACTGAAGCTGGTCGTCCTGGTTATTCTCTCTCTCCTGGCTGTTTTCCTTCACAGCACACCTATCCCAGTTCGCATTTATAATCATTTTTGTCCCAATTTGTTAAATACCTGACTCAGTGCCTCTAGTATATTAGATCCATCCCCCCTTTGATAACAATTTTTATAACATGTTTCTCCTATACTTACCTTTAA
Source organism: Lipotes vexillifer (assembly GCF_000442215.2). NCBI lineage: Eukaryota > Metazoa > Chordata > Mammalia > Artiodactyla > Lipotidae > Lipotes > Lipotes vexillifer. Next base: position 2,893,653 of record NW_006787408.1, read on the forward strand.
ATGAAGTCTATAGCTAATATAACCTTTCTGTATATATAATTTTAAATCAGTATATCATCCTGGTAGTAATAGGAAGGAAAAATAAAAGGAAAGTAATTCATAATAAACATTTATTTCAGGGCTTCCCTGGTGGCGCAGTGGTTGAGAGTCCACCTGCCGAAGCAGGGGACACGGGTTCACGCCCCAGTCTGGGAAGATCCCACATGCCGCGGAGCGGCTGGGCCCGTGAGCCATGGCCACTGAGCCTGTGCGTCCGGAGCCTGTGTTCTGCAACGGGAGAGGCCACGACAGTGAGAGGCCCGCGTACCGCAAAAAAAAAAAAAAAAAAAAAATTATTTCAGTATTAAATTCCTAAGTTCCCAGGGCTGAGTACTCAGAAATCATAGTGAAGTAAACAGGTGAACAGCCATGAATGCAATAGCTCTAAAAGTTGACTAATGGGTTTGTGTTTTAGTGACAGTTAGGGTACTAAGAGCAATATTGCCAGTGGTGTGCAATTTTCTGCAGTGGTAAGCAACTCCTGTAATGTTTGAACAACATCAAGTAAATCTACCTTTCTACTAATATGCAACAGAGATAGATCCTAGATTCAGGTCATTATTAAAAGGTTTTTTATAGTCTTTCAGTGCCTAGAGGTACACTCATCAATCATGCAGGACCCAGGACTGTTTTTCACTACACAGGTCAGGTAGCACCCTGGCTCACACCCCTAAATGCTGGTAGAGTTCCCCCATTCGTGTTGACGATCAAAAATACCTCTCGCATTTCTACAGTGTCCCCTGGACCTAGAGTAGTCCTGCCCTAGTGGGGAGGCACTTGCCTCTCCTCTATTGTACCGTGAATTCCACGAGGGCAGGGTCCACGTCCGTTTCTCACTGGAGTACACAGTGTTCAGCACCTAGTGGGTTTATATTTGTTGAAATGAAAGAATGCATGACTATTCCATCAACATGAAATTTGTACCAAAAAAAGTTAGGAAAGGAGTACACTGCACAGAAGTGTGACCCGACCTTGACCTTGCTTCTGCATGCCTTAGGCCAGCTGACCTCTGTTTTAGTGAAAGAGACTTGCAATCATAGCTCCAGACAATGTAGAATTGCAGCTCTTAAATCCTTTACAATGAAGGAAGTCATCTCACCATGCACAAAAGAAATTGCACTGTCTCTGAAGCTGTGGTTTGTCTTTTTTTTTGGAAAGTCAGGCTTGTCCGTTGAAGAGCTCAAAACACTTGACCAGCTCTCTCATTTATCTTAACATGTGTATGCTATATTTATTCTCCCCTCACAGATGGGGAAATGAAGCTTGCCTAAGGGCCATATTTAGTTGAGTGTTGATCCTCTGCCTGGGTGGGGGGGGGGGTCAGCTTAGATAAAACAGTATCCTAAAACCAAATTTTTATCCAGTAGTTTAAACCCCCCCCTGTGGGGTTGCCCGCTGGGGGGGGGGGGGGGGGGGGTCACAGCTTAGATAACAGTATCCTAAAACTCAATTTTTATGCAGTAGTTTAAACCTCCACCCACATTAAATCTGTTACTAGGGCTGCTCACAAGGGTAAAAAGTGTTAGTCTGAGCGTTTTTCACCATGTGATGTGGCGATCTAGTTCAGTCCTCTCCTTTTAGAGATGAGGAAGCACAGGTTCACGAGACGCGGTTAGATAATGGCACTACCAGTTCTCCAGTTGGTTGTCTTTCTGCTGCCGCACATTTACACGTTTCTCTCTCTCTCTCTTTTTTTTCTTCTCCAGCCAACCTAAACAGGAGTTACAATAAGTCAGGCAGCCAAAAGGAAGATAATAATGGAAAAGAAGCCAAAGATTTGGTCCACTAGCTGCTAAATAATAAATTAACTGGGAGGCTGACTTATTCTAGTCAAAATATATGAAGATGACAGTTGCTTAAAGTTAGAAGCTGAAACTTCAGTTTCAAGAATTCTTTTACCAAGAGCTAATCAGGCTCATGATAAGTAAATACCATCTCACAACTGAACAGAGATTTTTTAAAAAAAAGGAAAGGAAGGAAGGAAAAAAAGTCAAATATTTTTAAAGTTTTTGAAAAACAATGACGTCCTAGGAATTTCCAGCACTTAAAAAAAATTTTCCTCCCCAAATTTTCTTTAGTCCACCTGTAGCAGGAGAGTGGTAGGTAAATTCAATAAACTCACCATCGATGCATTTTGAACCAAACTTACCAAAATATTCCGCCAAAGAACTCAACCCAGCTTCCTTGAAAAAGTTATTTTTAAGGGGGTGAAAGGTGATATTTCACAAAGTTAAATACAAAATGAACTTGAAAGTGACAAAAGGACAACACAAAAGAATGAGGTTTCATAGACTACTGTTACCAAGAATTATTGAAGAAATGTTGATAATTTATTATAAGATTTCTGACAAAACACTTCATCTTCAGAAGCTAGCTTCAGTCCATGTGTCCTCTTGGCTTTAGTATAGCACCTTTTGGGGGTAGAGTGATTCAAGAGCCATGCCTGATACCTATTTTAGGCTTCTCACCAGAAACAGATGTTTCAGATGGAGATTACTACTCCTTCATTTACCACAAGCCACCAGTTGTCAGGGACATTCTTACTTAGTTGCCTTACATTTTATATATCTCCAAGTAGTCAGAAGCTGTTTTAGACTTTAGAAGTCTGGGGCTTGTCTGTTAAAGAATTATTCACTTGTGGTCCCACTTTTTCTAGGTGGTTACAGAGGAAAAATTCTTACAGGTTTTGATAATGACTGTTTTCTGAATCAAAGTAACGTCCTGGATTATTCGGAGGCATAATATATTCTTATAGCACTTATAGTCTTCAAAGCACTTGTCGTTGATAATCTCCCATTTTACAGACTGATAAACAAAGGCTCTAAGAAATAAGTGACTTGACCAAGGCCACATGCTAGTAGGTCATATATATGTTCCAATCCTCTCCGTTCTGTAAGGCCCAACCCAAATGCCACCTCTTCTAAAAGTCTTTTTTTAGAGGCCCCTAATTACTACCCTTGGTTTTCACCACATTCTGACTTGTAATACAATGTCTGCATACATTTGTCTCCCTTGCCGTGAACTCCCTAAGAGCAGAAACCGTTATAAATGTTTTTGTCTCTTCCAACTTATCAATTCTTCCTCCTCAGTGCCAACTTTAAGCATGTTCTCTCATCAGCACCGCAGTTTCTTCTTCTGTTCTAGGCTGTGGCTTTGAGGTCTACAAAGTTCTAGTGAGGTGCACGGGCACACCATGGGTATTATTGCTCATTCATGCTCGTTGCCGTATTTTTAACATACAGGTATCTTATGAGAGCTTTGCAAATGTTTACATTGTTTTACAAGTCAGAAAGGACCTAAATCTTGGCCTTCCTTCGTTTCCCTGATGGTTGCACATTCTGGGCACATAGTAGTGATACCAACCAGGGTTCTTGGCCTTCCCCCCACCCCCCATCAATAGAAATTGACTAGAGGCCAGACAAGAGATTCAGGCAAGGCTTTATTGGGGCCCCTGCTGCAGCAGTGGGGGAGGGAGGAAGAACAAACAACAGGTTTCCTTGCTTGCTCACTCGCTGAGCAGGGTCCAGCTTGTTCCTTACATGGGGTGAGGGTAGGGGTGTGTCCAGGGGTTGGGCTGGAAGGGCGGCTTAGGTGGTGGTGTGTGCAGGGGGCATGCGCAGTACCCTGCTTTTCCTCCTGACACTCTGTTTTTGCTCCAGGCTCTTCAAAAGTGGCAGTTGGGTTTTTTGGTCTCTTTGTATTGATCTCTTTTGGGTCCAGAATTTGCCCCAACTGCAATGCACACAGTTATTTTTAGCCTCATATAGTTTCTTTGTATCTTGTTGCTCCAGGAGAGGTTTATTCAGGCACAAGCATTGCAGCCCTGTAGCAAAGGTTCCCAGGTCCCAACCTGTCTCAGTAGGTGATTAATGTTTCTTTGATTAAGCATTTATGTATTCACCTGCTCCAATTTACACTCTCCCATTGTTGTATCTGACTGCCTTTTTCTATGTACATGTCTTGAATTCCCAACTAAACTATAAGCTCCAAAGGGGACGAGGGGGCGATTATTTCTTTTATTGGTGTGTACGTGTCCTTAGAACATCTTCCATGCAGTATGATCTCAAAACACCTTTGCTAATTGATTTTCAATGACCAGTTGTGTGATAGAATACCACAAAAATCATGGCAAGGCCTATACCACCCAACGTGAGTGATTTTGCTTAAAGTACACATTTTGGATAAGTATTTTAAATAGGTGTACACATTCTAAAAACATGTATTTTATTTTATTTTTTAAAATTATTATTGGAGTATAATTGCTTTACAATGGTGTGTTAGTTTCTGCTTTATAACAAAGTGAATCAGCTATACATATACATATATCCCCATATCTCTTCCCTCTTGCATCTCCCTCCCTCCCACCCTACCTATTCCACCCTTCTAGCTGGTCACAAAGCACCGAGCTGATCTCCCTGTGCTATGCAACTGCTTCCCACTAGCTAGCTATTTTACATTTGGTAGTGTATATATGTCCATATATACACTACCACTCTCTCACTTTGTCCCAGCTTACCCTTCCCCCATGTCTCAAGCTTACCCCGTGTCCTCAAGTCCATTCTCTAGTAGGTCTGCGTGTCTACGTCTGTATTCCCGCCTTGCCCTTAGGTTCTTCATGACCATTTTTTTTTTTTTTTAGATTCCATTTATATGTGTTAGCATACGGTATTTGTTTTTCTCTTTCTGACTTACTTCACTCTGTATGACAGACTCTAGGTCCATCCACCTCAATACAAATAACTCAATTTCATTTCTCTTTATGGCTGAGTAATATCCCATTGTATCTATGTGCCACATCTTCTTTATCCATTCATCTGCCGATGGACACTTAGGTTGCTTCCATCTCCTGGCTGTTGTGAACAGAGCTGCAATGAACATTGTGGCACAAAAACATGTATTTTAAACAGAAGTCACTAAAGTGGGAGGGAGCACCCAGGTCCACGCCAAGGGAACAATGGTGGTACAGAAATGGGCACACTTCTGGGCTGCTGACTGAGCTGGGCATGAAAAGGGGTCTCCTGACTGATGGCCATTTGCTACAGTTCTCTGTTGCACCTGAAGGTGTTTTGTTTCATCTCAGAGCACATTTCATTGGTCTCTTATTGTCTGTGGACTCTTGTCAGATTGTCAGCGTGTGATACTGTTGAAGGGTGAAGCTTGTCATCCTCACAGATCAGGCACTCTTGATGAGAACGGAGAGCCTAATCACTAAGCTACCAGAATACACTGTAAAAAAAAAATGGATCCCGCTGGTACTTAGACAATTGCTAAGAAGCTAAAGATTTTACTAAGCAGTTCAACAATCCTGTTGACCAAATTCACCATTGTTTTTGATGTAAGACAGATGTCTTTAATACACTGAGAACATTTCACTTACCAGGCTGAAATGTTTAAATATCTACCTTTAAAAAAAATTTTTGGGACTAAAATGTAATTGATTTCTTAATTAGGAGGACACTAGAGAATTGGCTTTGAGGAATTCTTTTAAAAGAAAGGGCAGTTCTGCATTTAACTTTGTTTGTGTTGTCAAATTTTAAATATATAGCTGGGGAGGAAAGAATTGCATGCCTCAATTTATTTATCCCCAAATCTAAAATTTCACATTAAGTTCACTCAAGATATTGCACAGTAGTTATAAACAATTGTATATGATGCAGGGTACAGTATGCACAGGGGATCGTTTATTTTTTTAATTTACTATCTATTATTAGACTTCTAATTACTCAGGCTGGATGGAAGCAGAAAGGTCTCATTCTGATAATCAGTGCCAATTATTTAGCTGGAGATTACAGGCAGAAGGAGTTCATTTTGTATGGTTCAGACTTGAGAAGTAACATTTCTTTCCAAGGAGTTCTAAACACACTTGTCTTTTTTTTTTAACCCCAATTCTTCACATTTTAACTATTCCAACAAAAATCTACAGTTTAACAAATCTAGAAATGATTAGTCTAGTTCCCTTCCTTTGTGCCCACATGTCTCTCGAGGAAAATCAGTATGCACTGTGGTTATGAAAGGAATCTGTACGATAGACTTATGTTCTATAGAATGTTTGGATGAATATTTGAATATTAAGCATTTCTAGAGAACTTTGCATTCACTTGCTTTTTATTTCTTGTAATATCCTCCCAGAGAAAGAGTGCACTTTCTATTTCCCTGATAAGGTAAAATTTTCATTAAAAAAATCTAATTTGATTTTCTTAAGAAATGTGTAATTCTTTTTTTTATTACATTTTAAATCGTCTTAAGGCCCTTGAATCCCCCAAATGACTAATTAGTACAGTAATAATATATCGTTCTCTTTTATTAATCTGAAAATTATACTGTCCTCAAGAGACCTCAGTTTGATTTGTGTGTTTTGATGCCAGAGTAGAAAATTTTATTTCTCACTAAAGGAGTTTCTTCCCTGTGGTTGGAGAGAGAACGATGCAGAGCCCGGGCTGATGTGCCACTGGTGGGACCCTGCGTGGATTGGCAGAGGATAGGAGAACCAGTTTCCCGTGGGATGAAGAATTTACGTTAAAGAGTTGAAAGAGTTCTTTTGTGTGCTTGGCACTCTGCTGAGTGCTTTAGTTGCAACATCTCATTTACTCCTCATAGTCCTATGAGATAGTATCGTCATTTCTAATTCTGTGAAAACTGGATCTCGAAATATGGATGAGGAGAGATTTGTAGCAAGAGCCCCCCCGCCCCATTCCCTGACCGTGCCGTGTGCAAGTTTGCTCAGGAACAAACTGCTAGGTAGTTGCCAGGTAGAATGCTAAGATCAAATACTGTCCCTTTAATTATTCTTCTCGACATGCAGTTTGAAATAGGCAGTAGAGTACAAGAAGTATACTTAATTCACCAAACTGTACTATTTAACACTCAAACTGATTTTTAAAACATGTTATACTTTTGATAATAGTCCTTTTGTAACTGACTGGGGTGCCAGCGTGTTTCATACCCATTTTGTGTGATCTCTTCCTTAATCGTTTCTTAACACCAGAGCACTGCTTTATTCGAAACCAATTAGAGGCCTCCACGTGTAAAAATAAATGCTAAAGAAGATTGGGGATGGCATTTCCCGTCTTGTCCTGAGCCAACACTTGAGAAATCTTTCAGTGCCCTTGGCTCCAAACTGCAGGTGTGCCCTTCAAAAGCATCACAGAAAAACAGGAGGGTTAGCTCCAAAGTCAAGAGTTTGAGATAATGATATGAGTTTGAGTGTAACATTGTAGTAAGAAAAATGTCAGAAGATGACATGAAAGGAAAATTGTCCCGTGAGAGAAATACTACCTGAAACTCTGAGTGGAAGATGTTTTTAATATGCCTTTAATTCCACATTCATGCTGTTCTAGTAGTGAAGCAGGTCATTTAAGAGGGGTGGTGGCTTAGGCCAAAACTAAAGTTTCCTTGAAACCAGGTGAGAGGCTAGCCCTGACAAAAACGGAATCCTGACTGTTCACTCACAAAAATGTAAGCAAGTAGAATTTTGTGTCATAGGAAATAACCTCAATGAAACAGGATCTTCACTGTCTTTTGTGATGGAGAGATGTTAAAACAGCCCTTCTATAAAATGTGAAGCAGCAGTTTAAATATGGAAGGCATATTTTATAATAACCTATAAGGGAAAAGAATCTGAAAAAGAATAGATATCATGTATGTGTACATATATATATTATATATATCTATGTACACACACATACATATATATATAATTGAATCACTTTGCTGTACACCTGAAACTAACACAACATTGTAAATCAACTATGCTTCAATTAAAAAAAAAAAAAAATACAGCAGTCTAACGTATTCCGGTCTGGAACCATGTCCAAGACATACTGAAAGGTGCAGAACAACATGGGTTGCATGGTTTTCATCTGTGTACAGATGTTTAAATGTGTACAGTTGTAGGCATATACGTGCACAGAAAATAACTGGAAAGGTACATATGAAAAGTCTACATTTCAGGAAAGGAATGGAAATTGGAGAGGAAGGGGGATTTTGTGAATTTACTCAGTATGTTTCTTTAAATTTTCACACAAACGTGCATATGCACACACACACACACACACACACAAAATTAAGAAAACTATAGAAACAGGGAAAGCAAAGATTTAAGGTCTCAGTGAAGATGTATAGTGGGTTAAGGCATAGGTTCTGAAATAAAACTGCCAGAGTTTGAATCCCATCTCCTTTACTTGCTATATACTTCCTTACACAAGTTATTTAATTTCTGTTGCCTCAGTTTAGACAAATGCAACATAGAGCTAATGGTTCTTATGTCATATAGTTGTTACAAGGATTAAATAAGTAATACATGAGAGAGCATATGGATCATGTGTTTAATAACATAGTGAACATTCAGTAGATAATATTATAAATGACTATACTTAAACATCTAGCTACAATCAATTCTGTGTGCAAACTTTTCAGTTAAAAATGCTTCCAGTGACAGCTCTCGTCATCACAATGTATTTTCTCAGAGTTTCATTGTAGACGTTAATGATACTGTCATATTTTACCCCAGTGGTGTTCAGAGCTTCCAATTAGAATAGAATAGCAAAGACAAATGGAATTATGTTGTTTTTTGTAGTATGTCATACATTCCATTTGTGGAATAGTCCTGACTTTGCTTCTTTGACCATCTAATCTAATGTACATATTTGTTAGTAAACTCTAGAAATGGAAATAATGAGGTTTTTCTTTCTCCCTTAGGAAGACTATGATCGTCTGAGGCCTTTATCTTATCCAATGACTGATGTCTTCCTTATATGCTTCTCTGTGGTAAATCCAGCCTCATTTCAAAATGTGAAAGAGGAGTGGGTACCAGAACTTAAGGAATACGCACCAAATGTACCCTTTTTATTAATAGGAACTCAGGTATGTCTGCTTTGATTTTGCCCATTTAAGAATAACCTCTGTGGCCTGCCTTGTGGTGTTGCTCTCAGACAAATGGCCCTAAGGTTTAGCAAATGAGATAATAATATGTTGAATCTCAGTTGTTATAATAAATTCTGTCACATTTTTGGAAAAAGTAGTGTCAAAGAAAGCAATTACTTTATTAGTTGGTTTTAAAGATTAGGTTCTTTTGTAATCTTTTTTTGATATGAGGGGTTAAATGGGATTACATGCTTTATCTTTAAAGACTGATAATATTATGGGACATTATTAACCTTTCTTAACTAGATTGATCTGCGAGATGACCCCAAAACTTTAGCAAGACTGAATGATATGAAGGAAAAACCTATATGTGTGGAACAAGGACAGAAGCTAGCAAAAGAGGTAATGCAACCTTTACAGAATTTAAAAATAAATGTACATGAAGCTAAGGTAATAATAGAAGCTAGTATTTATTGTGCTTTACTGTATGCCAGGCACTGTGCTGAGTGTTTTACATGCATTAGATCATTTAATCCTTGCCTCGACTCAGTGAGGTTGGTCTACTAGTACCTCTGTTTTATGGAGGAGAAAACAGAGGCACAGCCTTGTCAGGTAACTTGTAAGGTCCCGCAGGTAGTAAATGGCAGAGCTGGGCTTCAGCAAAGGCCTCACTCTGGCCTTTACTAAACCTGTGCTACACTGCCAACAATATTTTCCTAGTAAGTCATGTGTACAAAGAAGCGTCACAAATAGGGGCTGCTTAATCAGGCCCTGTCGTCAGTGAAGACTCATGGTGGAGAAGAAATGTGTTGTTGAATTCTCTTCCACAAGAGAATTTTTATGAAAGGTGGAATATATTATCATTTTAAAAATATAACTGTGATACACAAAATACCTTTTAACTTATATTCTTCCTCGCCCCAAAGTGAGGCTTACTTTTTTCTCCATTTGCCCCTAACATGATTGGATTCTATTTTTTTAGATGTTATAACTTTAATAGGACTTTTGTGGAAATGGAATATAATAAGGTGTTTTTAAAAATACTATCAGGAGGCAGAAGAAAGCAAGAAAACTTTTTGGAGAACAGTTTTTCCTAAAGCAAAAGATAAATAGCTTCACTAACAAGTTACTAGCAAGGAATTTCACATATTAAATTCTGTCATCTTAGGAGAGAAGGAATTTCTAAATTTCATAAAGGTAAAAGTCATAAATGAAAAGACTTAACTACGTAAAAATTTAATATGACATCAAATGCCAGAAATAAAATTAAAAGTCATATAACAAACTTGACATTTATGGCAGAAAAATGGGTTAATATCCTTAGTGGACATGAACCCCTTGCATATGGATTAATCAGAAAAAGACATATGCATACCCCAATAGGAAAAGGGACTCAGAACATCAACGGAAGATTCTCCAAAAAATGCAGATTGCCATTGAAGATAAAAAATATGTTCATATTCCTTAGTAGTCAAATGTAAGTTCAATTTCCATCTATAAAATTGGCACACAAAAGGAGACATTAATTAGAATACCCACCGTTCCAGGTGTAAGCAAATGGGTACTCTGTTGTTCTGTTGGTCTTTGAGTAAAAGACTCGACAACATGCAAAAGCCTTAAAGTCATGTATACTTTTGATCAAGCAATTTCATAGGGAGGAGTTTATCGTAAGAATATTATACGGGATGTGCTTAAAGAGATAGCCATAAAGTTCCTCATTGTTTATAATGGCAAAAAAAAAACAAAACCCTGCATCTACTAAAAATTTATACTAATTTACTTACTGAGATGTTCATGTTTATTATGTAGCTTAAGGGGGAAAAAAGTGGTTGCAAAACACCATTTCTACACCTGTCAGCAGCATTTGGCACAGTTGGTCCCTTCTTGAAACACATTCACTTGGCTTCCTTGAACGCCCTCTCTTGGGCTTTCTCCCCACTCGTTGGCCTCTCTTCCATCTCCCCATCTCTGAATGTTGAGGGTCCAGGGATCCGCACTCAGCTTCTTGGATGTCTTTCCTTCTATATCCACACTCAGCCTTTAAGCTTGGTAAGCTTCTATCCATCTTGTGGTTTGAACAGTCTGCTACTGAGATTCCCAAATTTCTATCTGCAGCCTGGACCTCTTCCCTAAACTCTAGACTTGGTTAACTAACTGGTCATGCAGCAAGTCCATCAGGGTGATAAGCATCTCAAAACGAACATGTCCAAAACAGAATTCCCAATTTTATCCTCTAGGCTTAGTCTTCTCAGTTACTCGGGTCAAAAACCTTGAAGTCACACTTGACCTTGCGCTTTCTCTCATACCATTCAGTGAACCCTCCAGCAAAATATATTTTTCTGCGTTCAGAATATACCCAGAATCCAAACGCTCCTCTCTTTCCCCTCCTCTGGCAGCCTGGTTCAGGCCCTCTCCCTCTCTGGCCTGGATTACCGCAACAGCCTCTCACTCACCTTTCTGCTTCTGTCTGTGTCTGTTAACCTGTTCTCAACACAGCAGCCAGAGTGAGACTTTAAAAATAGAAGCTCCATCAGCTCCCTGCTCTGTTCAGAATCTTCCAGTGGCTTTATTATCTTCCGAATAAAGGCCCAAGCCCTCACCCTGGCGTACAGGCCCCGCTACTTCTCTGCCTCACTCATTGTGCTCCAGGCACTCGGCCTCCGTGCGGTTTCCCCAATCTTCTGCCTCAGAGCCTTTGTCCTTTCACTGCCCCCTCTGCCTGGGATAGTCTTCCTGATGTAGACATTGTTCATTCCTTCACTCAAATATCACTCTCTCAATGAGGCCTTGCCTGACCTCTTCCCCACTCCCTATCTCCTCCCCCATTTTTCTCCAGACCACATATTCTGCCTCTGTATTTATTAGTCCATGGTCTTCTCCCTCTAAAATATAAGTGTCATGAGAACAGCTTAGGGACTTAATTTTGTTCCTTGCTATATTCTCACATTTGGCAAATGAGAGTGCTCTGTAAGTTTCCAATGAACGAAGGAATGGATGGATGGATGGATGGGTCCCCTCTCACAGTAGAAGCCAAAGTCCTTACTCGAGGTCGCTACCTCGAGGCTGCCTCACTGACTCCCTCTCTTGCCATTACCCCTGCTCACCCTCCCCTGCCACTCTGGCTTCTTTCCCACCCCCTGAATGCTCCGTGCATGCTCCTGCATCAGGGTCTTTACATGTGTGGCTCTGTCTGCCTGGAAACTCTCCCCCTAGGTATCCCTCAGTGCTCAGACTTTACCTTGGTGAGCAGCTTTCTCTGACCACCACCACTGTCCTCTGCACCCTTTCCCTCCCTCACTCTGCTTTTTTTTTTTTTAACCCGTAGCATGTGCCACCATCTGCTCTATATTCCTCTGTGTGTTCCTCCCTCAGTAGAACTTAAGCAAACGTAAGCATCACACAGCAGAGACTTTGCTGTTTTGCTCAGTTCATTGACATGATCCCCAGCACCTAAAAACAGAGCCTGGCATATAGTAGGTACCCAGTAAAAATTTGATGAATGAAAGAATTTTCCATAGAGAAAGTCTGGAAGAATATACACGAGTATTTTAACAGTTAGCTATCTCTGGGTATCATAAATATGGATGATTTCATTCTTTTTGCATTTTATGATTTTCCTTATAATGGTGTATTTGTGTGGTATCAGTTGTTGTAAAAAAGACTGTATATATTTGTGATTTTTTTTTTCTCCCTCCCAGATAGGTGCGTGCTGCTATGTAGAATGTTCAGCTTTAACCCAGAAGGGATTGAAGACTGTTTTTGATGAGGCTATCATAGCCATTTTAACTCCAAAGAAACACACAGTAAAAAAAAGAATAGGATCAAGATGTATAAACTGTTGTTTAATTACGTGAGAAACGTCTTCAGTGGCCAAGTAAACTGTCCATTTCTCTCAGAAAGCATATGAAATGCTGAAGCTATGCCCAGACCTCTTAAAAATAATGAAGCAGTTTAAAACTTGAAAGGAAAAAATAGAAAAAAAAAAACCAACCCTGTCCTCATAATTCTATAAAGTTGATTAAGAATGTTTCTTAAAGGTCCAAGAAGCAACAAACAGCATCTGAAGCCACAATCTATTATAAATACTTTATTTCAACTAGAAGGTACAATCTCTCAGGGGTTTCATAGTTTAAAAAGCTACAATCACATCATGTTGTAACTATATAAAAAACAGTGCTGTTAAGTGGAACTGCCTGGCTTAGACCATATACATGTCTGCACAGTCTTTATGGAATCTGCACAAAGAAATACCTTCTCCCTTTGCTCCAATTAATTGTTCTTGTATGTAAGTTTCTTTCTATTCCAGTATATCCAGAGTGGTGAAGTAACAAGTCCAGCCACGTAGCCAAAGGTCGCTCCAAGCGTGCAGGAGATGGGCCATTCCTGAGGAGAGAATGTATGAGATCGAAAAGAACAAATGTTTTATTATTACTTGAGCACAAGTGTAACCTAAATATTTCTATATTAAAGCTTAATGTGCTTTCTTAAAGAATGCCAAAAGTGTAATAAGGTCATATCTGCATTTATCACGAACACTAAAAATGTACACATTTTAGTTAATGTGCATTCAACTGTAACAAAGGTTTCTGGCGATTGTAGATTTAGTTTGATGCTCCCCAAACTGCATGAGTTACATGCTGAAGTTACAAATTAAAACTTTGGGTCAGACTTTGCCACAATCCTGGACTCAGCTTAGCTCTCTGAACTAGTTGGTAGTTTTATTTTTCTAATTTCCACATTGGCTTGTATATCAAATGAAACGAAAAGGGTGTATGCTGACCAAACCACAAGAAACTTTAAATTGTGTTAAAGAGAAAAGACCTAGAATCAAGCATGTTACACGGAATTTATAACAAAGCAACTGCTTTCATAATAAAACTGATTTCACCTTTCAGATATAGATATTGGAACCACAGTAGAAGTTACAGAACCACAGCTTATGTACACACCTAGAGTATAAGTTAAATGACATACTGGCTTCCAAATACCCATTTTCTCCAGCCATATTACATTTCACAATATTACATCAAGCCAGAAGTAAATAACGTTGACTTACTTCATCCTCGAGCAGTGCTTGGTAGTCCCTAGGTTTTGAAAGGTCCTGCTTTAAAAAAATTTTCTCATGTTTATCTGTGAAGCTCATTTGGTATACTGGAGCCATTTCTAATCTTTCTCTAGGGAAACAGACTGTATAACTGTGGTAGAGGTGAACCATCTTAATGACTAGTTCTGTTACCTAATTAAGCTTTCTTGTTTGGTCTGCTGTTGATCTACCTTTTTCCAGATGCCATGCAACAGACAGTAGTGTTAGACAAAGTTTCAGTCAGTGTGAACAAACTAATGCAGTTCAGAGAAGCATAATCTAATCCATAAAATTTTTCCCAGCCTTTCCTACATTTAAAAATGCTGTTGCCTAAATTATGGTTTCTTTATGTCTTTGGTGAGCTTCTGTTAATTTCCATGACGTGAGCTTATAGCTATGTCTATTGCACAGATTGGGTAATGGAACACTAAACTTTGATACTTGAAAATGACAGCCTTAAATGCTCATAGCAGTCACAAATCTAGGATGTACTGTCTTGTATGTGAGCTTTGTAGAGATTTTTTTTAAAATATAAGCATCATCTTCCCCATTGACGTGCGGAGAGTCTACTGGATAACTGGTCAGGAGCTTTCTCTCCTGAACTGGACAGTGGCTATCTTCCTTCTCCCAAGAAGTGGTTGTTCGCATTAAGTACCATGGCCTTATGTATGCTCAAATGGAATCTGATGTAACTTTCTCATTTAATTTTGGTCTGCTATTTTTAGATAGAATTGAAAAGAACTGTATAACTCAATTAGTATATTAGCTAAGTTGTCCAACACATGGTATAAAGGAATTAAGACAGTAAAGTATTATACATTTATTTCCAACTTGCCTTTGGGGATTTGATGGGAATTTTTTTTTTTTCCTTCCTCAAATTCACATCTCTGAAACTCTTCACACTTGGTTTCCTAGCCAATAAAGTTAAAATCTAGAATTTGTCCTGCCCTAAGAGAAATGGACTAGGACCCTGGTGTCACCTCTGTTTCTTGACTGGGCCTCATTTTCCTCATCTGGGACGTAGAGGAGATGATCTCTAATCTCTCCCATTTATCAACTCTTAGGATTTTCTTCTTTCTTACAATAAGCATTGTTGGACATTACCTTTTCGGCTTCATGTTCTTAAGATGGTAAAAATCCTGTATATAGATGAGTAGAACTCTAAGCAAAGATGATTGTATCATCTGAACCTGAGGTGCCTTAGGTATTCTATTGACCTTGATGGGGTTTGGAGTTTCCCATTGCTTATTAAGAGCCTTTTCGTTGCTTTGGTTCTTTAGTATTTCTTTTTTGCAAAATCCTTCCAGCTAGTTTAACTAAAACCAAAGATTTTTTTTTTCTGTTCATAAACAGATTGTAGAAAAGTTGCCTTATTTTCAGAAGCATGTCTTCATTTAAGACTTAGGTTTCCATTGAAATTCAGGCTAATCACTGGAACAACTAGTTCAAAGTAGTGAATTATCTGGAAAATAAAATACTACTGACATGAATTTTGCTAGTGAATGAAAATACACTGCTTCAAATAAGGTCATGTATGAATGAACTTAAACTTATAGTTAATATTTTTTGGCATATAGGTAATCAGTTCTGAAGTTCTTAAAAATAATTTTAGGGGCTTCCTGAAATCTTATTTAATATTTTGCTTATATCCTTATTCTATCTCTAAAGGTACATTTTAGGTTAGCCTATGTTGAATTATCACATTTACAATAAGTAGAGCCTGCACTAATGGTTTTTATTGTGAATTATCTTAGTTACTTTAGGCATTGCTTCCATTTGGTTTTAATTATTAATTTTAAGTACCAAATTAAATACTGGTTTGTTGGTTGTTGCTTTTTAAGTGATTGTTGCTTTAATAGTGTCCCATCTTAACACATGGGGTTACAAATAAAATAATATGCATAGTTTACTATCTATGTAAAGCACTGACCTTCTTACCTTAGTAGTTTTTATTTAACACTCTATGTAAACATTTGGGATAATATTCTTTCCTCTGTTTCTCACGTGGTGGATCTGTGCATCATCGGCCAACTGTGAGCATCTGCACTTTGGTAAAGAGTGCATTGTCAAAGTGTAGGAGAATCGTAATCCCTCATGAATTCAGCCAAATTCCAATTGGGGTTTCTAAATTCTATTTTAATCACTTTGTAATTTCAGTGTGGCTCTTTGTTTCCAAACACATACATACACATTTACACACACATTCTTTAAACAGCTGCCATACTTAACCTCCAGTGGAATGCCAAAATTGAAGTAAATATTAGTTAGAAAGTTTTGCCTTAAGAGGGGTTAAGGCTTGGAACACCTGCTATTCAACACGTCAAGGAATCCATGCCATCAGCAAATTAAAATGTTGGACTGGCTTTGGAGACTGTTTGCTAGTGATGGACCAGGCTTTCCTGCTTGATTTTTTCTGAAATAAGTAGTCCTTAACTGTAACATAGTCATTTTTTAAAAGAGAATTTCTCTTTATATAAGGGCAACTTTCCTTAATAGGGAATGGCAAAAGGAGCTGTTGAAGGGAGTTGGGGAAGGTTGCCAACGAACAACCTTTCCTCGAGCAATTTCCTGCTAACCTTAATATTGCTTTAAAAAAATTAAAACTATCCTATGGCAACAATTCATTTTGACTTGTCAAACAATCCTAGCTTAATCACATATTTTCATAATTAGATCTTGAAGTTTTCCATTTAAAACTATTGTCTCACATACAGAGATGTTTCTATTTAACGTTCCTCATGCCACAAATAGAATAAAAAAAAAAACAGTATCATCTATTGAAGAGACAATTCAACTGCATTGCTATAAACATTTCTCCAAATTATGATACTATGAGATGGCTCTACGTAATTATCTTGTTTTGTTTAAGGAAAATAGAAAACTCAAAGACATTCATGTAAAGGAAGTCACAAGTGATTACCACCAAACGACCATCTTCTTTTTATCCAGTTCTTTATATATTTAAATTTTTTAAAAATCACTAAATAAAAGAAAAAATTCCTCTTGCATAACAAAAGATAATATGGACAAAAGATAATGCAACTGGGTAAAATTATTACAGTTACTGTCAAAAAGAAAAAAAATGAGTAGCTGCATCATGTGAAGAAAGTATCTTGCTTAGAGTACTACTATTATCTTTCTCTAAATCAAATGATTCCTTATATGTTTCAACACTTAAAAAAAGGTCAGTGTTCTCTTAAAATAATCAGCATTAACAAAGGCCTGAAACATAGGATCTTGGTACAGGTAACTACCAATAAGTTATTTTTCTCTTAGAAATAAAACAATTTCACCCTAATAAGCTTTAAAAAGCATCTTAAATAATACAGATATAACTTTTTTTCTGTTAAAAAAAATCAATATTATTGCTGGTTGAAAGACATTTCAAAATTATATAAGCTTATTTCTACCTGAAGACCACACTGCTTTCTTCTGATCAGGCATTACTATAAAACTCTGCTTACTTTTTAGGAAAGGAAAATGTACCAATATAAAGAGTTTGATATATTTCAGAGCATGTTGTAAGTAGTACAGAATAGTGATTAAGAACACTGATTTTTGGGACTTCCCTGGTGGTGCAGGGGTTAAGAATCCGCCTGCCAATGCAGGAGACAAGGGTTCGAGCCCTGGTCTGGGAAGATCCCACATGCCGCAGAGCAACTAAGCCCATGTGCCCCAGCTACTAAGCCTGTGCTCTAGAGCCCATGAGCCACAACTACTGAGCCTGTGTGCCACAACTAGTGAAGCCCGTGTGCCCTAGAGCCTGTGCTCTGCAACAAGAGAAGCCACCGCAATGAGAAGCCTGCGCACCACAACGAAGAGTAGCCCCCCGCTCACCTCAACTAGAGAAAGCCCCGGAGCTGCAACGAAGACCCAACGCAGCCAAAAATAAATAAATTTTTAAAAAAGTAAAAACAATCATTTTTGTATTAGACTGGACTTGAGTCTCAGCTCTGCCATTTGTTAAATATCTGACCGTGGGAAATTAATCTGGATGGAACCTAGGGTACGACATGACGCAAAGGAACTTATTTACAAAACAGAAATGGTCTCACAGACATAGGAAAGAAACTTTCAGTTACCAAAGGGGAAAGGGGGAAAGGGATAAATTAGGAGTTTGGGATTAACATATACACACTACCATATATAAAAGAGACAACAGGGATCTACTGTATAGCACAGGGAACTATATTTAGTATCTTACAATAACCTATAATGGAAAAGAATCTGAAAGAGAATACATATATATATATATATATATATATTCTGAATCACTTTGCTGAACACCTGATAGTAACACAACATTGTAGATCAACTTTACTTCAATTAAAAAAAAAATGTTTAGATCAATGGAACAGGAAGAAAGCCCAGAGATAAACCCACGCACATATGGTCACCTTATCTTTGATAAAGGAGGCAACAATATACAGTGGAGAGAAGACAGTCTCTTCAATAAGTGGTGCTGGGAAAACTGGACAGCTACATGCAAAAGAATGAAATTAGAACACTCCCTAACACCGTATACAAGAATAAACTCAAAATGGATTAAAGACCTAAATGTAAGGCCAGACACTATAAAACTCTTAGAGGGGAACATAGGCAGAACACTCCATGACATAAATCATGGCAAGATCCTTTTTGACCCACCTCCTAGAGAAATGGAAATAAAAATAAATGGGACCTAATGAAACTTAAAAGCTTTTGCACAGCAAAGGAAACCATAAACAAGACGAAAAGCCGACCCTCAGAATGGGAGAAAATATTTGCAAATGAAGCAACGGACAAAGGATTAATCTCCAAAATATACATGCAGCTCATGTAGCTCAATATCAAAAAAACAAACTACCCAATCCAAAAATGGGCAGAAAACCAAACAGACATTTCTCCCAAGAAGATACACAGATTGCAAACAAACATATGAAAGGATGCTCAACATCACTAATCGTTAGAGAAATGCAAATCAAAACTACAATGAGGTTATCACCTCACACCAGTCAGAATGGCCATCATCAAAAAATGTACAAACGGCTTCCCTGGTGGCGCAGTGGTTGAGAGTCCGCCTGCCGATGCAGGGGACGCAGGTTCATGCCCTGGTCCGGGAAGATCCCACATGCCGTGGAGCGGCTGGGCCCGTGAGCCATGGCAGCTGAGCCTGCGCGTCCGGAGCCTGTGCTCCGCAACAGGAGAGGCCACAGCGGTGAGAAACCCGCGGACCGCAAAAAAAAAAAAAAAAAAAAAAATCTGTCATGAAAGCTGTAAAGTACCATGCATCAGTATCATTCTGTATATTACATATTTTAACCTGAAAAACTTAAACTTACACGATCACTAATGGAAGTACTTCTTAGGTATTCTAATAGGTAATAATTAGAGCCTGCAGTTTAGAACAAATAAAATATTAATAGTTTATGAGCAATGTTATATTGTGCTGTAGGAACTATTCCCTTGCCCTTGTAATATAAGCATCTTTAGTACTTGCTTTTCTTCCCATGAAATGTCTGGGGAGCATAAAGCTTACAAGAGAAAACTCTCAAGAGCTATATAGCATATGGCATTATATTAACCATATGCAGCCTTACCACTGAAATAGACGGGTGATTCTTGCTCCTAGCTGTCGTTTTTCATAACTTTTAAGAAGTATAAGTACAGAAACTGATTTTAAACCAACCACTGGTAGGCATTTCTGTCATTTTTAAGAGTCTCCGTTTGAATGACTCGGTGTATTCAAAACTATTTATTGAGAGCCTCTACTATAAACCAAGCAGTTAAGGGGCAAACTAAGATTATTTAATTTTTTAGATAAATTTTAATAACACAAACTTTAAAAAATATGTTGCAATATAATTTTTGGAGAGGTATGTACTATGATAGATATCATGGGAAAACTGACCTATCTGCAGATCAAAAAACCTAGAAACACTTAGAACAATTCACAACCATTAGGATTACCGGCTCTTTCAGATAAAAAAGGGAGATAAAACCCAGGCAGTTCTAAATTTCAAACTACTTTTTAATATGTTTTGTTTATCATGCTTACCACAAATTTACATTTGCATGACTGATAGAATTCATTTTTAAAAACCTACTTTCAAAATTCTACTGGTTTTAAATGATTATTTATATTTTCCTCTGAATTTGGTTTTAAGTGATGTGTTTTTCCAGATGTCCTTAAAGCAAATGCTATTGTCTGATGTAGGAATACATGTACAGATGAATCTTCTCATCTGGATACATCTCTCTAGTTGTAACTCTTCCCTGTGCCATGTATACCATACCACTCTCCTGTGACTAAGAACACAGATTTAGGAAGAGCCATTTGTGGAGAGGTCCACAGTCTCCAGGCTGGAACTTCTTGTCAAAGTG
The DNA here is from genome assembly GCF_000442215.2 of Lipotes vexillifer. Lineage (NCBI taxonomy): Eukaryota > Metazoa > Chordata > Mammalia > Artiodactyla > Lipotidae > Lipotes > Lipotes vexillifer. The sequence continues at coordinate 2,914,000 of NW_006787408.1, forward strand.
ACGATAAATGGCCCTTGGCAGGACCATGCAAATGAGTTACCTTAGCCAGCACTCTTCTCCCTCACATGAAAGTTCTGCTAGCAGATCATTTTCAACCTCATTGCCCAACAGTGAACCCACCTTTTAAATCCAAAACCATTTTCTATCAGTTAAGTATTATAGTTTTTTTTCCATGCTCGAAATATGTAACTCATATTTCATATACATTAATATTTTATTTTGGTCTGTCTAAAATACATATAACACCTTTAGCAACAGAAATACCAATTAACCTAAAAATATGCAGCCTTCAATAATTAAATCCATAATCTTAGCTTTATCCCTCACTCTGTCATTATTTGCAGTGATTCATTTCATTATCCTTATGATCTCCAGCTTCAATTTATGAAAGTATTATCTGTGGCATCTGTGACTTTTAAGAATGAATATATATGTTTCACAGAGACTAATTTTTTAACCTGATAAAACCAGAGAAAAAAAGTGTTTAAATATAACAATGCCTCATTTATCTGGTATCTGATGGGAATAAGTACAAAGATTTTTAAACAACTTAAAATTGTTTTAAAGACAATCTCAATCCATTTTGCTTTTTAACTTTATAAGAAATAAGTATGCTCAGAAGAGATTTGATTCTCTGGGTCAATTCCATTTTGGAGACAGTAGCATGGAAGTCCAGAGTTTAAAGGTATTTGTTGGTTTTCTAGGTACAAAAGCTTCACATCTTAGCTTCAAATACTCTCCTACAAATACATTAAATTTTATGGTCTAAAATACAAACACTACCAGAGTGGTCATGGCACTTAAATGAAATTCTCATGTGAAGAAAGAAACGCAATATAATAACTACTCAACCTTTCCCCCGCAAAATCTAAGCTATGGCCATTTTTTAAAAAGAAAAGCTATGTTTCAGAGTCTCCAGGGATAAAGAGAATCATGGTGTCCCAGGGCGCTGGATCCTGAGTCTTCCTCTAATCAGCCAAGAAATGTTGAACAAGATGTGTACCCCTCTCGTCACACTTTGCTTTTGTGTAGAAGTGGGACTGAACCCTACCTTGCACTAGGGTTACCAGGATTAAGTTGCCTGTGTGACAGTGCCAAGCCCACGCCTGGTACATACACAGACAGACACGACGTTTTCTTTCTATTGCCATCCGAAATGTCAGACAGAATTGAAAATTACATGAAATCCAAATACCCTAAATACCTAAATACCAGGGAAGCAAAAAGATGATTTAACAATCCACCCTACCAATTTAAGGATTATCGGGCAGCATGAATACAATAAACTGAGACAGTTAACATGCTCTAACACTTGGAGAACTCAAATAATGGAATTTGCAGGGTTTTTTGGTAATGCTAAAAAAAATAGTCATTAACCTACTCCTTTTATAGGTCATAAATGCCTATAAAATTAATTAAGCAGTAACTATGTGTCAGGTTCTGAACTAAGTACTTTAGGATTATATTATTTAATCCTCACTAGCAAGTGGCAGAGCCAGGATTTGAACTCAATAATCTGATGCCAGAGCTCTTAATCATCCTGTTATCTGTCTACCTATTAATAAAACATGTGGGTTTAAAAACTTCATGGTAAATTTCCTTTGCTCAGAATAACCAACGGCAATTCCTAACCTCCCGTTAATTTTTTTAATAACATGAAATACTAGCCGACATTTGATAATTAAGACATTTTCCAGATGAAAAGCTCATAACCATCTATTCTGCAAAATATTTAGAGCATATTAAATCTGAATCTAAATCACAATATGAATCTAAATTATCATTACCAAACAATTAAATTCCAGTCCTGGTAATATTTAAGTATCTGTTATAACTTACACAGAATATGTATTTTGTACACAGTAAGAACTCAACAAATACTTACTGATTAGCTATTTTTACAGCAGATAATGCATCAAATTATAATGTACAAAGATCTTCCATGGTCAAAATATTCTTTTTGTCAGTAACTATAGCTATAAGCTTTCTCTGGGGCTGAAGAAGGCTGTCTGGGTTATGGACAATTCAAATGTTTATAATGTAATAATTAAGGCAAGGAAGAGAAGCAAGATGACTTTCAATTATTTTTAAAGAAAACAATAAAGATGACCAACAACATAATGGGCAGCCACCGACCACATTCTCTTTCACCAAATTCTCTTGCTGCCTCCTAGAAAGGGAAGGCTTCCTCCAACTATAAAGATGCCTGGTATCTTTCGTCATTTGTCATTACTTAAAATTATTTAAAATTCCGATTAGTAAGTGAAAAACATTTTTCATTGAGATTATATATTTTCAATGGGCCTTTCTAGTCATTTAATGATGAAACAATTTAAAAAATATAAATATTCTTGAAATTGCTCAGTACAGAACTCACATCATTATAATCTTATGTTTGGCCTCTGGAAATTTTATACGAAGTCAGATTTGAATTCAAAGTAGAAAAAATGGAACTAAACATGCAAAAGTTTTTGTGAGGTGGATGGTGTGTATGTGTTTTTAAAGAAAGTATAATTGCTTAACCAGATACCCTTGTTTCTCTGACTGAAACATCAGTAAAACCAGATCCCAATCCAGAAAAGCTTGCTTTACCACAAACATATCAAATCTTTATTGGGCTATAAGGAATAGAGAACTAACCTCTCTTCCTAATACTATAATATTACAGTTTAGATAATGAAGTATATATAGTAGTTATCTTCTCGTGAAATTTTACTCTAGAAAAATCTCCATTCTGAGCTGACGCCATGATCTTTCATTTGGTTTATTGTTTCTCTGGCAGATTCTGTCAGCACCATGAGTCACACGGAGTACTTATTCTGTAGTGAGGTTTACGAAGAAAAAAACCAAAGCAGAACAAAAAACTTGTTCACTGAAAATAAAAAGTGAACAAAAATGATGCCTCATCATTTCTCTAGTTTATCAGTAAATCATTGCTAAAAGGGAAAGGGGCAGGTGATTATTATACGAATAAAAGATGATTAATTATACATCAATTCTATTATTTCACCAACAGTATCTATCATAATTTTAAAAGATGATAGTGAGTAAGTGGGTCATTAACTTGGAATACTTTAAAAACAACTCAACAGTAAAGATGATTAAACAACCAGTAATATTCCAGTCAAATGAAATATTCTTAATGAAGACCAACATTTGTTACATATTAAATTAGCTAGTTAGAAAATCTTTTTTAAAGTCAATAATTCAAATAGAAACTTTATATTAATTTTAAAAGTCTGATACCATTAATTTGGATCTGGCTCACCTCTTATTGTAAACAAGAACTGAGGTAGAAAAATGAGAGTCAGTAGCTAAAAGCCCAAACAATCAAAAATAGATAACTGAATTGTAAATAATCAAAAAATATATTTTCTGCAGAAACCTAAACCCAGATGGTACAAAGGGCATCTACTCCCCATAATTCAACATCTATTTCTTCATAGTCTTATAAAGAGAAGATATATACAAGTGTAACATATCAAACTTTTAAACTCTGAAATATTCCATCTATAAGCAAACTAACATGTTAATTACATAGTCCCTTACCAACTCATAAGCTGAGCGCCAATGGTGCTTTATATATCGTTACTTTGTATTTAGATTTAATTGCATACATCTGAAAGTAAGGAATTAAAATACAATTTCCTGTGTATACTTTTCAATGATTTTGATTGTCCTCCAATTTAGAAATCACTGACACTATTGAATAAAATTAAGTTCCATAAGATTGTAACTTGAGTACAAATGAATCCCCATTTCCCAGTGGTCACTGAGATGGCCAAGAAAATATAAAGGAAACCTTTATTAATATTATAACCTTGGGAAGGGTATCAGTGACACCACACACCCCAAACCTCCAGGGATTTCCATAACATATAGTAGAGAAGGACAAACCTACCAGACTTACTGAATGTAAAAGAACAACTCATTTGTCTAGGAGACACAACATCTAATAGAAAGCACAAAGAATGGACTTAAAAAGTAGGCAGTTAAGTGCAAGACATATAATTCAGATCTCTCAAGGGCCTTTGGAAAGCGACATACATAGCAGAGATTTAACCCAGCCACTTATTACCTAGGAATTTACACTAAAGAGAAAACTGGAGGGACTTCCCTGGTGGCACAGCAGATAAGACTCCGCACTCCCAATGCAGGGGGCCTGGGTTCGATCCCTGGTCAAGGAACTAGGTCTCACATGCATGCTGCAACTAAGAGTTTGCATGCCACAACTAAGGAGCTGGCGAGCCGCAACTAAGACCTGGTGCAACCTAATTAATTAATTAATTAATTAATTATTTTAAAAAACCTAGACAAATCTGCAAAGGTATATGTTTTATGATAATCACGATAATTCGTAATAAATTAGTAATAGTGAAAACTATAATCTAAATGTCCATTCATAAGAAATTGGTATATGATTTTACCCAAATAATGGAGTATTATAATGCAAATTTTCACTGACATGGAATGAGCTCCATAATATGCCGTTGAAGGGAAAAAAAAGATTAAAAATAATATGTGTGGGCTTCCCCGGTGGCACAGTGGTTGAGAGTCCGCCTGCCGATGCAGGGGACACGGGTTCGTGCCCTGGTCTGGGAAGATCCCACATGCCACGGAGCGGCTGGGCCCGTGAGCCATGGCCGCTGAGCCTGCACGTCCGGAGCCTGTGCTCCGCAATGGGAGAGGCCACAATAGTGAGAGGCTCGTGTACCGCAAAAAAATAAAAATAAAAATAAAAAATAATATGTGTATTATGAATAGTTACACACATGAAGAGAGAGCTGCAAAGATTACCACCAAAACACAAATGGGAGTTGTCTCTGGGTGGCTGGCTATTTGATAATTTTTACTTACTTTTTTTTTTTTTTTTTTTTTTTTTTTTTTTCGTTTTGGTTTTTTCTTTGATCCCTTAAACCCCCAGCCACCACTGTTACCGGGACCAAGAAGCCTTCCAGAGTGGGATCTTCCCGAAACGGGGCACGAACCCGCGTCTCCTGCATCGGCAGGCGGACTCTCAAGCACTGCGCCACCAGGGAAGCCCGTACTTACTTTTCATAATGATTAGTATTGCTTAAATTTTCTAAATAAATATATACTGTCTTTGTGATCAGAGAAAAATTCTCTTCATGTTGGAAAAAGAAAGTATATTTATTTTTTAATACCACAATTGATTTGGGAGAAATCATCTTAATATTTGGAAAAATCCATTAAGATATAGATTCAAAGATGTTTATCATAGCACTGTTTATAATAGTAAAAATAGTACTAAATGATCAATAGTGAATTTGTTAAATAAATTTTGGAATAACTATATAAAGGTTTACTATGAAGCCATTAAAAATTACAACAAAGATGTATCCATCACCAGCTCAGTGACCTAGGAATATTACATGTCCTCTAGGTATCAGTTTCCTCATCTGTAAAATGGTGATAAAAAGAACACTTATAGTGTTTCCCCTAGCTTATTAGCTATATCCTATTGTCATAGAAAACAAAAAACCTGATGTTTATGAGCTTCCTCTAATATCACAAACCCCTATTTCAAAACCTACTTTGCTATATGCTTTAAGAAAAAAAAAATCTCAAAATCAACGTTCAATTTGGCTATCAATCAAGCTAAGAAAATATGAATCTTAGACTACAAAGGCAATGTATATCAAAGTTAAAAATAGGGAATTCCCGAAACTTCTAGGCTATTGAACTCCTATACATATTCTCAAACTAAGCTTGTTTATTCACCTATACATGTAGAAAAAAATAGTGTTAGAAGATAGAAACAGGCTGATCTGGATGCCTGTGGCACTGAGACAGGCCCTAATAAAACACCCAGATTACAGTAACAGAGGGAACTGGCATCCCTACTTAACTGAATGATAAAACAATTTAAATATATATACTCGTTAGCTTCATCAGTTTTACCATCACTGTACAAACATCTACTTTGTTGCTTTAAAGAGTTGAAACCAACCTGCCATGGTCTTCCCCAATCGAGTGGAATAGGAAAGGCTCCAAGCCATGTTCCTAGAAAACTAGAAACTGTAGTGATCTGGAGACTGTTCTCCCAAATGGATGTAACCCTGTAAAACACAAATATATAAATTATTGGTGGTATATATCTTAGCTGCTGGGGAATCAAACAAACAGCATAAATTAACACTAAACATATATATATGTTGTTCATTTAAAATAAGCACAGCAAATTGACACAAATATTTGCCATGAATCATTAACAATTAATTGGTAAGAAGATATAAGTGTTTTTCAGCTGGAAAGCTAATATATGCACAGAGTGAAAATCAAACAATACAAAAGAGTGTCTGCAATGAAAGCTAAGTCCTCCTCTCACCCTTATCATCAACTCTGATTCCTTTTCCTGGAAACAACTGCTATCACCAGCTTATTACATATCCTTCCAGAAATATTTTATACACACACAAATAAACACACAATTTTGTTTAGAATGATATACGCACATCTGCATATATACACACATATATGTATATATCCTTCAAAACAACTCAAATGCACCATTTTATAAATCCAGTTTTGCTGTGTGTTTTCCCTTGTTAACAGTTTTACTAGTATTCTATTGTCCAAAGGAAGCAATCACAAAAGATCACATATTATATGATTCCATTTTTATGAAATGTCCAAAATACGCAAATCTACAGACAGTAAATAGATTAGTGGTTGCTTAGGGCTAGGGGAGGGGGAATAAGGAAGTGGCAGGTAAAGGACATGGAGTTTCTTTTTGAGGTGATGAAAATATTCTAAAACTGACTGTAATGATTGTTGTACATATCTGTGAATATAATAAAAACTACTGAATTGTACACTTTATATAGGTGACATACATGGTGTTTGAATTATATCTCAATACCGTTTAAAAACCCATCTCCCAGCTATCTCAGTTCTCCTCACGTATATGAGCCACACCTTCCACATCTGTCTTAGCTTTCCAACAACCCTCCTTCATAATAACTTACACGAGGCAACCCTTCCCACATCTACTTCCAAAAGCAAATTTCAGGTTTTGTCCAAGGAAAAGTGCCATATTTATTAAAATATTTATGCAATTCTTAACCACTTAACATGTATTAAACTGTCCTTCCATTTTTATTAAGTTCCTACATTTTTTAATGTGTTACTGACGAAGTTTTTGAGTGTTATGCCCCATCCCATTTCTCCCATAAGTTCTGTGTTTCTTATTGCCCAGTTTTGCATAATGCAAGGATTTTTAGGAATGCATATGCCATCTTATAGCAGAACTGACTATAGAATCAAATGACAGTGTCTCCCCCAGGTACACCATTAATGCTATCATCAGAAACAGAATTCAAAGCTGGATAAATCACCAATCCAAACCAATAAGGTTTCCACTGATTTTCACTGTTTAAAAATGTCAAACTAAAATACTAAAAGAAATTAATGCCATTTGGGATACTATGGTAACAATGTGGGAAAAAGTGTTCAATGTGACACTTTTGTTTTCTTGAGACTTTATGAACACTAGAAGATGCCTCTGAAGGGGAACAAACAAACATTTCAAAAGGAAAATAATTTATGGAGCCTAGCTACTCAGCAAGCATCCTCTGCTCCACTTGGGCTGTTCTCTTCCAAATCACACAAAAATACCATGTTCATTTCAGTTTCTATAGTTTCATTCATCCCATAGCGTGGGGTGTCTCCCCTTCCCACTTAGTCTTACCAAATCTCTTACTCCTGATCCAAGTCCTTCATAGATCATCCCCCCATCCAGCTCATTCTTCAGTGGTCTCCTACCCTACTGAGTTCCTAAAACTTCATTGTTCGAGTTACACAAACTTAGTCTTATGTTTTTGTTCATCTCATCCTTGCCCCTAGAATGTCCAAGATCCTTATGGAGAGAAACATAGCTAATACATCAGACTCCACACAGAGTTTGCATAACATAGAGCACAGAGTTAAGGGCTCAAGAAGTTTTTGCTGCTGGGTGATAAACGAGACAAAATCATGGGCACCAAATAACTTTCTAGTTTTCTTAGTTATAACTCAACCATTTCTGATACAAATGATTTCACTGCCTTTCAAGAAGTGAAAATTTTAACTTAATGATGCTGAAAATACATACAGCTGCTTAGGGAATAAAATCCTGTAAAGGGCTTCCCTGGTGGCGCAGTGGTTGAGAGTCCACCTGCCGATGCAGGGGACACGGGTTCGTGCCCTGGTCCGGGAGGATCCCACTTGCCGTGGAGTGGCTAGGCCCGTGAGCCATGGCCGCTGAGCCTGCGCGTCCGGAGCCTGTGCTCCTCAACGGGAGAGGACACAGCAGTGAGAGGCCCGCGTACCGCAAAAAAAAAAAAATCCTGTGAAACCTGCACTCGGATGTCTCACCACAAAAGAGGCTGAACAAGAAACTCTAGCTGTTCCAATAAACATTTTTATATGGTGAACCCCAATTCTACATTATAAGATGTACGGAAGCAATTTGATCGGTTGCAATTTTATCACAGTGATAAATTATCCCCAAGGAGGGGTTTTCAAAGTTTTCTTTTGGTAACAGAAACCTTTTTTCAAGCAAAAAGCTAAGTGGAATTCTACCATACAAAAAAAAAAAAAAAAAAAAGCAGTGCTGATCTTGCTAATGTGGAGGGAGAGGCCTATAGTTCTGCCTGCTTGGGTCTCCCTCAAGTGCATGCCACCCTTCCCTGGCCCCAGTCCCCAGCTGCAGTGGGCCCTTACAGCATCACTGAGAACCATACAGTGATGAGAAACACTCAAGGAACAATCAGCAAGCTGCCATGAATAGAAAAGTACCTCATTAATTTTTTTCTAAATTTCAAACATCACTAGAATATAAAATTAAAACTTACCCATTTCTACTGAAAACTCTTAGCCATGCTTTGAAGTTTGGTCCTAACAAACATAAACAAGGTACAGTAGTAAAAGTGGACAAAGTAACTGCGAGTAAAAATGTTTCCAACGCCAACCTAGGAAAAAAACACTGTATTAATTTTTTTTTAAGTGTTAAAGGTGCATATACACACACATGCATAATCTTTTTTACTTAAATAGATTTAGTATAAAACTATTTTCTTACACTTAGAAAGGTAACATGAGTCTTACCAAAACCATGACTGTAGAAAACGTTACTACCAAAATGTAATCTATAAAAAACAATCTAGCAAATACTTGGCTTTGATGATAGAGTTCAGAAGTGTTAAATGCCATACGATACTGAGACTGCCCATTGCAAGAAAACCCATTTCTAGATCATTAACTTTTTCCTCAATAGTCTCTGGAACTTTCTCTGCAATCCGTGGTTCAAATTTAGCTTATATAGGAACCACTTGGAGAACTAGGTAAATTTGTTTCTGACTAAGGCTTGAGAATTTGCATTTCGATAAAATGCTGATGTTGTTGGTTTTAAAACCACACTTGGAGAACCACTGCTCCAGACATGCATTCTACTCTAAAATGGATTACAGAGAAATTATCATTTCCCATTACAAAGGTCTTGTCCTCCCCACTCTATATGTATATGTAAAACTATACATATAGCTGTGTGTGTGTGTGTGTGTGTGTGTGTGTGTGTATTGCATCACTCATTTCAACATGATCATTTATCACTGCTAAACTGAACTTTCCCAAACTATAATGGAACATTATATAAGACATATTAATGAATTTGGCTTTCACTAATTCAAAACTGTTCAGTTTTGAAAAAGTGTTGAGTTAAATTTTACCTTTAAACTATAAACATTAGCTTCTACGTAATTAAATACAAGAATCTATTGACTTTTCTTAAGAAAACAAACTCTTTTCAAGCACTTCAGAATCACATTTACTATTTATAACTAATTTATATGTATCATTATAGTCAGTTTCCTTAGAGGTTCTAAGGGCCACACACCTATTGGTATATGACAGTTTCTCATCTACCTCCCCCTTTAAGCAACTGCATGACAAAAGGCCAAGTAATAGGAACATTTAATGAATTAAGTTATTCCACTGTCTTTTAAAAAAATAACACTGCCAAGGGCAATGATGTCAGTATCCTTCTGTGATCCACTGATTAAACACATCATGTTTTTTCTCTAATCACCAATAGAATTAGCACTTGGTTTAATAAACGACTGTTTTAAAATATAGTTGGCTTAAGGTAAAAAATTTCAGACTTACTCTATTAGTGGTGCTCCATATAGAACAAAAATTACATGAAAGGAGAAACAAGACATAAGAAAGTAGATACAGCATTTCAAAAATCTGGTTACCTAAAAAAGAAATGAATAACTTAAAGAATCAAGAGAATGACTAAAGGACAGCAAATGCTTTGATTTTATCTACAAATACAACTTAGCCCTATAATGTGTGATACAGCTGAATATTCTTTGGATCTGCTCCTGAAGTCAGATCACATGTTCTTTGCACAGCACTGTAAAAAAGCCACAAGACAAAAATCGATCCCCATGTTCCAGTCACCTAACCAACAGTAGAATCAGAAAATGTTTTTGTTTCTATGCTAAGTATTAAACTATGTTGTTAATCAGTATTTATGAAATATTTACCAATAAGTGTGCTAGGATACAAAAAAACACAAACACAGTCCTTCTTGTGTGATGATACACGAAATATTTATAGAAAATAATGATTATAATAATATTTTTTCATTTTAAAACAAAATTCCTAGGAAAATTGGACCAAAAAAAGCACAATATTAAATAATTCCCCAAATCATATTCATGTTACTATATGATCCACATAAAAAAAGACCTGCATGTCTGCAAATCAGTGTGTGGGACCTACTTGAGTTCGAGCTCAAGAAGATCTAATAATAAAACACACAATGAGTGTTTTAAATCATAGGGCAGTAAATGTGTTTTAAATTACCTAATAAAGAACATACATGTAGTATTGAATAATGTTAAGTGAGGACTTTATTAATTTAAATAATAGTCAAGTGTTACACTGTAGTGAATATTCCAGAAAATAGATTCCAATGTCTGAAAACTTCAACTGCTATTTAGTTAAGGAAGGCCAAGCTTGAAACAAGAGCTTATTTTGTAATTTATGAAAAACCCATTGTGTCTTTCAGAAATGCAAAAGATGAATGAAAATAAACTGAAATGTCTTATAAAATAAGATTTAAAGGTGTGATTGCTACATTTATATTTATATATATTGCTACATTGAAGATATATTTATCTTCAATGATGACATGAAACATGACTATACAGGTTCACAATGCTACGATATCCAATTAATACATTGCAAGAATCTATCAAACACTGTAGACAGTCTTCCAGCAAGCAATAGGCTACTGACTAGAAAAAAATCAGCTTCTTTATTCACTGTAAATAACCCAATAAGTACCTGACTAATACTTTATTCATCCAGTAAAACATTACCTACATCTAAAAATCACTTGTCAAGAAATAAGCCTTACCTTGTATGATAATGAACTTCTTTTAGAAGATGCATTTGGTTTCACTACTAAATACAAGACTAAATTGACGGCAGTTACAGAAACAGAACAGATGCACAACCATGTCAAGTGTGTTTCCAGTACCGAGAAGTTCTCCAAGAAGAATGATGGAATGAAGATGCTTAGGATAACTGAGAATATGCATAATAGATGGACATACAGTAGTCTCTTGATGTCAGTATCTTTCATGGTGTTTTCTTGAATGGCTATCTAATGAAAAACAAATTAAGAAAAGAGCATAGGCAATAATGACTTTTTCCATTGTCCTAAATGCTCCAACTTGTCATGCTTGTCTAAAAACAAGCCATGAACCAAAGTCAATTTTCTATGGGCAATAATGTCTCAGTGTTAGAATATGGGAAGATGCATATTTGTAAAAACTAATAGACTAATATAGTATAAACAGCTCTCAGAGCCTGAAAAAGGACAAATTTACTAATTTCTTAAATATCTGCATCTAGTTTCTGTAAAACAGTCCAGTGCAAGGACTAATTAAGCAATTCGGTTTTTTTTCTTTTTGCCAAAATCAGAGGTGAAAACAAACAGCATGTGTTAATGATTTGCCCTGTTGGAAATATAAGCTATGCTTTCTAGAAACCCCATAATACAATTTGGCTGAACTGTTGGCATTTTTATCATTATGGACCCTTGTCTAACATCACAGTAGTTCACATTTTCTAACAAATGCCAAGTTAACACCAGGTACACACTGGAATGGTGGCCAGTGTTACCAAGAAGCTTCAAAGAACATTATGCTAAACTAAGGAGTCCCAGTGCTGCAAAAATACCAAAATGACAATGTCAGTTACACATGCCAGATTCCAACCAAAAGCAGAGCATGAATGGAAGGTGGAAAAATATTTACGTTCTCTCTCTCTCTCTCTCTCTCTCTCTCTCTCTCTCTCTATATATATATATATATATATATATATATATAAAAAAAAAAACGGAATCAACTTTACTGTTATATATATATATATATATATATATATATATTAAAAAAACACGTTATTTTATATATGTATGTATTTACAAATTACCTAATGGATAGCTTATACATAGTATTGACTAATGTTAAGTAAGGACTTTATTAAAGTAGTAGTCCACATGTTACACTGTGGTTAATATTCCAGGGAAAAAATATATATATATGTGTATATTTTATAGACACACACAGGGCGCCCACTGGGGCAAAGGGGCGAATCCAAGCCTTATAACAACACTCTCGTTTAATTCACACTATATTTTTACAAGGCAAACACTTTACTGATAAGGAAACAGGCTAAAACAGATTAGGAAACACTCCAAGGTCCCAAGCTCCCAAGTGCTAAAGCCATTTCAAAACCTAGCCTCTTTGATACAAAGATACGCACTAGGGGGTCGAGAAAAGAATGCATGGCAAGAAAGGAGAAAGGAAATGTTTCTCACAGGTCCTAGCCTCAGCTGAGGGGCTGGGAAGGGAATCCAGAATATAGTCTCTCAACAGACACACCTTCAGATATTTTTCTGGGCCACCCTCAGAACTGCAACTGACTGAAGCAGATCTGGACCTAAGACAGTGAGTGGTACCCAAAGTCGGATTCTTGCTGAATGACTGAATGAATGAACGAACGAACTAAGAGTTGGTCCAGTGTTGCCCCTCCTGAGAAACCAGCCCTGTGTTAGGCCCTGGCGAGCCCAGGAGGACTCTCGTCAGGTGCTTCCTCGGGTGGCCAGGGCCCCGGCCTCCACGGTCTGACCTGGCCCGAGTCCTCAAGCCTTGCAGCGGGAGAGAAGGCTCTTCTGAGCGGCTCCTAGAGGAGCCTTCGCGGGAATCGGGGGACCTTAACCTGCAGCTCCATCCCAAACAGGGTCGCTCCGAACTCTGCCCAAGCCTCAGCCGACGGGAGTGTAGGCAACGAGGGACGAATTGAGAAGCATAATCAAAGAGCACAATCGTGGAGACGGAGAGAAAAGAAGGGACAGACACAGAAAGTCGGATCCGAAACAGGCCAGTCCATCAGGGCAGCCCCTGGGTCACGCAGGAAGGGCGGCGCTGGAGGGGCCGGCAGGCGCGGACCGGCCGGGGGCAGATATTCCCGGCCAGTTGGGCAGCTGGCGGAAGTGACTTGCAGGGCCGAGAGGCTCGCGCACCCCAAGCCTCCGGCTGGGCTTACCTAACTCTCCCGCCCGCGGAAGAGAACGGAGGGTTACTACCTCCCACCATCTGGTGTGACTCCCACCCTGTGCGTCGCGCAGGCGCAGGCCTGTGGGGAGGAGGCCCAAGGCCTCACAGCCAATCGCAGAAGTGGAGAGGCGGGCCAAGAAGGCAGCCCCGCCTCCCCACTCGCGTTTATTCCTCCCGCGGCTTTCCAGGTGTTGGATAGGCGGGGCGGAGGGCGGAAGGGCCGGAAGTGGATTTTCGTAACCCGGAAGGGGAGTGCTACCCTGGCTGTATTGTTAACTTCTATCAGCTGCCACTCGTCCTGCGGCTGAGGTACTCGTCGCGGAAGGATGGTGTGCGAAAAATGTGAGTTAAGGAGACTCTTCTGCGGGAGAAGGAGGCTGGGAGAACCTAATTGGAGTTCCCCGGGAACTTTGCTCTTTCTTTGTTTTTCCTTCGGCCACAGGTCCTTGATTCTAGCCTCTGTCTTCCTATACTGCCCTTTTACCATTCCTGCCCTCCCCAACGACCGTATCGTCCTGTATTTGCATTCAGAGTGGTCTCAGTTTTGCACCTGTTAATTTCCGTTGCTTCCCATCAACCCCGGGTATCATCCTGAACTGCTTCTTGACGTGCTTCCTCCCTTCACAGACCCGCCGGGTTGGAATGGATCTTAAAAGTCACTTCCACAGCATCTGGAGTTGATGGATTTAGCAAATAAAAGTACCGGACGCCCAGTTAAATTTGAATTTCAGGAAAACAACAAATAATTTTTAGTGTAAGTATGTCCTATGCAATATTTGCGACTTGGCTCTGTTTGCTGCTCCTCACTACAGTAAGTGCTTTGTCCCAAAGCACGCACTTATAGGACATTCTTTACTAAAAAAAAAAAAAAAGTATTCATTGTTTATATGAAATTTAAATCTAACTGGCTGTCCTGTATTTTATCTAACAAACCTAAGTCAGTATCCCATCCAATGGCTTAAATGCTGTTTGCATGAATGCATAGAGGATAGAGGCACAGGGGTAGGAGAATCTCACCACCTTCAAAGCAGTCTGTGTAGATTTCACTGGCTTTTAGAAAAGTCTTTCCTCCCTAGAGTTGCCATCCAGTGATTCTAATGCCAACCCTTGAGATTTAGAAAATATCGTATGATTTTTTGACCTCACAAACTGGTTATGTGTTTAAAAAGAGCTGTCATATCCCCAGATCCCTTTTTTCTACAGCTAGATATGTCTGACTCTTCTGTGACAATTTCAAGTCCTCTTATCCTGATAATTGTCTAATTAATGTGACCCACTTTGTTTATATCCCTATAGTATATAAAACTTTGAACCTAGATGCCCTTGAGTTTGAATCACAATTTTTATATTAAGTGAAAGAATGACCATGGATGGTTACTTTAATAAATTCTCAGGGTGCAGAGAATAATTTGGGATTTCTATATTTGGAGCCTGGCATTCAGGAGGACCCTCCTCAGTGAGGCCTCAGCTTACCTTTTTAACTGCATTTTCACTAAGCCTCACCCTTTTCACTTCAGCCAAACCAAACAATATTTTGCCCGTATGTACCCTGAGTTTTCAATGCCTTTCCCCAGGATGTGTCCCTTATCCAGTTTACCTTCATCTTCTTTTCTCTTTCTTCACAGTCTCATTGCCACTAACCCTCTCTATTGCCTTCCCCACAAAGCTTCACTGGATTTCCCTAGCCAAGATTATTTCTGCCTCCATGGAATTTCTCCTAGTACTTGAGCTCTCAATTGTCATACTATTTACTTTCCAGCTTATATTTTAGTTGAATAATTCTTAACTTTTTTTTTTTTTTTTTTTTGGTTCTCTGAGCCCTTTGAGAATTTGATGAAAGCTGTAGACTTAACATAGTTTATTAAAAAATGGATATACAAAAGGTTTGTGTACAATTTAATCTTGTTCATATATTTCCTAAGGTCTACCTGTGAAACTCAGGTTAAGGACTACTATTAGAGAAATCAGTGTGCTATAAATTCCTTGAAATCTAGAGCTTTATCTAATTCGTTTTATTTTTATCTGTACTTTGTACAATGGCTTATACATCAGAGATGCTCAGTAAATATTTATGGAATGAATAGACTTATCAGATTTGTTTAAAGGATCCATGTACAGAGGAAGCCTATTATAAGCCATACTATTATCCACAAATTTTACTGAATAGACAGTTATCCATTGCCCACAGTTAATATCTTAAGTCTCAGTTCACTGGCCCCGACCCCAGCATTAACAGGCTTGTACGTAATATGACTGGTGATGCCATTGTGAACTTTAGGCACAATGTAGTGTATTTATTAAATAGTAAACACTAATCTCCCTTACTTTTACTGTCTTGTTACAACAGGTGAAAAGAAACTTGGTACTGTTATCACTCCAGATACATGGAAAGATGGTGCAAGGAATACCACAGGTATTTTTCCTTTTAGAACATGGAAACTGAATCAGATACTTCTGTGAATAATATTTTCACTTTTATATTATTTGTAAAATGATATGTTATGTGTACAATGTATTTTATCTGTTAAATATTAAGGAATACTAGATACCCCAACAATTTAATATCTTTTCTATTTAGTTCTCTCAGTGACATGTCAGGGTTCCTAATTTCATAGGCAGGAGATAGCAAAATATTTAAATGATTTTTAAGCAATGAGTATATCACAGTAATTGATTTGATTCAGCTTAATTAGAGTTAGTATTGAAAGCCCCCTCTCCTCACCTGATTTTTATATTCTTGAACAAATGATTTAAATGTTTTCACTTTCATAATCATTAAATACAGTGAAGATGTTTTCAAAGGGAAGAAAAAGAAACATTTTTACTGTATTCGAGATCAATGGCACCAAAGTAGTGGCATCTAGATTTTACATTAGATATATGTAAATATAGACCCATTCCTAAAGTCCTACTTTGAGTTTGAGAAATAAAATGATTGCCTTTTATCCAAATTTTTATTTTCCTAGTAAATAATTGTGTTTTTTTTTTAAGTAGTGTCTTTGAAACCTGGCTACTAAATGAAATTTTTAAAAATTTTGATATAGGCTAGTCTATTGGTAGGAGGTCAAAAAATGAACTTTCTAACTGTTAAATGTTTCATGTATGTGTTAATGTGTGAAATGTGTAGACATAACACACTAAAATACATGTATATTTCAATGCAGAAAGTGGTGGAAGAAAGCTGAATGAAAATAAAGCTTTGACCTCAAAAAAAGCAAGGTGGGTATAAGAGCATCTATAAAGCAGTCATATTAATTTCCACTCTTTTTAATATTAAGTGTATTGGAATGAATTTGTTTTGCCTCATTCTGTTGTGATAAAACATAGTTAGATAGTTCCAAGCATGCATAACCAAGCTGTCTGTTATAACCTGCTGATTTCACCCTGTTCATTTTCACTGTATCAATATATAAAGATATTATACATTATTTTTATAATTTCACCAGAAAGCATGACTTATTTTTTCTAGTTCTTAATTTTCCTGCAAATCAGAGGCCGCAGAGAAATGTGGACAGGTCATGAGCTCTGGAGTCAGACCTAAATTTGAATCTAGATTTTGTTACTGTCTAGCTCTGTAACCTTAAGCAAGTTAAACCAGTTCTAAACTTTTCTGAACACTACTTTTTTACCTAGGAATAGGGATAAAAATGTCTCCCACCATAAAAAGAATTTTTGACACCATACCCTATTATATCCAATCTTAAAAATTCCATGAATCCTTCCAGCTGCCGTCCCATTTCCTTGCTTCCTTTTACAGAAAAAGTTTTCAAAACCCTTATCTAGATAGTACTTTCTCAGTGTCATTAAGTTCTATTTACTCCTTCAGCTGCTGTAGTCAGGCCTCCATCTCCACCACACTCCTAAACGTACTCTTGTCAAGATCACACGTGACCTTTAAAACTGATGGCTACTTCTCTGTTCTTAACCGTATTTAACCTTTCGAAAACTCTCTTTTTTGCAACCCTTTATTCTCTTGGCTTTGAGATACCACACTCTCCTTTCCTCTTAACTCACTAACTGTTCCTTCTCAATTGAGTGCTTCTGGTCTCAATCCTAGACTTTTTTTTTTTTTCTATGTATAAATTTATGATCTCTCCTCAAGCGACTTTAGTCCAATGGCTTTAAATTCAAACTGTATGTTAATGAATTCCACATATATATCTCAGTCCTGACTTTTCTGAGCCCCAAACATATATCCAGTTGCCTCCTTGACTTTTCCAATTTGATTTCTGACAGGCAACCTCTTTTTCCTTCAGTCGAATCATAGTCTTCTCATCACTGCTCTATGGTCCAATCTAGCTGTGCAAAACTGGAATCCCTCGCTGATTCCTTAATTTCCCTCACTTCCCATATCCACCAGCGAGTTCTTTGGCTCTGCTACCAAAATGTAGCCTGAATACACCTGCTTCTGTTCATCTCACTGCTATTACCCTCTTCTAAACCATCACTGTTTCTTACTTGGGTATTGTAATAACTTTCTGTCTCCCTGCTTGCTCTCTGGTTCCCTATAGTTCACTCTCATAATAACCAGGGTGGTCCTTTAAAGGGCATGTAACTCCTTTGCTCAAAACCTTGCATTGGTTTTCTTTTTACATTGAATAAAAGCTAGGTCCCATACCATGTTCTTATAGGGTCCTCTGTGATCTGGCCCCTCCTGCCTCTCTGACTTCCTATTGTGCCAACTCCTGCATCAGATATGCCAAGCCCACTCCCATTGGAAGAGGTTTGTGCTTACTCCCTCTTCCTAGAATGCATCGCTAAGAGCTTAACATAGCTGGCTCTTTCTTGTTACTTGGGTCTCAGCTGAAATGTCATCTCCTCAGAGAGGGTCCCTAATCAGCATCTAAACTAATGTCTTCCTTCCTTCCCCTCATGTCCACCACAGTATCCTCTCTGAATTTTCTCTACAACAGGTATTACTATCTTAAAAGTGTGGTTGTTTTCTTACTTATTATGTCTCCTCTCACTAGAATGTCAGCTTGATGAGGGCAGAGGCTTTGTCAAGTTCATCTTTGGTATTTAATAATAATAATAAGGCTTTTAATACATAAAGTACCTGACACATAAAGGTGCTTATTAAATAATGGGTATAAAATAGCATGATAGTCTTAAACTTCAATGCATTGTCACATTATGTATTGTTGACTGACTTACTGATGTCTTCTAAGACTACTCAGTTACTATTGACCAAGTTGTTATGTTTTACAGAGTGTATAGTTTTAGGTACTTCCAGTTCCTTTATTCTCCCAAACTTACTTCAGTGTCATTAATAAGTAGCTATTACTTTTGGGTATTTTAAATATCTCACTTTGGAAAGTGTACGTAAGATTTCTGAGACATTAAAATGTACATTTTGGAATAAAATATGGTTTTAAGAAAAAGTAATCTCTAGACATGTAGGTCCAAACGAATTGAGCTTATTATTAAAAGGAAGAATAGTGTCCACTCTTAACTTCTCTTGTGGGAAGTAAAGTGACATTCTTTTGGATTTGGAAAAATTAACCTTTAAAAATGAGCTGTTGTATCATACCCAAGAGAAGAAACCAGGTCTAGGACAGTGTTGGTATTCAGTATATGAGTACGGTTACAAAAAGTTATTGCCAATTTAATGGGAAGTATTTCCTCTAAAGTTATTTTGCCCTCCAGTCACTTAAGGTCACATTTTTTTTAGTAGAAACTTTTTTATCCAAAGGGATTGCATCAGTTAATTGAAAATGTCAGTTAAAGTGGGCAATCATTAAAAGATACACATACCTTATTTTAAGTCAAAGCACATAACTGTACATGCATTCATCAGTCATTTGGCATTGAGACAAGGCTTTTTGAATATGAGTCTACTTTATAATTTTCCTTACATTAATCATAACCAGAATATATATTTCCAGTATCTTTAAGGTAGAGTAAGAACTGACACTTGTAAAGTGCCAAGTCCTTCCACTTAGGATTTTTCCTCAATTTTGAAGTTTTCTTACCCATGCCTAATTCCATAGCAGTTTTAATGATTCACACTTACCTGGTCATCCTAAAGTATTCATTTAGTTTTTAATATAACCAATCACTCTTTGTGTACTCTCATTACATGAGTTTCCATAATATTTAATTATATCACATGAATAGATTGACAAATACAACTGTTATAAACAGGTTTGGGATTACGTACAGCTGACTCTTTACAAGCATACAGCTTACAATGGAAGGGGCAGAAGTGTGGAGACATATTAAGAGAGTAGCCAGTTAGAAGATATGCCTATCAATTGTAGAGCTTGATAGAGGGAACAGAGAGCATGAATTAATCACATTTGTTACTTAAGTGAGGTTATTTAAGAGTATTTCTATTGTATTGTACATTTTTCTTTCTTTAAAAAAAAATCTCTAGATTTGATCCATATGGAAAGAATAAGTTCTCCACTTGCAGAATTTGTAAAAGTTCTGTGCACCAGCCAGGTTCTCATTACTGCCAGGGCTGTGCCTACAAAAAGGGTAAGTTTCCTTTAATACCATTTTTGAATTCATATCAAACATACTTCTTTTGATAGTGATTTGGATAACATAGTGAAGGAGTAGCCCTTCATAAATTAGTCAAATGCTCTTTTTTCTAAGGCAGAATAAACTTAGAACTTGTCATAGTTAAAAGTATATATTTTCTTTTTTTCTTTTCTGATGCTGTTAAATTATGTTTTAAGCTTCAGGAGTGACTTAAATAAACCAAATCATTTGTATTGGTTAGCTAGTTGATTAGTATTATTAGTTGTTATTAAGATTTGATTACTTACATGAGTTTTTTGTTTGTTTATTTTAGGCATCTGCTCTATGTGTGGAAAAAAGGTTTTGGATACCAAAAACTACAAGCAAACGTCTGTCTAGATGTATTGAAGTTTCTGGCTTTCTGTATGATTTTACTTTTTGCTTGAATTTTCAAGGCATAATATAGATGTTCAAGTTACAAAATAACATGTCTTAAGACAAGTTTAAACCAGGGAAGTAGATTGGTATTCATTTTTTTGCTCTCAAGAACTTCTGAACAGCAGCAGTGTAACTAGTTTTTGCCTTAAGTTTTCATTTTCCTTACAAACACCTTATTGAACTGGAATAAGTGACAAATTTAACGAAAAATATTTTCCCAGTTCTGTATGCACTTTTTATTTATCATTACTCATGTAATTTTTATTAGCCTTTCCCTCTACTTTATAGATATTGCAAAAGTGTGAGAAGGAGGTTATTGATATTTGGCTTTGAACTTGGCATCCAGATTTGGAATTTTTCCCTCATTCCCTTTTGGTTGCATAGTTCTTAGGATCAGCAGTCCCTTAATTAATTGCAGCTTCATAAGGCATTTAAATATCTGAGATCATTATTGCTAAATAGTTCCTTAAGTAATTAGCCCAGGCCCAAATCAAACAAAAGTTGTATTTATGTTATTTTTTATTTGTTCTTGAAGCCAAAGTGCCAATACCTTTCATATGAGAATGGGAATGCAAGGAACACCCCACATAACTCCAAATGAATACACTGGATTTCAGAAAAACACATATTACCTTGAATTCAGACCATCATGAAAGCCAGGAGAACAGTGTGCATCCATGATGATGTGTAACGAATGAATCACCATTCCTTGGGAAAGTGCTTTGAAGCAGAAACCAAACTTCTTTTTAACCTCCTCCTCTTCTCCTTCCCCCACCAAAAATAAATAGACTAAGCAAACATTTTGACTCTTTTTTTTTTTTAATATATATATAACATAGACTGCTGAAAGACTACTTTGAGGTTTCTTTTTCTTTTTAATTGAAGCAAAGTTGATTTACAATGTTGTGTTAATTTCTGCTGTACAACAAAGTGATTCAGTTATACATATCTATACCTTCTTTTAAAAATTCTTTTCCTTTATGGTTTATCACAAGATATTGAATGCAGTTCCCTGTGCTATGCAGTAGGACCTTGTTGTTTATCCATTCTATATATAATGGTTTGCATCTGCTAACCCCAAAATCCCAATCCATCTCCCTCCCCACCCCACCTGCGTTGTTTCTGTTTCTTAGATAGGCTCATTTGTGTCATATTTTAGATTCTACATATGAGTGATATATGGTATTTGTCTTTCTCTTTCTGACTTATTTCTCTTAGTATGATAATCTCTAAGTCCATCCATGTTGCTGCAAATGGCATTATTTCATTCTTTTTTGTGGCTGAGTAATATTCCATTGTATATATGTACCACACCTTTTTTATCCATTCATCTGTCAGTGTACATTTAAGTTATTTCCATGTCTTGGCTATTGTGAATAGTGCTGCTATGAGCATAGGGGTGCATGTATCTTTTTGAATTGTAGTTTTGTCTGGATATATGCCCAGGAGTGGAATTGCTAGATCATATAGTAGTTCAAGTTTTAGTTTTTTGAGGAACCTTTATATTGTTTTCCATAGTGGCTGCACCAACTTACATTCCCACCAACAGTGTAGGAGGGTTCCCTTTTCTCCACATTCTCTCCAGCATTTGTTATTTGTAGACTTTTTAATGATGGCCGTTCTGACCAGTGTGCGGTGGTACTTCATCTTAGTTTTGATTTGCATTTCTCTAATAATTAGTGATGTTGAGCACCTTTTCTTGTGACTGTTGGCCATCTGTATGTCTTCTTTGGAGAAATGTCTTTTTAGGGTTTCTGCCCATTTTTTGATTGGGTTGTTTGGTTTTTGGTTATTGAGTTATATAAGCTGTTTGTATGTTTTGGAAATTAAGCCCTTGTTGGTCATGTCATTTGTATTCTCTCCCAGTCTGTAGGTTGTCCTTTTAATTTTGTTTATGGTTTCCTTTGTTGTACAAAAGCTTGTAAGTTTGATTAGGTACCATTTGTTTATTTTTGCTTTTATTTCTATTGTTTTGGGAGACTGACCTTAGAAAACATTGGTACGATTTATGTTACGGAATGTTTTGCCTATGTTCTCTTCTAGGAGTTTTATAGTATCATGTTTCATATTTAAGTGTTTAAGCCATTTTGAGTTTATTTTTGTGTATGATGAGAGGGTGTGTTCTAACTTAATTGATTTACATGTGGCTGTCCAACTTTCCCAACACCACTTGCTGAAGAGACCGTCTTTTTTTCCATTGTATATTCTTGCCTCCTTTGTTGAAGATTAATTGACCGTAGGTGTGTGGGTTTATTTCTGGGCTGTCTATTCACTTTGAGGTTTCAGACAAAGATTTTTCTTATGCTGCCTTCAGAGGTACAGGACTTCTGCTTTTGAAACCTGCAGCTTACTGTGGAACAGCAAAAAAGTATTCCTCATTGCCAAGTGCAGTATAAATACATAACATGATAAAATGGAAGAATAAGGTAACATGATGATGTATATGGTATAGATATCACATTTTTATTTGTTTTAAAATACTATGGAAAGTATTTAAAGTTTTAACTGTTTAATTTATCTATAAGGTTTTTTTCCCTAGGATACATTCTTATTCTTACCCAGAAAAATCATAAGGGTAATGCAAAATATAATAAATAACAACAGCTCTGAGGGCAGGAAGTATCTTCTCATGCTTTAATTGGGGATTTTAAACTAAAATCAATACAAGGGACCCATAATAGGACCTGGTTACGAGAGTGACCCAGACCCATCAACAGCTGGGTTGGTCAACTTTGGGAAACTACATTTCTCATGTATCAGCTGGGATCTGGACTTCCTCAACTCATATTTCATATTCATGCCTTGACTAGCCACCTTCTGTAAATGATCCAACAGCCAGACTGAGGTTCTCCTATGAAGATATTTGTCAGTATCATACCTCAGAATAGTTTAAGTATTATAAACCTTCATATTGTTGAAATAACAATATGACTCCCATAAATTGAATAGAAGAAGTTATTAAATGAGGAAGAAATTCCCAAAATAAAACATGAACATAAAGTAGTTTTTAAAAAGAAGACATAAAAACAGAAAAGATAACATTAAGATGACAGGATTAAGATCAAACATAGCTTTTATTAGAGTAAATAACATGTTTTTTTAAAAATCTCAGATTGTATTTAATATGTATATGTCAGAAACAACTTAAATTCCAACAAGAACACTTCTTAAGTTCATTCATTCATTAAAATATGCAGCCATCAAAATGGTACAGGAATTACATATATGTTCAGAAGTTTGTATATACAGATAGAAGACATCTGAAAGCTACTAGTACTGTTTTTCTCTTTGGGGTGGAACTAAGGGTTGAGAAAAGAAAGACAACCCTTTACAGCCTCATGCCAACTACCTAATACTTTTTAGCTTCTAATTCCCTTACCTGGGGGAGCAGGAGAGTACTAATAATTTTAGTATCTTAGAAATATATATTTACATACATAGATATGTATATATATTTTTTGAGAATTTCAAGCAGAAGAAATATATACATTGTTCTGCATTTCAACTTCTTAATGTTTCTCCTATTTACCATTTTCTCTCTATCTCTTGTTACATGTTTTTTTTCTTGATCACATGATGAATACACTGCAGACATCATACCCTTTAATACTACGTATATACTTCATAAGAACAAACATACTAAGTTTGGTTATCAAATTCAGGAATTTAACATTGATATAATACTTTCATCTAATCTATAGTCCCTATTCCAATTTAATTTGCTGTTCCATTGGTAATTTTTGTTTTCAGCTACAGGGTGTAGTCCAGGATCATATGTTAGATTATCATGACTCTAATCTGGACCAGTTCTTCAGCCTTTTTTTATCTTTTATAGTATTGATTTATTTGAAGAATACAGGACAGTTAAAGTATAGATTATCCTTCTTTTTGGGTTTTTCTGATTCTTCCTTATGGTTAGATTGGGGTTATGCAATATGGGCTGAAATACTATGAGTGATATGTCCTCCCAGGGTCACATCCAGACTCCCAGAATGTCCCATTGCCTATTATTGGTGATGTTAATTTGATCACTTGGGTAAGAGGTTGTCCAGTTTCTCCACTGTATAGTTCCCATTTTTTTCTTTTGTGATTAAATAATAATAGACCAGGTTGATTGATATTCCGTTCCTCATCAAACTTTCCCCTCCTAGATTTAGCATCTTTTGATAATTCTTGTCTGAATAAATTTTTACTGTGCTATTTACGAAATTGATTTTTCTAACACATTATTCTTTCTGTATTAATTAATTGTCATTCTGCTCTAAGGAAAAGGTTTCCCTTTATTTATCATGAGTATAGAATAAATGCTTTTTTTCTGACCATTTGAGTGTTAGTTACAGATAATTCCTCTTTACCCCAAATATTTGTGTATTTTCTAAGAACAGGGATATTTTCTTCCATAACCACAGCACAATTATCAAAATCAGAAAATTAGCATTAATATAATACATTATCTAATATTTTCCATATTTCACTAGTTGTTCCAGTAATGGCCTTTGTTGGGGGGAAAAAATAGTCCAGGATCCAATCCAGGATAACACATTACATTTAGTTGTCAAGTCTCTAGTCTCCTTCAGTCTGGAACAGTTCTTCAACCTGTCTTTCAAAAATGTCAAGGTCATGAAAAACATATACCAGTTATTTTATAGTGTCCCTTAATTTGATGTTTTCTGATGTTTGTTTATGATTAGATTGAGCTTATGCATTTTTGACAGGAATATCATAGAAGTGATGCTGTGTCCTTTTCAGTGCATCATATCCTGATACCAGTTGTCCCATCACAAGCTGTTAATTTTGATCACTTGTTTTAGGTGGTGTCTGTTAGATTTTTCCGCTGTAAAGATTCTTAATTTTTTCTTTTAAATTAACAAGCATTTTGTGGGGAGATACTTAGAGACTGTAAATATTCTGTTTCTCAGCAAATTTTCATATACTAAGTTTAGCATCCAGTGATGTTTCTTGGCTGAATTAATTGCTACTCTGATGGCTGCCAAATTGTGGTTTTCCAATTCTGTCACTCCTTCTACATTTACTCGTTGGCGTTCTACTGTAAGGAAAAGACTTCTCTTTCTCACTTATATTAGTATGAACTCATAAATTCCTATCTTATTCAGTCTGTTACTCTCATTTGTTTTAATGTCAAATTGCCCCATATTTGGCCAGTGGGAGACCTTTTAGGCTGGCTTCTGGGTCTTTTTGACATGTTTTTATCATTCTTTGAGAAATTTCTTACTTTTCAGCACAAAATGTTCCAAGTTTATCTTGTTTTTTTCCCTCCACCCTATCCCTGGAATCAGCTATTTCTTCAAAGATCCTTAGTTTCTTTTAGTAGAGAATGGTGTTTAGAAACTAAGATCTGGGCCTGCTGGGTGTCATTGTTTCTAGGCCCCTTCAACAGAAAGAACTAGGAAACATATATTAAAAATCACCAGTTTTTCTGATATCTCCATTTCCAATCCAACCCCACAGGGTTCTTCCTTGTCTTTACCCATTCCATATTTGTACCTTCTTCCACAGTGAGAACCTGGGCCTCCAGCATCATTATTTGCAGAACTCTGATTTTTTTTTTTTTTTTTTTTTTACTTTTGGTTGCACCAAGTGGCGTGCAGGCTCTTAGTTCCTGGACCAGGGATCAAACCCGAGCCCCCTGCAGTGGAAGCTTGGAGTCTTTAACCACTGGACTGCCAGGGAGGTCCCCAGAACTCTGAATTTTTTAATACTGGTCATGTGTTTTGTAATTAAAAAGTTTTAAGTTTTTAAAAAATCTAAGTGAGCAAGTAGGAGAATTATACATGTGAATGTCATTAATTAGTCTGTTACTACAGAAAAAAAGTTTGGGAACTTTTGTGCATGTGCTGCCTCCCAGATAAATTTGGTAAGTGAATAAATGGTAGTAAATACTTGTTTCGAATCAGCTAACATTTATTGGATCTATACTACATTCACATCCCTAATCAGACTACTGTTATTGGTTCCAACTTTTTTGCTCATAAGCAAGAACTTGATAAACAACCCATCAAATTAATGTAAAATTGTAAAAGTAAGGGGTGATGATAGACACAAAGAAAATATATTGAAAGAATATAGAGAGACTGGTTCAAAAATAACAATTCTAGCAAAAAAAAAAAAAAGAATAGGAACTAGACTAAGGTGATACTGGGAGAATCGAAATGAAGGGACAGATTTGAAAGACCTGATAAAAGATTTTACAGCCTTGTTGACTAAATGAGGAAATCAGAAGTTGAGTCATAGTGGGTCTCATTTAGATGTTGTAATAGTATTGGTTCTCCACCAGAGGGCAATGGTGTTTTTTCTTGGTTTTTAATTTTCCATCATGCTAAAAGATTTGCAGTTTTAGCAACTTAAAGATCAAATAGATGAACGTAAATCTCCAACAACATTGTGAACAAGATATCCAGAGAAACTTAACCATACAATAAAAATCCTGGAAAATATTTACATATATACATATGCATATAAGTATATAAAATTTGTACATATGTATGATTTTAAAATATAGAGTTGATTAAACTGGCGAGAAAGTGATGATGATCCTCAGAGGCCAGAAGCAAAGGGAAAGTGCAAGTCCAAAGTGTAAACTAGCACCAAAGCCAGTACTTGCCTTCAAGAATATCCTCCAGGGCTTCCCTGGTGGCGCAGTGGTTGAGAGTCCGCCTGCCGATGCAGGGAACGCGGGTTCGTGCCCCAGTCCCACATGCCACGGAGCGGCTGGGCCCGTGAGCCATGGCCGCTGAGCCTGCGCGTCTGGAGCCTGTGCTCCGCAACGGGAGAGGCCGTACAGCAAAAAAAAAAAAAGAATATCTTCCGATCTCACAGTGCCTAAAACCTTACATCTTAAAGCATCACGTGCATGGAAGACAAAGCCTTGGACTTGAGCAAGGTGGGAAGGTTAGATAAGAGACATGTGCATTAAGCATGGAGCCCTACAAGGCAACGATTTCAATGGATTTACTTTAAAACCCCACTTATACACAAAAAGGCAGTGGGAATCCGTTCTTATGGTCTTAGCCCTGGGAGGACCAGGGGAAGAAAATAAAAATCTCTCCAGAGACTTTAGCACAAAGATCCAGAGATAGAAAATATGAAGTAGAAATTGAGACATGAGAGGTAGAGGCAAAAGGTCTGACCTACATCCAAAAGAGACACGTTTAAACTTTTTTCATAATAAATAGTTTTTTAAGAACAGGAACGAAAGAGACTTTTTTTAGGCAAGCGAGTTTAAACCAGCAGATCCTCAGTAGAGGACATTCCAAAGGCATACTTCAGGAAGAAGAAAATGAGCTCAAAAATTAATGAAATGTAAGAAAGAATGATCAGCCCCAGAAAATGGTAAATATGCCGGTAACTGTAGACAAACATTGATTATATAATATGATAATATCTAATTTGTGGAGTTAATAAGAACTAAAATACTAGGAAATATTAAAATATAGTTGATCAGGTTAAGTACTTAAGAAGAAAAAGATATTGACAAACTTTCAACTTGGTCAAGTTAAAAATACATGTTAAAATTTCTTAAATAGGGCTTCCCTGGTGGCGCAGTTGTTGAGAGTCCACCTGCCGAAGCAGGGGACATGGGTTCGTGCCCCGGTCCAGGAAGATCCCACATGCCGTGGAGAGGCTGGGCCCGTGAGCCATGGCCACTGAGCCTGCGCGTCTGGAGTCTGTGCTCCGCAACGGGAGAGGCCACAACAGTGAGAGGCCCGCGTACCATGAAAAAAAAAAATTTCTTAAATAACAAAGAATAAAATAAAGAGCATATTTTGCAAACCAGAGGTATTATATGGAATGAGAGAAAATATATAAATCCAAAAGAAGTCAAAAAAGGAGGGGGTGGGGAGAAGGCATTTAGAAGGGAAAAAGTAAGATGAAGGCAATAAATTCAAATATCTCTAATCACAACTGATGTGAATATACTAAATTTTCCAGTTAAACAAATATTGTCATTTTTTTTTAAAGTTCCAGCCAAATGCTAAAGTGTGTTTATAGTAAAAGGATGGGAAAGTATATCAGACAGACACTAACTAAAATAAAACTGGTGTGGCTATATTAATGTAGAAAAAGTAAGTGTTAAGGCAAAAAGCATTACTAGAGGGAAGAAAGACCATTACATACTGATAAAAAGTTCAAGTTTCCAAGAAGATAAAACAATTCTAAGTTATATACTGCTAATGATATAGCTTCAAAGTATATAAAACAAAAATTGACAGAAGTGTTCTAGTGATTTTATGCACTTTTTGCACTAATTCATGAAACAAGCAGACAAGCCTCTTAGATAGCCTCATCCACCAGAGGGCAGACAGCAGAAGCAAGAAAAACTACAGTCCTGCAGCATGTGGAACAAAAACCACATTCACAGAAAGACAAGATGTAAAGGCAGAGGGCTATGTACCAGATGAAGGAACAAGATAAAAGCCCAGAAAAACAACTAAATGAAGTGGAGATAGGAAACCTTCCAGAAAAAGAATTGAGAATGATGATAGTGAAGATGATCCAGGACCTCGGAAAAAGAATGGAGGCAAAGATCGAGAAGATGCAAGAAATGTTTAACAAAGACCTAGAAGAATTAAAAAACAAACACACAGAGATGAACAATAACTGAAATGAAAGCTACACTAGAAAGGAGAATAACTGAGGCAGAAGAACGGATAAGTGACCTGGAAGACAGAATGGTGAAATTCACTGCTGAGAACAGAATAAAGAAAAAAAAAAGAAAAGAAATGAAGACAGCCTAAGACACCTCTGGGACAACATTAAACGCAACAACATTCACATTATAGGGGTCCCAGAAGAAGAAGAGAGAAAGGACCCGAGAAAATATTTGAAGAGATTATAGTCAAAAACTTCCCTAACATGGGAAAGGAAATAGCCACCCAAGTCCAGGAAGTGCAGAGAGTCCCATACAGGATAAACCCAAAGAGAAACATGCCGAGACACATAGCAAACAAATTGGCAAAAATTAAAGACAAAGAAAAATTATTGAAAGCAGCAAGGGAAAAATGACAGATAACATACAAGGGAACTCCCGTAAGGTTAACAGCTGATTTCTCAGCAGAAACTCTACAAGCCAGAAGGAAGTGGCATGATATACTTAAAGTGATGAAAGGGAGGAACCTACAACCAAGATTACCCTAGCCAGCAAGGATCTCATTCAAATTCAATGGAGAAATCAAAAGCTTTACAGACAAGCAAAAGCTAAGCGAATTCAGCACCACCAAACCAGCTATATACAACAAATGCTAAAGGAACTTCTCTAAGTGGGAAACACGAGAAGAAAAGGACCTACAAAAACAAACCCAAAACAATTAAGAAAATGGTCATAGGAACATACATATTGATAATTACCTTAAACGTGAATGGATTAAATGCTTCAACCAAAAGACATAGGCTTGCTGAATGAATACAAAAACAAGACCCATATATATGCTGTGTACAAGAGACCCACTTCAGACCTAGAGACACATCCAGACTGAAAGTGAGGGGATGGAAAAAGATATTCCATGCAAGTGGAAATCAAAAGAAAGCTGGAGTAGCAATACTCATATCAGATAAACGACTTTAAAATAAAGAATGTTACAAGAGACAAGGAAGGACACTACATAATGATCAAGGGATCAATCCAAGAAGAAGATATAACAATTATAAATATATATGCACCCAACATAGGAGCACCTCAATACATAAGGCAACTGCTAACAGCTGTAAAATAGGAAATTGACAGTTACACAATAATAGTGGGGGGCTTTAACACCTCACTTACACCAATGGA
This sequence comes from Lipotes vexillifer, assembly GCF_000442215.2. Taxonomy (NCBI): domain Eukaryota; kingdom Metazoa; phylum Chordata; class Mammalia; order Artiodactyla; family Lipotidae; genus Lipotes; species Lipotes vexillifer. The sequence continues at coordinate 2,944,327 of NW_006787408.1, forward strand.
CAGATCATGCAAAATGAAAATAAGTAAGGAAACAGAAGATTTAAATGACAATAGACCAGATTTAATTGATATTTATAGGACATTCCATCCAAAAACAGCAGATTACACTTTCTTCTTAAGTGCGCACAGAACATTCTCCAGGATAGATCACATCTTGGGTCACAAATCAAGCCTCAGAAAATTTAAGAAAATTGAAATCATACCAAGCATCTTTTCTAATCACAACGCTGTGAGATTAGAAATGAATTACAGGGGAAATAAATGTAAAAAACACAAACACATGGAGACCAAACACTACATTACTAAATAACCAAGAGATCACTGAAGAAATTAAAGAGGAAATCAAAAAATACCTAGAGACAAATGAAAATGAAAACACGACAATCCAAAACCTATGGGATGCAGCAAAAGCAGTTCTAAGAGGGAAGTTTGTAGCTATACAAGCCTACCTCAAGAAACAAATATCTCAAATAATCTAACCTTACACCTAACGGAACTAGAGAAAGAAGAACAAACAAAACCCAAAGTTAGCAGAAGGAAAGAAATCATAAAGATCAGAGCAGAAATAAATGAAATAGAAACAAAACAATAGCAAAGATCAATAAAACTAAAAGCTGGTTCTTTGAGAAGGTAAACAAAATTGATAAACCATTAGCTAGACGCATCAAGAAAAAGAGGGAGAGGACTCAAATCAATAGAAATGAAAAAGGAGAAATTAGAACAGACACTGCAGAAATACAAAGCATCCTAAGAGATTACTACAAGCAACTCTATGCCAATAAAATGGACAACTTGGAATAAATGGACAAATTCTTAGAAAGGTATAACCTTCCAGGACTGAAGCAGGAAGAAATAGAGAATATGAACAGACCAATCACAAGTCATGAAATTGAAACTGATTAAAAATCTTCCAACAGGGCTTCCCTGGTGGCGCAGTGGTTGAGAGTCTGCCTGTCAATGCAGGGGACACGGGTTTGTGCCCTGGGCAGGGCAGATCCCACATGCCGCAGAGAGGCTAGGCCCGTGAGCCATGGCCGCTGAGCCTGCACGTCCGGAGCCTGTGCTCCACAACGGGAGAGGCCACAACAGTGAGAGGCCCGCGTATCCCCCCCACCAAAAAAAAACTTCCAACAAACAAAAAGTCCAGGACCAGGTGGCTTCACAGGTGAATTCTATCAAACATTTAGAGAAGAGGTAACACCCATCCTTCTCAAACTCTTCCAAAAAATTATGGAGGAAGGAACACTCCCAAACTCAGTTGATGAGGCCACCATCACCCTGATACCAAAACCAGACAAAGATACTAAAGAAAAGAAAATTACAGACCAATATCACTGATGTATATAGGTGCAAAAATCCTCAACAAAATACTAGCAGACAGAATCCAACAGCACATTAAAGGATTACACACCATGATCAAGTGGGATTTATCCAAGGAATGCAAGGATTCTTCAGTATGTGCAAATCAATCAATGTGATACACCATATTAACAAATTGAAGGAGAAAAACAATATGATCATCTCAATAGATGCAGAGAAAGCTTTTGACAAAATTCAACACCCATTTATGATAAAAACCCTGAAGAAAGTAGGCATAGAGGGAACTCTCCTTAATGTAATAAAAGCCGTATATGACAAGCCCACAGCCAACATCATCCTCAATGGCGAAAAACTGAAAGCATTTCCACTAAGGTCAGGAACAAGACAAGGTTGCCCACTCTCACCACTCTTATTCAACATAGTTTTGGAAGAGCCTCGGCAATCAGAGAAGAAAAAGAAATAAAAGGAATACAAATTGGAAAAGAAGAAGTAAAACTGTCACTGCAAATGACATGATACTATACATAGAGAATCCTAAAGATGCCACCAGAAAACTCCTAGAGGTAATCAATGAATTTGGTAAAGTTACAGGATACAAAATTATTGCACAGAAATGTCTTGCATTCCTATACACTAACGACGAAAAATCTGAAAGAGAAATAAAGGAAACACTCCCATTTACCACTGCAACAAAAAGAATAAAATACCTAGGAATAAACCTACCTAGGGAGACAAAAGACCTGTATGCAGAAAACTGTAAGACACTGATGAAAGAAATTAAAGATGATACCAACAGATGGAGAGATATACCATGTTCTTGGATTGGAAGAATCAATATTGTGAAAATGACTATACTACCCAAAGCAATCTACAGATTCAGTGCAATCCCTATCAAATTACCAATGGCATTTTTTACAAAACTAGAACAAAAAATCTTAAAATTTGTATGGAGACACAAAAGACCCCGAATAGCCAAAGCAGTCTTGAGGGAAATAAACGGAGCTGGAGGAATCAGACTCTCTGACTTCAGACTATACTACAAAGCTACAGTAATCAAGCCAATATGGTACTGGCACAAAAACAGAAACAGATCAGTGGAACAAGATAGAAAGCCCAGAGGTAAACCCATACACCTATGGTCAACTTATCTATGACAAAGAAGGCAAGGATATACAGTGGAGAAAAGACAGTCTCTTCAATAAGTGGTGCTGGGAAAACTGGACAGCTACATGTAAAATAATGAAATTAGAACACTCCCTAACACCATACACAAAAATAAACTCAGAATGGATTCGCGACCTAAATGTAAGACTGGACACTATAAAACTCTTAGAGGAAAACGTAGGAGGAACACTCTTTGACATAAATCACAGCAAGATCTTTTTTGATCCACCTCCTAGAGTAATGGAAATAAAAACAAAAATAAACAAATGGGACCTAATGAAACTCAAAAGGTTTTGCACAGCAAAGGAAACCATAAGCAAGACAAAAAGACAACTCTCAGAAAGGGAGAAAATATTTGCAAACGAATCAACGGACAAAGGATTAATCTGCAAAATATATAAACAGCTCATGCAGCTCGATATTAAAAAAACAAACAACCCTATCCAAAACTGGGCAGAAGACCTAAATAGACATTCCTCCAAAGAAGACATACAGATGGCCAAGAAGCACATGAAAAGCTGCTCAACATCACTAATTATTAGAGAAATGCAAATCAAAACTACAATGAGGTATCACCTCACACTAAGAATGGGCTTCATCAGAAAATCTACAAGCAAATGCTGGAGAGGGTGTGGAGAAAAGGGAACCCTCTTGCACTGTTGGTGGGAATGTAAATTGATACAGCCACTATGGAGAACAGTATGGAGGTTCCTTAAAAAACTAAAAATAGAATTACCATATGACCCAGCAATCCCACTGTGCCCAGAGAAAACCATAATTCAAAAAGACACATGCACCCCAGTGTTCATTGCAGCACTATTTACAATAGCCAGGTCTTGGAAGCAACCTAAATGCCCATCGACAGACGAATGGATAAAGAAGATATGGTACATATATATATAATGGAATATTACTCAGCCATAAAAAGGAACAAAATCGGGTCATTTGTCGAGATGTGGATGGATCTAGAGACTGTCATACAGAGTGAAGTAAGTCAGAAAGAGAAAAACAAATATCGTATATTAACACATATATGTGGAACCTAGAAAAATGGTACAGATGAACTGGTTTGCAGGGCAGAAATTGAGACACAGATGTAGAGAACAAACATATGGACACCAAGGGGGGAAAGCCGTGGGAGTGTGGGGTTGGTGGTGTGATGAATTGGGCGATTGGGATTGACATGTATACACCGATGTGTATAAAATTGATGACTAATAAGAACCTGCTGTATAAAAAAAAAAAATTTTTTTTAATTTTTTAAAAAACAAGCAGCCAAAATACAAAACTTCAGTAAGATTTGAACAGTACAATTAACTAGCTTGACCTAATGGACACACAAAAGATCATCCCAATAACTGAATAATTTGCATTCTTAAGCATGCCAGGAACATTTATAAAAAAAAAAAAGAATCATGTACTAAGCCATAAGACAGGGAGAAAACAATTTTCAGGTCTCAACAATTTTCAGAAATTTGATATCAGAAAAACCAACCTTTAATCACAACACAATTAGGTTAGAAATCAACAGCAGAAAGATAATTTTTTAAAACTATACAGTCGGCCCTCTGTATCCTTGGGTGCTACATCCACGAATTCAACCAACCACAGATTGAAAATATTCCCCCCAAAATTTTCCAGAAACGTCTAAAAAGCAAAACTTGCATTTGCCATGTGCTGGCAACTATTTAGATAGCATTTACATTGTATTTTACAACTATTTACATAGCATTACATTATAGGCATTATAAATAATCTAGAGATGATTTAAAGTTTACAGGAGAGAAGATGTACATAGGTTATATGGAAATACTACACCATTTTATGTAAGGGACTTGAACATCTGTGAATTGTGGTGTGTGGGGGGGGGGAAGGGGTGTCCTGGAAACATTTCCCTGCAGATATCAAAGGACGACTGTATTCGGAAATGTAAGACATACTTCTAAATAATTAATGAGTTTGAAAAATCATAGTGGAATTAGAATATACTTAAGATCAAAAAATAATGAAAATAATTTATCAAAACTTGTGGGATACAGCTAAAGTGGAATTCAGAGGCTGTAAATGCTTATATGGGAAAAGAAAGTCTGACAATGAGCTAAGAATTGGACTGAAGTTAGAAGACAAATCCAAAGAAGGTAGGGAGAAGGAATTAATAAAAATAAGATCATAAATGAATCACATGTAAAACAAAGATACAGTAGGAAAAATGGAGCTCAAAAAGCAAAAAGTTCATTCTTCGTAAAAACTAGTAAAATTCTAAAACCTATAGTAAGACTGATAAAGAAAAAAATCAGGAATAGTCAATTTTAAGAATAAACAATGGAACATAATTATAGATAAAGCAAAAAAGAAAGAATATTATGGATGCTTTTATGCCAGTATGAGTTGAAGAATATTAGATGAAATTGATATTTTCTTATAACAATAATGATGATTGACTCAAGAATAAACTAAAAAACCTGAAAGGTCCTATAATCACTAAAGAAATTTTATCAGAAGTCAAACATTAGAATGAAATGGTTTTACAGGTGAATTATACAAAAATTCAAATAACAAGTGATTCCAAACTTACACAGACTTTTTCAAACAAGAGAAAAAGTGGGAATACTCCTCAACTCACTTATAAGGCTAGTATAACTGTTACCCAAATCAGGCAAGTACTGTAAAGAAAAGAAAATTACAGAGCATTATCAGTCATGAGCATAGATGGAAAATATTAGAAAACTAATTCAGCAATGCATAACAGTTGATAATATTATTTTATGACCAATACGAGTTTATCCCAGGAATGCAAGACTGGCCAACATTTTAAAAAATCTATTAATTCATTATCCACATTAACAAATTAATGGAAAAAACTATATGATTATTTTTTATAAAATCCAACAAACAATGAAAACTAGAATAGAAATTCCTTAACCTAATAAAAGGTAACATCAAAAGCCCACAGCAAATATCCTATCAAGTATTAAATGCATTGACTTTAAAATTAGTAACAAGACAAGAATGCCTACTCTTACCACTTCTATTCAACATTGTACTAGAGATTCTAGCAATTGCAGTAAAACAAGACAAAGAAGAAAAAAGGTATAGAGATCAGAAGGAGAAAGCAAAACTAATTGTTTGCAGTATTCCAGTATTTTGTGGATCCCAAAAGAATCCACAGCAAATTATTAGGCTGAATAAACAGTTTATCCAATTTACCACAAAGGAGATCAGTACACAAAAGTAGAATGCATTTAAGCATACCAGCAGAAACAAAATGTAATTTTAAAATATACCCTATGTAATAGAAACCAAAAATATAAGAATAAATATAACAGAAGGTGTCCAAGCGCTTTGGAGAAAGTTATAAAATTTATTGAACAATATAGAACTCAACAAGCTGATCATAAAATTTATACTGAAGAGCAAAGGGCCAAAAGACACTTTTAAAGAATAATAAATTGGAGGGTCTTGATATACCAAGCATCAAAGTTTTTCATAAAACTGAAGTAATAGGACTGTATTGTACCAACACAAAGACAGAAACAGAGAGACCAGGAGTCGATGAATACATATATGGGAAGGTGGTATATGACACAAGTGGCATTGTAAATCAGTGGGGAAATTCTTCAGCAAATTCAAACTGGATCCCTGTACACAAAAGTCAAATCCAGAACTTAGATGTGAAAGGTACTCCTGCTGTCCAATATCAGAAAACAGTTTTCTAGATTTTGTCTGGTTTCTTAACTGTTTAGAGCAGTAAGGTAAGTTTGGTTCCTGGCAGTACATCATGGTCATAAGTGGAAGTCAAGTGTAGTTTTGTAGTTTTCCTCTTCCCACGTAGTCTGTTTCCTCCACGTTGCTTTTATGTTTGTTTAGGTCTCTGTCTTCCTTGTTAGTTTCCTTCAAATGTCTGGCCTTTTTTTCTTTCTGCTTACTCTTAATAGTGTGGGGAGACTATTGGAAACTCTGCTTGTGTTGGTAGACAAGTTGAGCATGAGTTTCATGTAAGGCAGAGGTTATCAACAGTAACACTACTGATGTTTTGGATTGGATAATCCTTTGTTGTGGGACGCTTTTCTTGTGCATTGTAGGATATTTAGCAGCATCCCTAGCCTCTACCCACTAGATGCCAGAACCCCCAACCCTACCAAGTTTTGTGAAAATAAAAAATGTCTCCAGGCATTGCCATATGCGTCTTAAGTTGAGAATCACTGATTTAGGGTGATTCTATCTAAGCTGTTTACAAAGGGACTGTTGAAGTCAGTATATTTAGATACTTCTTTTTGAGGTGGTCATATTCTCCACAGAATAGTCCTCCAATTTCTCTTGCCTAAGGATAAAGTGGAAGAAAGCAGGAAGCCTTAGTGTTCGATATACAGGCATTCACTTATTTTTCCTGTTTTAAGTACTTCATACTGACTCTCAACTGTGCCTGGTTTTCCTCCATCCAGAAACCATCTGTTTACCCATCTCTGGAGCCTAAATCTCTAGACTTTGGCCAGAGTGTGGGACGGGCAATCACCAGTGATGTGGAGTATGGGGAGGGGAGAAATCCAGGAAGCTATGTGATCCTCAAACAGCCTTCATTCAACCAGTCTTCCTTATTTCAACACCCTGTTTCACCCCACTTCCAGAGGCACCATCAATCCTTGAGTCTTTTGAGGATTCTGGAGTGCATATAGAATTTATTTTTATCTTTACTTAATGTCAGTTTACAATTTGGTCTTTCAAGTTTGCCAAGTCTATTACTATTTGTCTGCTTTCTACCCTCCAAAATTTGGTTCCTTTGGTATCCTCTTTCACTCTCTTTATCCTTAGGATTTATGCCACCCCCTTAAGTGCCTTTACTGTATTTTTATGTGAGGAGATTGAGCAGGATAAAAATTAGATATGTTTCATTCCACTGTCTTTATCCAGAAGCTTCAATTCCATATACTTTTGATAGTTGTCATGTTTCTAATTGTCACCAGACATTTACCCTTTGAAATGTGGGCCGTCAGGTGGAAGGGAACAGATTCAGCCTTTATTTCCTTCCCCTCTTTCTAGTTCTTATAGATAATATTATAATTGGGAGGTGGGAATGAAGAGAAAGATGTTAACAGAGGATATGAGAGATTAACTGGTTGAAACTGAAGTTCATGTTGAAGGGTTATGGGAGATATGAATACAATAAATAGATAAGGTGGGACCAGATTATGAAGCCTACAATACTGAGTTGAATGTATCATATTAGATCCAGGAGGCAGTAGAAAAGCATTATGGACTTTTCATCTGAGAAGTGATTTGATGAAAGTAGGTTTTATAAATATTAATCTTAAGAGCTCAGATAACAGATGGACAAGAATAGGGAATGAGTAGAGGCAGAGGAGCTTTCCAGGAGACCGTGGCTGATATCCAGATAAAAGTGATAAACTAGGCCATAATGGGAGGGATGGGAATGGAAAGGACAGATTTAAAAGTCATTGACAAGGAAAATTTGATTGTATTTGTTACCTCCAACAGGTATAGAAGTTAAATAGATCACAGTTGAATGTACAGAATCTCATATTCATGGGTAGTAGATGTAAACACATTAAATAAAATGTTGGTGTGGCAGGAAATGTGCCTGGTAGAGCACCACATGATTCAGTCATTGAGAAAAGGCCCAACCAAGACAGCTCAAGAAAAAGGAAAGGGAGGCTGTTGAGAATTCACAGAGGGGTCTCATTGGAATATAAACATTCCTGAAGAACAGCCAGCCTTCTGGGACTGGAATGAAACAGAAACACTTTTTCTGTTTTACTTCTGCTTTTTTCCATGAACACATCTTGTACAAGGCCCACAGATGGCTATTCTAATCCCTGAGGCCATGTGACCTTTCTGGCTACATCTCTACCACCAACTGCTTCTTCCCTCTAGTCTTTCAGTTAAATTACTGAAAGAGAATTTGGACCCAGCTCCACCTTTCATTTCAGGGCACAAGTTACACATACCTGAGCAGCCAGCAGTGACAGAGGATACGTTGGGGAAGGGGTGGTTACACAGTGATGTCCAGTCAACACAACCACAAACACAGCAGGCACATTGACCCACCCAGGCGAAAGAACTGTGTTAATGAATCTGAATTAGAAAGGAAACGGAAACTTTTTGGTGTATAACCTTACCTTTTAGAGTTGGTGTCAGCTACAGAATCCCCAAGCTACCTTACAAAGCCACCATGAGTGGTGGAAATGTGAAAAGATTATAGGATTGGCTTAGTGTGCTTATTCCTTCTATGTAAGTAGTTTGCACTTCAGACTAAAAACTCTCTGAATCCAGCACCAGGTCTGCTGCCTGCGAGTCAACTGGCCTCTTTGACAACACCAGACAATCCTCATCCAGGCTTCCTTATGTAATGTTTGTAGAAAAAGGGCACAGTTTGCTGACCAGTAGACCAATACACCGTCATCATAGCCCCACAGAAATTGGTCTACTGTGGTGCTCCAACGAAGTCATAATTTTTTCAAATGAGCTTATAATTTTTCTACATCTGTGCAGTTGTTCAAGATTAAGGGTCAGCAAACTATGATTCACAGGCTAGTTGCCTATTTTTGTATATAAAGTTTTATTGGAACACAGCTATGGCCATTCAGTAATAGATTGTCTATGGTTTCTTTTGTGTACAGTGGCAGAGTTGCAAACCTAAAATATTTACTACCTGGCCCTTTAAGAAAAAGTTTGCTGACCCCTGTTCTAGATAGTTCTAGAAATGATCAGCATTTTGGGAAAAATCTTGGGTAGATATAAAAGACTAGCGGCTGCACAGTAGTGGTACAATGTTTTCCCACACTGCTGCTTTTATTGTTTCTTAGCTCCCTAATCACTTTATGGACCACATTTAGAGCCAGAAGTCACTCAGACATCTCTCAAGGCTGTCTTATTGGCCTAAACTCATATTATTCTACATTCATAGATTAAACTATTAAGTAATTTGATCTAGATGACTAAAGCTTAGTCTGTTCTGATTATTTACCCTCAGATTTTATTTTCTTGCTACATTCACTCAAGAATAATAGTATGTAATTATTTCCTGTGTGATCTGGAATGTCGGGGCCTCTTGCCAAATGCAGTCCTTTGATTTGTTTCCACAACATGGAGCTGGCCTTTAGTTGATGTGGTTGAGGTTCCCCAAACAGGATATTAATTTTCGCACAGCTGGAGAAACATAATCCTATTTCATGATTTAGTGGGCCAAAGATCCTTCTACCTTCTCTCACTATCCTTCATTTATAAAATAAATGTTAATTTGGTTTCTTTGTGGATCGTTTGCAACACACCTGTATTTTCAAGGAACTCACCCCATACTCAGGTGAGCATACTCAGCTAAGGTAGCCCATTTGGAACAAATGAGCTTTGGCCAAGAGTTTAATGATAAAAATGCATTGCTTGGGCTTCCCTGGTGGCGCCGTGGTTGAGAGTCCACCTGCCGATGCAGGGGTCACGGTTTCGTGCCCCGGTCCGGCAAAAGTTCTAATTCTGGTCTCTGGTGTCTCCTGCATGGTTTTGCCAACAAATTCTTCTTCGCCTGAGATACAGGATCTTTCGAGTCAACTGCCATCCCTCTCCAAGAGGTGAGGGGGAGCGAGTTTGCGGCTGTTGCATTGTGAAGGACTCACCCCACCCCCACGCGTTCCTTCCCTAGGCTCCTGATTAGGCACAAATTGAGAAACAGGGAAATGGAACATTCTTGCCTAGGCTTGCAGCACTTAGCTCTTTTGAATGAGAAAAATGTGTGTTCATAATCACCAAATTTGAAATGTATGGCTACCGGAAATTTGGGCTGTTTCAGAGCCAGATCAGATGCTCCCCAAGCCCTCTCCCACAGCCTGTGGCCTGGCCTCTCACAGTCTGCCCTGCCCCCAGAGCCCTGGTGCTACTTCTCTCAAGTTCTACCTGTTCTTTCTTCTTCTACCCAGAAAGCCTTCTCTGACACCTCAAGGCTTGGCTAGGTGTCCTGCCTCAGTGTTTCACTACAACCTGCATTTTCCCCATCATAATATTGGCATTGCTCCTTCTCCTGTCTTTCCATGGGCTCCACCCCCATCCCCAGCTAAATTATAAGATCTTGAAATCCAGCGACCATGTCTTTTCTGTTCAGCAAGACTCGGATAAATTCACCAAGACCAAAACAGGGTTGCTTGTTCCCCAGTGCATAACCCAGCGTAGGAATTCAATGATTATGAATGAATGAACGCACAAACCGAACAAACTTCAGATCTACCTAGGGCGGGAACATCAGAGTTAGAGGTACCTTTCCAACAGCCCCAGGGGCAGGGAAGTTCCAGAGAGAGCCGTACCCCGCCTGGCAGTGCGTAGCGCCTCCCCTTTCTTCCCATCACCACCCTTCCTCTCCCAACACCCAGTCTGAAGGCTGGAGAGCCTTCATGTACCACAGAGAGAGCTTTCATCCTTCACCCCATCCCTAGAAAAGATCCCTTTATTATTCAGCATTGTGTCTAAAAGTCATTTAGCTCTGGATGCAAGCACTGCAGAAAACATGAAGAGCCTTAGAAAAACTGCACCACTGCTGGGGGTCTTATTTTAATTATTCTATAAAATTTCACTTTTTGCTTAGTGTCCGATTTCATTTGGGGCTGGTTTCCTCTCTTGCAGGCCCTGGACCCATGAAATCTGTATTAATTTGTATATGTGGCAGAATAGTATCAGCCAATCCCTTTCCCTGTGTTTAACCTCCTTCTTTCTTCCTCTCACTCAGGAAGCTAGCCTAGTTTGTGCTTCTTACCCAGAGGAGGGATGTGATAGCTAGAAGCAGAGAAATGAGTGTCTTCCTGGCTTTTGGTTTCAAAAGCTGCCCTTAGGAGAAAGAAGAAAAATTACACCATAGACAAAATACTTGGAGGAAAAGATAATAAGAATAGAAAAGAGCTCCTTAGTCCTAGGGGGATGAATTCATGGGAAAATACCAAGGGCAAGAGACATTGCCAGGTCCTGTGCGCTGCTCTACAGGCTCACCCTGGAAAGGTGGCACAATCCCAGATGTCTGTGTGGGGCCTGGGAATAGAGAAGACGTGTTCCTTCCATCCTCAGTAGAGCCCCAGGAAGGTTGCAAGACCTCAGAGAAGAAGTGGGTGCATGGTGGGTTGCTGCTGAATGGGCTTTAGGCAGCAGAATTTTCCATGCCCCAGTGAGACGTAAAGCATGTCTCCTTGTGCCCAAGATGATGCCAGAGAAATGGAGGGTGCCTCTGAAGCTGAAGGGGTCATGCAACCAGGATAAAGGATGTCTCAATAACTACCAGTGTATTTGGTAGAATGACCTTGAGGGCCAGATTCCTCACTCCCTCCACTCCCCCTCTGCATACCTTGACACCTCATAAACCCCTCCCAGGAACTAGACACAATCCAGGGGAAAGGGGAGGTTGACATCTACAAATTCACTGAGATTAAGTTACTGACAGTGCAAAGAAATGGAAGATTGAAATAAAAATTGGGTTATATTTCTTATATAAATTTGTGGATAAAGACATGTATCCACTGCTCGTATCTTATATTTAGGGATGACATTTCCCACAGAGGAGCAGTGCTCAACTAGCCACTAAAATGTCTTCTTAATAGGTTTCAGGGTTCTAGAAACCAAATGGTGAGTGTACTATCCAACATATGCCATGAAAGTAGAGCCAATAACAGGGGGAAAGTTTCTCTCCTAATGGTAAGGTGTCCGAATTCTCTGACCCAATCAATAAAGTCAAATGATCTGACAAGTGTAAAGACTGCATTTCAACATTGAAAAACTGATTTTGCTTAAACCCAAACTTAATATTAACTCTACTTTTAGTTTCAGCTGATTAAGAAAATACATAACAAAAGGCTAAGCTATATTCAGCAACATTGTAAGATAATTTCTTTTATTCATCATAAAAACACTTATGCATATTTGAGAAGTAATCCATATGGATGAGCACATTTTTCATTCAGTCTACAGACAGAACATGTACGTGGGTTTGCAGATCCTGTGAGGTTACTCTACCACTCCCAGAGGTCTGAGGTCCACAAGTTGGGACCTGCTGGGCCAATTAATTTGAAATGAGTCTTATTTTGGAAAATCCAAAATGTATGATGGTGATGCCTTACAGAAATACCTCTTTTAGTATTCCAGTCTGTGGACTCTGGCAGAAATAATAGATTTTTGCAAAACAGATCACTCTTTTTTTTTGGCTGCGTTGAGTCTTTATTGCTGCGAGGGGGCTTTCTCTAGCTGTGGCGAGCGGGGGCTACTCTTCGTTGCGGTGCACCGGCTTCTCATTGCAGTGGCTTCTCTTGTTGCGGAGCACAGGTTCTAGGCGCATGGGCTTCAGTAGTTGTGGCGCGCAGGCTCAGTAGTTGTGGCGCGTGGGCTCAGTAGTTGTGGCACGCGGGCTCAGTAGTTGTGGCTTGTGGGCTCTAGAGCGCAGGCTCAGTGGTCGTGGCCCACGGGCTTAGTTGCTCCGCGGCATATGGGATCTTCCTGGACCAGGGCTTGAACCCGTGTCCCCTGCACTGGCAGGTGGATTCTTAACCACTGCACCACCAGGGAAGTCCTGATCACTCTTTTTTGTTTGCAAAGTCTTCATACCAGCTGAATCACAGCTTGCTTTTCACTTCTCGTAACACCTTGCAACATCGCAAAATATTTGCTGGAGTTTGGGAAGGGCGGCTACAGAATTAGTAAACTGAAAGGAAGCCTGCCTTCACTCCCACCCCTGTCAGCACCTTCTGTTCTAGCAGACCGAAAGGCAGCTTGAGAACTCTGATTGCTTCTCCAGATAAGGACAACTCTTGGCACCGTTGCCTGGGGCAAGAATGGAAGCAAAGGAAACATTAGGGAGTTGTGCAGGTGCCAGTACATAATACTGTCACTTCACAGAATGAAATTTATAACTGACTCCATGAAGGTAAATTGCTATGGCAACCAGCCTTCTCAACTTTTGTATCTGTAAGTGAAGACAATATGGGCCATTTCTATTTGGGGGTATATAATCTGGGTTTAATGAATAGCTACCATGCTCTAACTCCTAGTACTAGGCTCATATAATGCTAAACCAGGACGGGACCTTTGCACATATTTAGTTCACATCCCAGGTTTATAGACGAGGAACTGATACTCAGAGAAGTGACACTACACAGCTAACATGTCTCAGACCTGAGCCCATGTTTCCTCACTTAGTTTTCTAGTGCTCTTTTCCTTTCACCATGCTGCCTTTCTGAACGGACTCACCCAACTTCCTTGAGTGGATAAGAGAAATGGGACCACAGTTAGACATAGGACCACCATCACTTCTTACTGAGATGTCAAACCAAGTATTATGGATATGCTGGTATCTAAGTATATAACTTTCTCCAGAGTCATGAGAGATTCCATATTCCAACAATTTTCATTTAGCCAGCTGATACTAAAAGTAGAGTTAATATCATGGTTGTGTTTAAGCAAAATCATTTTTTTCATTGTTGAAATGTAGTTTTCACGCTTGTTAGATCATTTGACTTGATTATTGGGTCAGAGAATTTGGAAACCTTACTATTAGGAGAGAACGTTTCCCCCAGTTGTTGGCTCTACTTTCATGGCATATGCTGGACCACCAAAGGTACTAGGAGAAGACATAGCAGTGTGGGGAGGTAGGTAGTGACCTGAAGGGACTTGATCCAGTATTATGGTTCTATCATACATAGGTTAGCAAAGAATTAGAATGTACCAAAATTATACTGAACAGGTATAGTAGGTAAACTTCTTTTAGTGATTCAGAAAACATCCTTTAGGAATTTTCAAGGCCTAGTTTCTTGAATGACAATTTCCATTGCATAAATACATGCAAAAGTGCTTTGGATAAGAGCTTTCCTTCCAGTTAATGAATCACCAGGCCACAGAAAATTTGGCTATTAGGAATCTTCATAGGTTCTTGTTGAGAGAAATGGCAGAAGTTTGGAGTACTTAATACCTTTCTTTTAAAAGCAAATCAAAATCCAAAGTTAAACTAACCAGTGAAATTAAGGAGTGTTTTAGTTAGAGTATTATTTCATTTTAAAGGGACATGTAAATACAAATACTTAGTTCCCCAAAGTCTTTAATCATCTGGAGATCTTGTTAAAATACAGATTATGGTTCAGTAGGCCTGAGATGAGACCCACAGTTCTGCACTTCTAACAAGCTCTCGGTGGTATCAAAGCAACTGGTCCTTGGTTTACATCTTTAGAAGAAAGGGACAAGTTTACTTGCTGCCCATCTCTTTAAATGTGTTTTCTGTGGAGGTCAACCCTGACTTTCAGATCTATGACCACCCCAGTCATAGGAATCTTTCTGGCCTCTGAATTCCTAGTGCTCTTATTATATAAATCATCCACGAGGCACTTAGGTACTTCAGTGTATTATGTCCTGTATATGCATGTCTTGTATCCCCTACTAGATTATAAACTCATCTGTGTTTGCTCATCCCTCTGCGTGCAACACAGATGCTCGGTGAAGAACTACTGATGACTGACTGATACACTGAATATCATTTACTCCTTCCTCAGGATGCTACACATGCTGTTGGAGGCCAACAGTCCTGGGTTCAGAGCCTCATTATGTCACCTGCAAGGTGTGCTGGATAGTTTTCATGCAGGGTATTAGCTCCATCTAGTGGCTTACTGCTGCCTAAGCTTCCTCACAAAACTCTTCCCCTAGTACATTTATTTATTTGTTTATTTATTTATGGCTGCTCGCTGGCTTTCTCTAGTTGCGGTGTTGCGGTGCGTGGGCTTCTCATTGCAGTGTCTTCTCTTGTTGCTGAGCACGGGCTCTAGGCACACGGGCTTCAGTAGTTGTGGCTCGTGGGCTCTAGAGCGCAGGCTCAGTGGTCGTGGCCCATGGGCTTAGTTGCTCGGCGGCATGTGGGATCTTCCTGGCCCAGGGCTCGAACCCGTGTCCTCTGCATTGGCAGGCGGATTCTTAACCACTGCGCCACCAGGGAAGCCCCCTTCCCCTAGTACATTTGATGGTCGTTTGATTCATTCATGCAACAGCATTTATTGAATGCTTACTGTGTGCCGAGCATTGATTTGTCTGCTAAATCTACAAAACAGTGAACAAGATAGACATGGTCCCTGCCTTATGGGAGTTCATGGTCAGATGGGAAAGACAGAAATTAAATAATTTGTCAAGTAAATTTTTGTTTTTACTTTTGTTTTTTAAATTTTTATTATTTTTAATTGAAGTATAGTTGATGTACAATATTATATGTTATAAGTGTACACTGTAGTGATTCATAATTTTTAAATTTTTAATTTTAATTTAATTTTTAATTTAATTTTTAAATTTTTACTCCATTTATAGTTATTATAAAATGATGGCTATATTCCCTGTGTTGTGTAATACATCCTTATAGCTTATTTTATACATGACAGTTTGTACCTCTTAATCCCCTCCCTCCTTCCCTCTCCATGCTGGTAACCACTAGTTTGTTCTTAATATCTGTGAGTCTACTTCTTTTTTGTTATATTCACTAGTATGTTGTATTTTTTAGATTCCAAGTAAATTTTGAATTCAAATTGTGCAAAGCAGCATGAAGTACAGGATCCTGTGAGTTTGTAATAAGGCTTCCCTAGAGAAGTGGCACTGAAGAGAAGAAGTTGGCCAAGAAACAACATCAGGCAGGTATCAGACACCCAGCAGCATCCCTCTGCAGACCTCAACTCCCATTTAGGCTCAGCATCCTGCCAGTCCATTGGGAGCTCCAACCTTGAGCTATGGCCTCTTTCATCAGTCATTTAGCATCTATCAGCCCACCCTCTGCAAATCAGTTTACATACATCATCACTATCCTCTCATATTATCCTTTTACAGACAATATTCAGAGAAGCTGTCATTCGCACAAAGATATAAAATGACATGTCAGAGACAGGATTCACATGCTGATCCTTCTGCCTCCAAAGTCCATGTCCTTTCTTCTACTCATGCTGTCTTCCTAATGCCAAGCCCAGATCTCTTTATTCTGCTGCTTGCCTTCCACTAAAAGGAAATCATTAGGGGAAGTGTCTCTTAGGAAGAATGAAAACACGAAGGGAAAACAAAATAATAGCTTGGGTCATGTGTGAAGGACATCTTACTGAGGGATCTGAATGACCCTTTGTCCCACCTTTTCTGCCTTGGTCTATGACTAAGACCTTCTTTGGACCTCGGGTTTTGATAACTGCCCCAGCCTGACTTTCATGGGTATAACTTTCATGGCCTAACCTTCAGACCCTCCCAGTCTGGCCCATTTCTAAGATGACCAATCAACATGGTTTGCCAAGAAATGTCCCAGTTTTAAAGCTGCAAGTCCTGTGTTATAGGAAACCTCTTAGTCTTGGGCAAACCAGAATGGGTTGGTCACCCTATGCACCAAACAAACCTGCAGCCATTTTCTGATCCACTGAAGTTTTGCTCCTGGTTTTAAATCACAAGAGGGTAAAGAACATTATTGGGGAGACTTCCTTTACTTTTTTTTTTTTAATATTTATTTATTTATTTAGGCTGTGCCAGGTCTTAGTTACAGCATGCAGGCTTCTTAGTTGCGGCATGCAAACTCTTTAGTTGCGGCATGCATGCAGGATCTAGTTCCCCGACCAGGGATCAAACCCTGGCCCCCTGCACTGGGAGCACGGAGTCTTACCTGCTGGAACACTAGGGAAATCCTGGGAGACTTTCCTTCCTGATGGAGGAGATCTCTCCAGTTTACTTTTCTAAAACACAATGACGGACCATAACTAACCAAGCCAGCAGAGCAGTGCCTGGCCCATAAGAATACATAAACTGTCACCGTGGCATTCTCAGGGAGAGGAACTCACGCGTCACCCTGTACTGATCACGTCTATAGCTCAGTTTGCCCATCTTTGTACAGTGGAAATCAAAAGCCCTGCCAAAACTTTCAGAAGAAACAGAACAGGCCATGATCGACAAGGAAATGGATAGTGGTTAGGAATGTGTGCTCTGGAATCAAACCACCTGTGTTACATCCAGCTCTGCCATTTAGATGTTCATTTGTTATTTCACAGACACTTATGGGCCAGGCACTGTGCGAGCACCTTACACATATCAGCTCACTTAATTCTCACAGCAGTCTTATCAGGTAGGTACTGTTATTCTTCCCATTTTACAGATGAGACTGAGGTGAGGCACAGAGAGGTTATTTAACTTGCTCAACTCATACAAGGAGCCAGAACCTTGGGCTGGTTTGTTGACATCTCTGTTCCCCTAGTTCCCCCAGAAAAGTGGGGCTAATAAATTATGATACCTACTTCACTGGGTTGTTTTGCAGATTAGGTGAGAAAATCTATGTAAAGCACTTAGCAAAGGGTCTAGAACATACTAGCCTCTCCATATTTAAACACAAAGTATGTACTCCTTAATTGGAGTGACAAAACACATATTATATGCTATAATATCAAAAACATAACTGGCAGTTAAAGAAAATGCCTAAATGAGTAAAGTAGTAAAAGTCTGGGGTGAGGCAGGATACATAAAATACCCTGAGCTTAGGAAAAGGAGGGCAGGCCTAAAGGTCTTATTTGCATGAGACACAATTCTCCCATTTCTTTGGGGAGAAATGGCAAAGAGGACTGTAAGGATTGACAATTGGTCCCAAAGCTCCAGGCTTTACTTTCCTGAAAGAGGGACAATAAACAAGTCCTCAGCTCTGGGAAGAAGTTCTTGAAAGCCCCAGGTAGGACAGCTGAGGTACCTGGAGAAGTCCACACCTGGGCCTGGGCTGGGCTGGCCAGGGAGGCCTGTACACACAGCTTCTTCTGGCCTCTGGCTGTGGAAAGCCTGGGCAGGGGCAGGACTCCAGCCCACATTCCAGATTTCTGCCATGACCTGCTTGCCAGTGTGAAGCCACTGTTGTCTTGGCATTATCTCCCTGGCTTCATCCATTTAGACTCCCATCTTTGGCTCACAGAACTCAGCCCTCTCCTCTTTACCTGTTCTATTTTTGATTTGCTCCCCTGATTCCAGGGAAGACACATGCCCATCTGCCCCAAGCAGGGGGAACTTGAAGGCAGAGGGGATTTAGCAGGGATAGGTGAGGTAAGAGGAATACCTTTGATAAGAGACGTGGCAGCGTTACTCACAAATAGCTCTAGACTCCTGGCAGAGTCCTAGGAACTCGCCCAAGTTCTTCATCAGAGCGGGCGTTAAACTTCATTTCGGAAACCTAGTAAGAGTTGTAATTAGCAGCACAGAGAGAACATGAATCCTCCTCTGGGTTAAGTGACCAGGGCAGTAAGCATTGAATGGACATAGCTTGTCCAGTCAAGCTGTGGTCCCTTTCTTCTTCTCCTGCCTCTTAAAAGGTGGCTGGAGCTGTGGTCTTGGGCTCAGGGAATTCTTCCTGGCTGCACTGCTTTGCCTACAAATGGATTCTCCATCTCTCCTAAGCCCTTTTGGATAGATGACTGGATTGGATGGGACCGGATTTGCATTTCCATTTCTCCCCTGGATGTTGCCCTCTTCAAATCATTAGCACCCAGGATGGGCAGATTCCATTTCTCCCCCTTGTGTGAGTGCTACTCCCTGCCCAGAGTCAGTCCCTCAGGACCCCTGGTCTGTGTGGAGGATTTGGACGTTGGCTGCTGCACCCTTGGTGCCTGGCATTTCAACCTTGGTTTCTGCAGTCTTGATTGTGGGTAGGAAGTTACAGAGTGGAGCCACCACATGGCAGAGTGGGGCACAGCAATGAGGAGATTCTCCCACAATGATTTTTGTGGGAGGAAAGGAGCACCTGGGAACCCAGGTAGTGGAAGGCAATTGAGTTGTTGCCTTCAAATTGATGTTGCCTGGGGAGACAGCTAAAGTTATCATGTGCCTCTAGGGTTCCTCTAGGAAAGCTTCCAAGAAGAGACTGAAATTGAGCTTCAGTTGGGCTTGAAGGGTGGTCCACCCACATTGTGCATTCAGGTCTGCATTTCAGCTCCAAGTGTTGCAGGAAAAAGAAGCGTGAGAGGATGGTCATGTACCAGGTCTCGGGTGAGTCCCTGGGATGGGCTGCCAAGTGAGGGTCCTTGGCTTTGTGCAGGAAAGACTTCAAGAGTGAGCCATAGTAAAGTGAAAACAGACTTATTCAGGGAGATACACACTCCATAGACAGAGTGTGGACTGTCTCAGGAGGCGGGAAACAGCCCCAGGGCATGAGGTCATCTGGGAAATTGCGAGCAGCCCCGAGATATGGGGTAGTTTTTATGGGCCGGGTAATTTCATAGGCTAACAAGTGGGAGGAATATTCTAACTATCTTGGAGAAGGGGTGGGGATTTCCAGGAATTGGGGTACTGCGCACTTTTTTGGCCTTTTATGATCGGCCTCAAAACTGTCATGGCGCCTATGGGTGTGTCATTTGGCATGTGCTAATGCATTACAATGAGCGTATAATGAGCTTCAAGGTCTACTGGAAGTCGAATCTTCTGCCATCTTGGATCTAATGCGTTCTAACCAGTTTTTGTCCTATCCTCTCAGATTTGAGGTGAACCTGTCTATGAAGTAAGGTGTGGACTTATTTTAGTTTAGTTTATTGTGATTTTAAAGGGCAAGGAGGAGAAAATGCAGACTGAGGCAAGGAATGGGGAACTAGCATTTATTGAGCCCTTCGAGTGCTTGAGATGGATGCCTCACCTGCATTAACTTATTCTTCCTCACACTGATCTTGGGAGGTGTTATTTATTCCATTTTACAGAGGAGGAAACAAAAGGTACTTTGAGGCACAAAGTATCACAGCTGGTAAACAGAGAAGCCAGTTGCTAATTTGCTCTTTATTTAGTGTAAAAATTAATGAAAAATTTCTGAATAATTCAGTCCTTTTTTAAAAAAAGACTTCATGAAGCATGCCATCCAATGAGCTGTGTGACCTGGGACAAGTCAGTGAACCTCTCTGGGCTATAGTTTGAATTTCTATAAAATCAAGAGGCTATTCTGGAGTGATCTACCATCTAAGAGCTTTTGACCCAGTCTTTAATTACCCTTGTTCTCAAAGAAGGACTTCCTCTTGCCCAGCCCAAATCTCTCAAGACCCTAAATCGTACTAATAGGAAGTAAATGATTAGTACTCATCAGGAGTACATCAGGAATTCACAGCCCTTTTGGCTGGACAGCACTTGTACAGCTATGCTGTAACTCTCCTAAATCAGGACCTATGAATAGGCAGGAGGATGAAAAAATATGGTGAGTGCTGAAGGGTTTCTACCTCCCCTGGGTTTCTACCTCCCCATTCTCCGACAGCCACTGCAACCAGTGTGCCTCAACCCTGCCATTGTTCCCTGTGCAGCACAGGTGCTCCCCCGCAGCTGGCCACCAGCATCACGGGAAGGGCCAATGCCTACCATGCTTTATCCCTGGGCAGGCCTAGGCAAGACACAGAGGCCGGACTGGCATGGCCTCCCCTGCACCCTGGGAGAGCACTGCCCAGATAGGGGAAATAAGATAATATTTATGAGAAACAATAAAATCTGCAGCAGCATGTGCACCTTGACATTCTAGGAGCCGTGAACTGAAAAGGCACTCCCTGACTCCCCGTGCAATTTGTCCTCACCTGGCCTCAGTGGGGAAGGGATCACACATACACACACATATACACACATGCGTGGACACACATGTACACATATGTATTTATATGCATGTATGCATACCAGCTCTCTTCTTGGGGTTTGCTAAGCCTCTTACATGAAGCATCAACAGCCCTAGGAAACTGTACTTATGAACTCTAATTCGGCTGGAGCTTGCCAGCATTCCAGGGCCAAGTCAAGCTTTTAAATAGCTGTGGACTAGATTCTGACCTCAGAGCACAGACTGGACAAAAAAGGGCCTAAAGATGCCAGGGAAGCCAAAGCCTACCTTTCTCACCATCCATGTCCCTCTCTCCTCTCCAGCCTCCCAAACCAACCCCGCAATACATACACCAAAAAAGCATTAAATCCCAGAATGGGCAATTGGGTATAAGACAGACAGACACCAGTTGAAGCTTTGTGAGTGGGTGTAGCTGTGCCCAGTGCTTGATCCAGAGATGACCACCAGAGGCAGCGTTATAATTTAAGTCAAGTCATCTTTGGCACCCGCCTGCATCTCACAGTTTAGCTTCTTTGTTCCCATCCCAGCCCTCCTCAGGCACCCCTCCAAGCTGCTCTGTGCAATTCAACTAAATTTATAGGACGCTCCTCTGCTCGGCACTGTACTGAGGAATACAAAGTCATTCTGGTACTAGGTCTGTTGCAAGCTCTGTGACCTTGGGCTTCCCAAGTGACTGTGCTCTTGCTCCGCCTTAGAGAAACCGGCATGATGCAAGAAAGATGACAAGGAACTTGTACTTAGCGGAAAAGCCTAGGTTTCTCATCAAAAGACTGGCAAATAAACCCCTATCTGTATGTTTTAAGTTAAAGTAAGATGCTTAAGGCTTGTGTGTTTCCTTGTCTTATCTGCACTAACCAATGTTTTCAAGTAACTGATCAACAGTACTCCCATTTGCATTTGATGAGAGCATCTGCGATGATATCTTAATTCCTTTTTTTATTAATGTCTACAATTTGTAAGGGACTAAGGACGCACTGTGCTGGAACCAAAGGAAGGAGGTACTGGAGGGGTGGGGCAGGTTGGGGGGTCTTGAGCCAGGGTGATTGACAGGAGAAAGGATCAGGCTGGGGAAGGACACATGGACCCAGGTCTGGATGCAAGGCCAGAGTGGGGGGTCAGGGAGGAGATGGGGCTGGCTGGGGCACAGGAACTTGTAAGAGAGTAAACAGTAGGAAATAGAATTGGATAGGTAGAAGAGGGAAGAGGGAAAAAAATTAGTATGCACCAATTAGTTTATCATATGATTTTGCATACTATATATAGTTTCATTTAATCCTAACATCCCTGGGAATAGGTGGGCCTGGGGATGGTGGTTCCTCAGCCTCTAACAGGGTTCATCAATGAAACTAACTTACTTGCTTAATCTCAAACAGCTAATTAGTGGTAAAACTTACATTCTAATCCTCCATTTCTGTCTCCAGGTCCAATGGCTATTTCTTTTCATTTTACCTCACCTACCAAGTTACTACCATGTTAACTTTCTAACAATATTATATGAAATGGATTATATGTGCAAATGAATATAAATAATATACAAGTATTGTTTAAGAAAATTAAGTGCTTATGAACCCACCCCTCAACTTAAGTAATAAAATATTACCAATATTATTGAAGTCCCATATGCCCCTCTCTTCCCTTCCCACAATCCTGAAATGTGTGCCAGTGATACCTTCGTGCCTTATAATTTTACCACACGTATTTGCTGTGTCATTGCCATTTGCCCCTCCAGATCCATTCTCCAATCTTCTCCGTCCTCCCCGGTGCCCCCTGAGGCTGCCCTGTATGGACTGTACCGGGAGGCTCCCTTGATCCCTGGCTTTCTGATGGGTTTGGCTAAAGTGAAGTGCTGACAGGAGATCAGAGGATGAGGAGAATGAGGTTGGGATGTTAGCTCCCCTGCCTTTCCCTGCTGGGTCACCCGCGATAAGTCGGTTGCATTCTTCTACCAAAGGCAGGCAGCCCTCCATACAGCTTCCTGCCCACCCCTGGGTCCTTCAAGCCTAAGGAGGGTGAAGCTTCCGGACTGTTTTGCCAGCCCCCAGGGCACTAAACCATTGTTTGTGGTTACCCAAACCTAGTGTTTCTCAATCTTTTTTTTTTTTTAATTTTCACACCCGCCCCCAGCCACTATGTAGCCTTTTCAGATTTTTTTCCCTAGTCTTCTTCCCCACCATGAAATTTTAATACCACAGACATACTATGTATCTATTTATGTACTATACATATCTCTGCTTTATACATGACAAGAATAATACTTTTTTGCCCTCAAGAATCAATTTTTGCCCCCTTGGGGATAATATTGGCCTCATTGAGAATGCATACCCTAACCCAACTCACATTTTGTGTAAAGAGTGCCTTTAATAAGCTTCATCAGCCACCCAGCTTGTGTGTGCCATCTCTTTCTTGCTAGAACACTGACCAGAACATACCTGTGTCCCTGAACAATATGTTTTTAGTTTTTCTGGGTTTTGATCTTTACATAAATGAAATGACGTAGTGTATTTTTCTTGGTCTTGCTTTTCTCACTCAATATAGTTTGGGAGATTCATCCATATTGAGGTGTGTAGCTATTGTTCATTTTCACTGCTGTATAGTATTGCATTGAAAGGAACACATCAAAATTTACATGTTCATTTAGTGTTGATGGATATTTGGGTTGGTTATTCTGAACATGTGGCAAAAACATTCTTGTAAGTGTCTCCACGTTTGGATATGGATATGGATATCCATGAATGTGGATGTGGATATAGGTATAGGCATAGATATAAACATAGATAGAGAGTATCTAGGGTACATACCTGGATGTAGAATTGCTCGTGGTAGGGTATGCCTATCTTAACCCTTAGTAGGAAATACCAAATTGTTTTCCTATACCTGTACCAGTGTACACTCACACTAATAAGGAGTTTTGGTTGCTCCACATTTTTTCCAGCATTTGTTTTTGTTAGACTTTAAAATTTTTGCTCATCTGGTGGGTATGAAATGCGTATCTCACTGTAGCATCTTGTCACTTGTTCCTTAGCCATTTGTGTTTCCTTTTCTTTGAATGCCTGTTTATGTCTTTTGTCCATTTTTCTACTGGGGTGTTTCTCTTTCTTCTTGATTCATCAGTATCCTTTGTATATTCTGGACACTAATCCTTTGCCAGTTACATATGTTGCAAATATTTTCCCAGACTGACTGTGGCTTGTCTTTTCACTCTCTTTAAGGTGAATTCTGATGAATAGGAGTTTAAAATTGTAAGGTAGAAAAATGTATTAATCATTTCCTTAATGGTTTATGCCTTTTGTGACTTATTTGAGATACTCTTTCCTATCCTGAGTTCCTAAAATTATTCTATAGTTTTTTAAAGATCTTTTAAATTATGCCTTTTACCTTTGAATTTTTATTCTGTCAGAAATTCATTTTTGTACATAGTAGGGATCCAGTTTCCTTTTTTTCCTTATGTTAAAAGAAACTAATTTTCCAGCCTCACTTACTGAATAGACCCTCATCTCCCTTGCCTATCTTTAGTGCCTTCTCAGTCATACATTTATACATGTGTGGCTCTGTTTCTGGATTCTTTCTTCTATTCTATTAGTCTATTAATATATCCCTGAACCAATAACACAGTTCTAATTTCTATAAGCTTAATAGTAAGTCTTGATATCTGGTAGAGTAAGTCTCTTCTCTTCTTATCTATTCTTTGCTCTTGGCTCGTCCCTGTAAAAATTTTTAAATGGTTTGTCAGCTTCTTAAAAGGACTTGTCATGGGTAAAAGCAGGAGTAGGGAGCAGCATCTACATGCAGAGCAATGAAGACCACTTGGGGCAGAGTAGGTGATGAAAGGTGGTGCCAGTGACCAGGTCATATTTGAAATCCAGTAGCCAAGGCCTCTGGGAGCCAGAACAAGATCACCCAGTATGGGGAAGCTCAGCCAATGTCAAAAAGTGATATGAGGCTGTCTCTGCTTATTTTTATTAACCCAGTGGCCCAGGGGCATCTTAAAGGTACTAAACCTCTGCCTTTGGGGAGGTTTATTAATGAACTGGAATTATTTATTCTGAAAAAAGAGAAAAACTAGGAGTGACTTAATTGTTGAATACTGTTCTAGGCCAAGGAGATAAGTGAAAATGGGAAAAGAGGCCAGAGTTGGGGATTCAGACTCATAGGGATCAGCTAATATCACAAGGAGACAAACCTAGCTGAACCCATAACACCCGCCTGCTTTCTTCCAAAAAGAATAGATGGTTCTGGTACAAATCCATGTCCATTTACTGGTATTTTTGTTTGATTGTTTGTTTAGACAGCACTGAGCATTTGCTATGGGCCTGCCTCTCTTCCAGGAACTTACCATGTAGTAATTTATTTAAATCCTGCCTACCCCAACCCAAATCAACTCAGAGTGTGTATCCAACTGATGATTTTCCTGTCGGTGTGCTCCCATGAGGAACAGACCACTGAGGGAAGCTGAAGAATTCTGTGTATAGACCTTCCAGAGCCACTCCTCAAGCCAGGCTTTTAAACATTTCCTAGTGATATTGTTTTGTGTGTGTGTGTGTGTGTTTGTTTGTTTGTTTGTTTTTTTGCGGTACCTGGGCCTCTCACTGTTGTGGCCTCTCCCGCTGCGGAGCACAGGCTCCAGACGCGCAGGCTCAGCGGCCATGGCTCACGGGCCCAGCCGCTCCGCGGCATGTGGGATCCTCCCGGACCGGGGCACGAACCCGTGTCCCCTGCATCGGCAGGCGGACTCTCAACCACTGCGCCACCAGGGAAGCCCTAGTGATATTGTTTATTTGACTAAAGCCAGGTGTCAAGTTATGCAGTTTAAAAACAAAAAGAAACAGGATTGTGGTGACAACATTTTCTCTGTGGAAGCAGGCAGAAGGAAGGGGATGAGCAGGAAGATGGGTATTCTAGAGCAGGCTGCCTGGAGCAGCCATCATACACTCCAAAGAGACTGTATGAATAAGATCTGGCCCTCTGCTACAGGCCAGGAAGCCCACGGTATCAGATTCCGAGTATTGGTAACAAGCGTTTTCCAACAAGAAGGCAGCACCTCAAATCCTTTGTGAAGCAAGACAGGTTATAAATAGACCTATAAATTTTTTTAACTAGAAGGCAACAGGCTTAGCACAGCTATTCTTCCTTGCTGGTTCTCCTCCCTGCGCTGCTTTGCCTATTAAATCCCTGCTACCAGGCGGATCCACCTGCCTCTTAGCCAATCCGCTGCAGCAGCCTCAGGAGTGCTAGGCTGGAAACTGGCTTCTGTTGACTCCAGGTTGTGACCTTGCTTGTGGAAAAGGGTAAATCTTCCTATCTTCTCTCTGGCTAATTGGGCAGGAGGAAGAGGAGACAAGAATTTATGCTACAATTTGCCACCTGCTGATAGAACACTAATGTATCCATTTCAGAGGCAGGCTCTGATTTTAGTGACAGGCTGAAGAGAAAAAGGATGTAGGCTGGGTTTCTGGAACATGTAGTGAAGACCTGCTCATGAAGCTTTTAACTACAAGATCCGAAGACTGGTATTTTATTGGTCAAGTTATATGTGGCTTGTGTTTTGTGTGTGTGTGTGTGTGTGTGAGAGAGAGAGAGAGAGAGAGAAACAGAGACTGATCTCATCTCTCCTAACAGATCCAAAAGCATCTGAGCATTCAGGGACTTAGAAATTATTTAGCCCAGGGCATCTCAAACTTTGTTGTACATCAGAATCACCTAGGGCTTGTTAAACGCTGATTGCTAGGTGCCGCCCTCAGCGTTTCTTTTTTTTTTTAAATAAATTTATTTATTTGTTTATTTATTTTATTTATTTGGCTGTGTTGGGTCTTCGTTGCTGCACTCAGGCATTTTCTAGTTGCGGCGAGCGGGGGCTACTCTTCATTGCAGTGCACGGTCTTCTCATTGCAGTGACTTCTCTTGTTGCGGAGCACGGGCTCTAGGCGTGTGGGCTTCAGTTGTTGTGGCGCGTGGGCTCAGTAGTTGTGACTCGCGGGCTCTAAAGCGCAGGCTCAGCAGGTGTGGCGCACAGGCTTAGTTGCTCCGCGGCATGTGGGATCTTCCCTGACCAGGGCTTGAACCTGTGTCCCCTGCATTGGCAGGCGGATCCTTAACCATTGCACCACCAGGGAAGTCTCCCACCCCCAGTGTTTCTGACTCAGTAGTTCTGGGTGGGGCCTGAGAATTTGCATTTCTGATAAGCTTCTGGGTGACACTGATGCTGCCAGTCTGAGGACCACACTTTGAAAACCACTGATTTAGCCCAATGTCCAGATCACAGATGAGGAAACCAAAGCCCAACAATTAATAAACATATGTGTTTAAGGGCCCACAACTGATTATTAGCTAAAGTCGGACTAGAATAGAGACTCCCAACTCCTAATCTGGTGCTTTCCCCACCACTTCAGGCTGGTGCATGGTCAGAGTGCCAAGGGAGGTACCATTCTAACGATAACCATGTTTTCCTTTATGGCTGAAGATTACCAGTCTCCATGTTGTTTCCTCTTCTGCTACCCTCCCCAGCCCAATG
The DNA here is from genome assembly GCF_000442215.2 of Lipotes vexillifer. Lineage (NCBI taxonomy): Eukaryota > Metazoa > Chordata > Mammalia > Artiodactyla > Lipotidae > Lipotes > Lipotes vexillifer. Next base: position 2,971,890 of record NW_006787408.1, read on the forward strand.
TCACTGGTCCTGCTGGCTCAGTACATAAATAGCCCAGCCCAGCCCACTCACTCCACCATCCAGTGGGACCAAGAATCAGGTCCTGTTCCCAAAGCCTGACGCCTACTCCTAAAGGCTGGTGCCTGCTCACTCCTGTCATAGCCTCATGGGTAAATGAGTGGAGATCTGAGGCCTCTGCAGTGACCATTGGTCATGCATATTGGCCCCGAGTTACAGCTCTTCCTACATCCTCCATGTTCACCAGAGCTTTGACCTTGGTGTCTGACATTTAAGTCTTTTATCCTGCTTAGCAACTAAGTCCCCTTCTGAGGCTGGAGCTCCACTCTGAATGACCATCTGGCACTGGGGGACTATGCTTCTATTGGTCTTCTTCCTGGGCTGGAATGTTGACCTATTCCCAAACCCGGTGACTGGGTCCTACAGCCCATGGGCAAACCTCCTACATGGTGTTTGCCCACCCAGAGGTCTTCTGAGCACTAATTGTCTCTTGAATTCCCCAGGGCTGCGCTCTGCCTGCCAGATTGGAAATCCCAGGCTTGACCTGGTATAAATCATTGCTGAGATTTTCATCAAGCTTGGGATGCTTGTCTACCTATCATGGGCCAGCTTCTCCATTGGATCAGTTCCCCAACCCCATCTCACCCTAGCCACATTCCTTGGTTTGCCCAGTGAGATCCAGCACAAAGATGTCCTAAAGAGGGCAGGTACTTCGAGTGGGTTTTCCCCAGCATGGGGAAGGGATACACTGACCCATCCATGATGGTACCTTAGAGGCCTCTTTTCATTTGGAAGTGATGCTCCGAAGGCATGGTCTGAAAGCAGACAAAGAGTTGGTTAAATTATTCTGCATAAGGAATTGGTGGATACTGGAGGTGATGGAGAGAATACAAAAGAGAGGACCCTGGAGAAGGTAGGAGTAGTTTGAGTGACACAGCAGGATGCTGTAACCTAGGGGGAAAGGAGCCAATAAGAGATTCCCTGTGTGGCATGACCAGAGGACTTCTGCTGTTCAATTTTAATTTGTCTGCTGTGGGACAATATGACCTCTTCCCTGCTAAAAATCTGGATACACCTGTACAACTTTTGTGGTGGAGACATGAAGAGTGAGAGAGCAAGACAGTATAGAGAAACGTGCTCTGCTCCCCTCGCCTCTGCTGAGACTCACGTGTAGCTAGCTGCACTGGATCTCGATTCTAGGCTGGAATCTGCTAGTTCCAGGTGGTCAACACTAGAGGGGTGAGCAGAAGCTAAAAGTGGGTCTGGGAGAAGCAGGGAGGAGTCCTTGACACAGAAACAACCATGGGTAGACTTAGGCAGGGACATGAAACATACCCCCTGTTTGCCAAACATACTGGAGGCTTTGAAGGCAACCCTTAGATGACTGTGCCGGGTTATTCTGGGATTCATTGTCATTACACACTCACCATTTGAGAGAGCTGGCCTGATATGAGACACTTCTAGAGTCACTTAAATTTGGATCCAATTAACTTGGAGTTTGTGTTCCCAGGGTCAGGGGTTTGGGTGAAATTATCTTTTTCTTGTCTGTGAAGAAACAAATCAGAAGTAGAGACAATATGGTAGGAAACATGCTTAGCCTGTGTAAATTTAGTAATTCTTGGTTTATCGCCCTAGAGAAAAAATTACAATAAATACATTGACAATTAATGGGGTTTACAGTTCTGGGGAAAATTGTTTTTAAAACCCTTGATCCTTTTTTTTACAATTTGATTTGATGATAATTCCAAACCTCTTCCTAGCCACTCCCTCCCCTGTAGAGAGTTGATTCCTTTGTTTCTCCCAAGCATACCTTGCATGGTGAGAAGATGCTATGGAAAGCCAGGTTGCCATTTTAAAGGCTCCCCCACGTATCCTGGAATGGGACAAATTTTCTTTCTCGCGTCCAGGTAAGTGTCAATCATCAGGGCTGGAGTAGATTGACAGGATGTGGCAGTGGGAATGAAAAGGGAGGCGAGGAAAAGGTTCTTGCTGAAACCATTCCCTTTCCTTCATTTGTTCCTAATCCAAGAGCTGCTGGAAAGTATCTCTCAGAGCACACCTTGGTCCTTTTCCTGAGAAATCCAAACTTGGAAGTGACTAGCAGGTCTAACTGTGCCTCTGTGGAATCTAAATTCTGGAAGTAGATAAAGAGAGTTCTGGAGGCCTCTGACTGAAGAGCCTAAAGGATTAAATCCAAGTCTCTTAACAGTCCCAAAAAGCTGTCAGGGTGCCTGGGCAGTGTGGAGCCAATCTGGACGATGCATTCCAGATGGTTTGCCTTCCTTCCTTGGGTTTGGGGCCAGTTGGAGCTCCCGGGCGGTCTCCCAAGGTAGACCCCCAGAGAGCACAGGGCAACTGTCCAGATGGGAGGGACCAGGCTGAGGATCACTGTGGCAGGCTTGAAATTAGAGGGAAGGGCCCCCTCCTTTGTGTTGAGCATCTGGATATCATTTTTCAGGCTATTAAATAAACTAACTCTACTCTGCTAAATGCAGCCAATTCATTTTTTTCAAAAAGCACTTGGGGGCCAAGCAGTTGCCCCAGAAGGGATCCAAATAATTTGGGGCTATATGATATGGTGAAGCTCAGAGAAGGGGCTCCAAAACTCTCTAACAGGCATCCAGCCACCACCCCCACTCCAACCTCCCAACTTCACCAGTTCACGGGCAGTGACGCCACCAACTGCAAAGATTCGGGACCATGCCAGGTCTTTGCAGTATATTTTACTTTTCGTTTTTGTGCAAAATGTACCAGGCCGATGTAGAAGATTTTCTTCCATGTTGAAGGCTTTCTGATTAGGTTAATGAAAATAAGCAGGAGACAGATAGAAGTGGGGGGGGGGCAGGGAGAGCATGTGAGACAACAGAGAGAAGGAGCAGACTAGATGAACCACCAAAAATTCTCGGTGGACTCCAAGGTCTGTGAATCGGCTCTAGCCATGACTGAATTTTCTACAGCAGAAAGAAGGCCTATTTCCCTATGGTCCTGTTGCAACTGTGTGCTTTGGCTGGCAACCTAAGGGCAGGCAGCTAAGAGCAACCCCCTCCCCAAGGGGCCTGGGGAGGGGACAGGAGGTGAAGAGTGAGCTTCTACCTATGAGCGTCCCAGGCTGGTTGGAAGAGAAGCGGTCCCTGCTCTGGGGAAATCCAGGCTAATGAGGCAGCAGGTCCCAACGCTGGGGAGCTTCTGGCTTACTAGAAAAGAGTAATCACAGAGCAGCATGCGATAAACAGTTGCAAGGGAAGGGAATCCATAAATATTGAGGGGATACAGGGAAGGGGTGAGCAGAACAGTCTGCGATTATTTGGAAGGAGAAGTTGCTAACAGAGAAAACCCTTTCCAATCCAATAATAACCTTACACAGAGGAAGCAGAGGAAGCCCAGGCACACATCCTGCCCAACCATCCCAACGTCTAGTCTGTTGCTTTTGGAACTGTGCTTTAGTCAAGCTATTTTGGATACATTTCCAGAGGGTAAGTATTAGAGAATTAAAATCTTACACACCCAATTAATCCCCAAAAGTCACCCTGTTTGAGGAGTGGAAATGTCTTCTATATATATCTCCCAACTCTATGAACTACCTATGATGGCAGAAGCAGGTTTCCTAAAATTTTCAGCCTCGTCCACGTTGGAAGAAAGTGATGACATTCAGGACATAAATGTCTAAATATACATCATTATACATGAACAAGCCATGAATAATCAAATACACAAATCTGTATACTCCAGACTCGTGGTGGTATACCCCGATGTGATGTATCCACACACCCCTAACTCTTACACTTTGTCCTTAGGAATCAGTCAAGAGTTATTATTATTGTTATTGCCATTATTTAGAGACCTCACTTGACCCTGGTCCTCCTGGATGCCTGCAAATCTCCAGCCCCGAGCCTCAGACCCTTGCCTCTCTTGACAGGGCTTTTCTAGGCTGCCAAACTGCTCCCTGTTGTATGTATTAATTAATTTTGATTTCGTTCATGGCAGCTCTGCTGTGAAATGTCAGTCCTGTTAATAGCTCACCATCAGGCTCTGTGCTTATCTTCTCAGAGTCATACCTCAGGACTAACCTTTACCTTCTTTTATGATACCAGTACATTGACAGACTCTCAAATGCCATAAACAATAATTTTCTGAAACTCATCCGCCTTGTAACTGAAACACGTCATGAGCACCAGCCAATCCTTCTGAAACAATATAGATGTAAGTGACAGGCACACAAGGAAATGATAGGTATTTTTGCCTCCAGATTCAAATGGAGTATTTTGATATTGTTTCTCAGACCAGAAGACTTACATGGTGGAGAACTTTCCTGGACTGAATCTTTCTTGCTCACTTGAATATTAAGAGAAACTTTCTCAAGGGGTCCAGACAAGTGTTGCTCTGATTATTTAAATGGAGCAACATTAGTTCTTGTCTTGTTCATACTTGGTAACCAGCATTGCTCTTCTGCATGATGTTATGTACTTTCCCGCTATGGTTGGACCTCTGCCCTTGTGACTCCTGCTTCTCCACAATAGGTTGATGAGGGAGCCCGGGATTCTCGCAATCAGAGAAACCTGAGACGGGCCCCAAATCAGTTAGCCTAGGGAACAGAAGCAACAGGGGCAGGGCATTGCTACCCAGCCCCAATTCCATGGCCATCCCATCCTCATTTCTTTTCTTGGAGTAGCCATGAACTCCACTTGAGGTAGAAGCTCTGGTGCTTGCTCAGGAAGGAGATGCCTGGGGAACTATTCCATGATGAAAACTGGACTCCTTAAGGCTCTGCTCCTTAGGGGTTTGGTCTAGCTTTCCTAGGATAACTCATCCCCCCAGAGGAAATGAGCTCATCTGGTCACTGACCTGACAGATGGCAATGATTTGGGTCCAGAGTGCCAAGGAAAACTCCCCAAAAGATTGCTGCTCCTCCCTGTGGCTTTAGTGGCAGTGCCACATGGATGGGTCTGTCTGCCTGGTAGTCTTCTCACACCCACAGAGTGTAAATACCAAGAGCAGCCACGTTCCTTGGGATCTGCATAGGGGATGCCTCTGAGGGCATCTGACCTGATTTGAGTCAGCAGAGGAGAATCTGTCAAGCCAGATCTCATTCGGGAAATGTGGAGCTGTTTTTAGACTCTGACCTGGTAGAGTCCATCCTGGAACCATGAGCTGAGGAAAATTGGCTGAAGAGAGTAAGACTCATTTAAGAAGCTGCGATGGAGGAACACCCATCCCGCCCTGGTGGCTGGCTGCCAAAGTAGATTGGCTCCAGGTAAGTCACTGGCAAAGAAAAGAATACTTCTTCCTGCTCTGCCTCAGTAAACTGTGCATGGATCATGAGCTGCTGGAGCAAGGGCACGCCGTGGAATTGGAAGGGCACCAGGAAGGTTTTGCAGCCTGTACTCCTGGGGCTCAATGAATTCTTCCATCTGATCTCCTACTTCCAGGAGGCTTCCTCTCCTCGCTTCTCTCCAGGTACCGTGATAGGCCTTTCATTTGATATTGAACAGCTATTTCCATACCATCTCTGTCCATGCCTTCATCTAAGAGAATTTGTTGTGTTCTTGGCTGACCGGGGTGAATACAATCTGGGCTTTTTTCCCCCAGTTTCTTTCACTTGTAACTGAGAAATGAGATTACCATGCAGTAAGTACTCTAGGAAGAAGGTACACATATTTGCTGTTACCAAGAGTATCTAAATCCATAGCAATTCGTGTTAGAGGGAAAGGCACAGCAGTTTTCCTTTTTCAAGAGTTTTCTCTCTGATTGTTCATTTTGTCCTTGTAACTCTTAGGACCTTGTAGGAACGAGTCAAATTACCTCTATTTGACAGCTGAGGACAATGTAGCTCCACAGTGACTTGTTTGAGGGAGTCCAGAGAATTGGTGACAAAACTGATGTCTGGTCCTGATTTCCATTCCAGGGTTCTTTTTTACCAATCTTCCTTATTTCATTCATTCAGTGTAGCAACTGAAGTGAAAAATTGCCTACTACATGACATGGTAGAAACAGGTTTGTAGTCTCATCTCCCACAGCCTGCCCACATAAACCATCTGTCCAGCCACACCAAAATAGCATCGTATTTCAGGCTCTGCACCTTTGCTCCTGCATGTCACTTGCTTGAACTGCCCTCCCCCAGTTCTCTGCTTAATGAAACTTAACCATACCTCAAGCCCAAGCTCAACTGCCCTCCCTTCTATATTGCTCTCCTGATTATAGCAGCAAGTAGTTTTTCTTGCTTGGGATGGAGTTAATAAAAAAGGGGCAACTTTGATGCCATCATATACTGCCTTGGATTATAGCTTTTTGCAGGTGAATTTTATCTCCCCAAATAACCTGTGAGTCAAAAGGAGACAGAAATCTTGTGTTCCCTAGAGAGTCTTGCATAGACTCTAAGCTCAGTATTTACTGAATGAGCAAATGCGACATGGAGGAGGTTAAGTGGCTCCTCCACAGTTTCACAGTACTGAGACTTGAATTCAGGATTCCAGAAGCTGATCTCCATGTTCTTTCCACCAGGTCATGCTGAAAACAATGCAGTTTTCACTATGATTAGCCTCTTTGCAGGTCAAAAATGGTTGAAAGTAGGCTACTTCATATTGGCTCAATCTAATACAATGCATATTGAGTTATTCTGAAAGAACAGAATAGTTTAAATGATTGGGCTCAAAAAACTGAACTTCCTGGGCTGTTGGCTTGCATGAAATGAGCAGCCCTTTCCCAGGGATGCCACTTCCTTTCATAAGTTTGAATTGATTCTCACCATGAGTCAATGTGGGAATAAAATATGGTGGTCATTAAGGTGACTTCATGGGCCAAACAAAGAGGAGAATGAGAGAGTGACCCAGTGTTACCTTCTTTTGATCATCCATGCACTATTTACATTGGCGCTAAGCATGCTCTGCCCACAGTGGACCAGTTAATGTAGATACAGAAATAACACAAAAATCCCTAATGGAATGCCAATCTAGTGACCATCTACGGCTACTGCAAATCATTTAAGTAAGAATCTTAAATTCAGCGGAATTTTTTGTCTCTCTTCTTTTTGTTTCATCTGAAGAGTTGAATTAAGGTTGGAACTTCAGGTATTCTGTAAATGAAATGTATACTCAATCTGTATACTGAATCAATCTATATACTGAAATGGGATAAAATAGAGATAATTATGCTTACTTGGAACCTCTCAGGAAGCTGCTTGGGGAGGGAGACTCCCGAGGGAGTTACTCAAGTGACAGTAGAAGTGTGCTCACCTTCCTTCAGAGAGGGGTGGGGTGTGGTCAACTGTAGAGCTCTTCTGCTGAGCAGAGGGTACAAGTTTGGGTCAGAGCTAAATTGCTCAAGGCAATAGAGAAGAGACAGATTCTATCCTCTTTCTCTTGTGGTTGTCAGGCTGTCTTTAAATAAATATTAAGCCCATATTTAAGATTATGTGTTTGAAGCAATACCAAATTGGCCCATTAAGGCAGCTGTCTGTCTTGGTCTAGGCTTGTTTATCGGCGTCATTTTACTTATCAAAGGAAATAGACCACTCCTTGAGCAGTCACAGAAACCACAATGGAACTCAGGTATCTTAACCCAGTCTTGCATCCTCTGCATTAACATCCCATTGCTAATACCAGTTCATTCCATTTGTTTATTTATTAATCACAATTATCTGCATTGCTCAAATGACTTCCTCATCCAAATTAAATATTAGGATATTAGGTCCACAACATCAGTTTTCTGAAGGCCATCCCTCTCTGAAGTACAAAAGAGGGTTAATAAATCAAGCAAAGACCAACAGCCTACTTCCTACCAGGCACTGTGCTGGGCACTGGATGTCACAGTAGGTTAGATCTAGTTTGGTTTATTCAGAAGACAACTCTGGTAGACAAACCAAGGAATGTTTTTGTAGAAGGATAAAAATAGTCTTTAGTACATAATCTTTACAAAATTATAGACACACCCTAAGCAGCTCTTGCTTCCTTTAACAACTCATTGTGAATTCTTTATCCACGCAGTTACCTACGTTCCTATAGCATTTATTTTGTTCATGTCTCCAGTGCTTCTTGGTATGATGAATTTATAACTCAAAGACTAAAAGTAGAATTTCCTCTTACATGTTCTAAAATTACTCCCTTCAAAGTTCAATGGCTCCTTCTTCCCTTTAGTTTTAGTGATGGAAAATCTGGTGAATCATTCCTGATTACACAGTGTATAAACTTCATATTTTCATAAAATCTAATCATGTTTCTGTTCAGTCTTTTTTCCAAAGTGCTTCACCCCATTCAGTAAGTCAACAGTCCTCAAGTCACTCCTGAGGCCTTTCTGGAACTTTTCTAGATCTTCATGTGTGTATTGATGTGTATTGTTTCCAGGAGAGAAGGCAATAAGTACTCGAGGTGTAGACTGCCACAGTTCTGTATATATCCAGGTTGATGCCTACATAGTTCTTTAATAACAAACAGGTCAGTATTTCACACCACGGTTTGTCATTAATCCATGCTTCCTACCCAGATATTTCATTGCTATATAAATTTCCTTACTGCAAAAACAAACAAAACACCTCTACTGAAGCAAACACCTGTCTAGAACATTCCTTCAAAACTCCTTGTCTACTGCTACATTCTCTTCCCTGATTTTGGTTTTCTGTGTACACCTAAGCACTCATCTATGTGCTCAAAATAAACAAATATGCAAAACAAAAGAAAACCAACATATCCTTCCTTTTCTCCTGCAAAACACAAATCAACAAACCCTCTCCTTATTCCCTACA
>NW_006787408.1:2980713-3002270 GCF_000442215.2 Lipotes vexillifer
CCCTACACATCCCAATTTTTCTCTTGACCATACTTCTACTCCCTCACTAAACTCCATTTTCTCTTCTGGCCCATAGGGGTTCTTTGTCATCTTTCTTTTTTTTTTTTCCACTGGGTATATGTTGAAAACACAACAAAAAGAAAAGACTTCCCACTCTCCATTAATGTGTAGCCAATGCAGCAAGGGGAAAATAGGTCTCTTAGGCCAAATAAATTTTAGCAGTTAATAGTATCTTCTGTATCTTGTACTTAAAAATACAGCTTTTGACATTTCATACTTCACAAACGTCAATTGTGAAACTTACATTTAGGTAATAATTAACTACTTTAAAAATAGACTCCACAACATTGACTATGATTTAGCATGGCACCCTGTGTATAGGAAATGTATAGTAAATAATTGATGAGGCTTTACTCTGATAACTACATGAGAAATACGTCACTATCCTATAGGATATACTTCTTACTGCAGATGTCTGGTGGTAGTTTAGTCAGCTCTATGAATGCTTTTGTTGGTTGGATAGAAATCATGTGATGAATTGATGAGGAATGGATGGAGTGTATGGGTTTTAAGTTTTTAGGAGGTAATATTCCCTTTGGGACCTTCTAGATAGTTTGAGGGCTAGTACTCTGCAGAATTAACACAAATATGACAGCGATATATATTTAAGTAAATTAATTAGTTCTAGAAAATGATGCATTTTAATGTTTCATTCGTTTATCTTCAAAAAAGGCAGCATTGTATCCATTCACTCAGGAAAAGCTTTTTTTAAAAAAGCGTATTAAAATTGGAAAATTGTCCAGGGTGTCTTTAATCTTTCACTGAACTGTCCACTCTAAGTACTTTTAGTCTAGGGAATCATCATTGCCCTCAAAACTTCCCAAAGAAAGCCTCTACTGAGTTTTTATCCTGAGTTTTCTAGTGACAGGTTCAATGCCAGTAGGGCAGCGTGGACATGTAAGTGGGATCTTCACCTTTACATACTCAGGCCACTGGGTAGGTGGCATCATATTTCAGTATTGGGAGTGATCACAAAATTCACAGGGACAAATGTTGACCCAAGCATAAGAAGATTGTTGAGTCTAATATTCTAAAATATATAATCAGTCAATGACTAGGAACCCTTCCACACATCAGTCTGGAAAGATAGTCAAATACAGAATGTTTTCTTTTTCTTAAACGTCTGCACTAGTTAAGTAGACAATACTATGCCCGTTGCTAATTTTAGAGGCCTTGGACTCAATTTTACAGTATAGACATAAACAAAATAATGAGGACACAAAAAGCAATTTTTTTGAGAACATAATGAAAGTCCCTGTCAGAAGCTACATGTTGTTCATGAGAATCCTGTTGAAATAGAAGAATATAATAAAAACCAACTGTCCTTCCCTGCTGACTTACTTTTTGAAGAAAGCTGAAAAAACACAGACATATGACTTGTGATTTGAGAGATGCCCAAATAAACTCCTTCAACATATTTATATACAAATGACCCCACAGAGCTCTTCAGTTTCTGCTTCAAAGATGCTATGGATTATGGAAGGATCCATATGCACCTTCCTCCTGACTAGGCCTCTGAAAGGCAGTATGCTTCCCTGTCCTCCAGCTGCCTTATTCATCTCAGAGCAGTCCATAAAGATTCTATAAAAATTCTACAGAATTGAAGATCCCATCAGCTCTTATTTACAAAGCTCTCTGATACCTATTCACAGACTTTTGGTTCAGAATGAAAATGCACAGGACGTACAGCCTCTTCCTAGAATATTCACTATTTTCCTTTTGCTATTTAAGAATAGGAAGTGTATTAATTTAAAGCAAACGTCCACAGAAAGCACATCATCCTCCAGGTAATTTGGTCACATCTACCAAATTTTAAAGCGAGGAGGGAATTCTGGGAAGATGGAGGAAGTGGTAGCATAGATTTGAATGCCCCCGATCCCTTCCCCAAAACAAAGTAACTAGGTAGCAAAGCTCAAAACCCTTGAAAATATTTACAGTAAAGCTAGGTGACAAAGTAGCTCCATGAATATCAAAATATCAATGAAAGGGGATAGCCAGAAGACCTGCATGTTATCAGCACCTATGCAGGAGGAAGCAGAGAAATCCAAGAGAAACAGCGTATCCGAAAGATCTGGGGACAGGAAAGTTCAACAATAGCTAAGGGGTAGTCACTGGAAAGCATTGTGGGCTCATGTGACAACAACCCTGAGTTCTTCAACAGAGAAATTGCATGGAAAAGAAACGTTTGGAAGGGAAAACTGCATATTTAGAGATTTAAAAGATACATCAAAAGTTTTTTTAATGGACATAACTAAACTATCATGTTTATGGATGCCACTTGGGTGGTAAAACCACAAAAAAAATAGAAGGAAGTGATTTCTATAAAAGTCAGAATAGTGGTTATTTTCAGGGAGGGAGGAAGTTTTGATCACAGAGCACATGGAGGGCTTCTTTCGTTGCTGACAAAGTTCTGTTTCTTGATCTGGGTGATGGGTAAAGGGGCCTTGCCTTATAACAATCCATTAAGCTCTGCATTTACTTTGTTTGGTTTTCTGTATTTTATATTAAAAAGAGGCTTTAAAATTTTTAAATGCATATATCCTTTGTTCTAGTAATTCCACTGCGAGGGATTTGTCTATAAGATATACTCACCAAAGTATGCAAAGATAGGCATGCCCATTGCATTACTGTTTGAAATTGCCAAAAAGTTGGGGGTGGTGGGGGTGGAAATGAATGTCTGTTAGGTGGGGACTCTGAATAAATTATGATACAGCCAGCCATACAACAGAATACTATGCAGTCAAGAAAAAAAATAAGATGGGTCTGGTCTATGGGTTCCCAGACATATCGTTAAGTTTTTAAAAGAGAGAGGTATACAACAATATTACTATGATCCCTTGTGTGTAAATACACACAGAGACACACATTGTATTTGCATTTAAAATACTTGGAAGAATATCTAAGAAACAGTTAAATTCTTTACCTTTAAAGTTGAGGTGGGACAAGAGATGGAGTCAAAGGGTGAGAATTCACTTGTCATTTTATATGCTTTTATACTTTTCAAAAGTATGTATATATTTTACTTTTATAATTTTTAAAGAGCTGATGCCTTGATTGCAGTCTTGTGAGAGGCCCTGAGTGGGAGAAACCAGCTAAGCTGTACCTGGATTCCTGACAGAAAGAAACTGTAAGATAATAAATATTGTTGTAAGCTCTCAGTTTTGGGATATTTGTTACACAGCAACATAGAATTAATACGGTTGACTAAATCCCATCTCTTTTGGAAGTAGACCACCTAAGGAAAGACACTTGCCTTGGGAAAATATCTGGCACATTGGGTGGATGTAGCAAAGTCATGATGGTTTGTTTTTTAGCAAATGTCCTCACCTGTGCCACTTTGTTTTGTTTCAACCCTTCCAGTGAGGTGAACTTATCTGTGAAGGCTTAGTTCAAAATGGGCTTTCTTTACAAATTCATTTTGTTTTCTGGCATTGAGTTTTTTCAATCTCATATTTAAAAAAAATAACTTTATTTATTTATGTATTTTTGGCTGCGTTGGGCCTTCATTGCTGCTCGCGTGCTTTCTCTAGTTGCGGCGAGCGGGGGCTACTCTTCGTTGTGGTGCGTGGCCTTCTCATTGCAGTGGCTTCTCTTGTTGTGGAGCATGGGCGCTAGGCATGTGGGCTTCAGTAGTTGTGGCTCACGGGCTCTAGAGCGCAGGCTCAATAGTTGTGAGGCATGGGCTTTGTTGCTCCGTGGCATGTGGGATCTTCCCGGACCAGGGCTCGAACCCATGTCCCCTGCATTGGCAGGCGGATTCTTAACCACTGCGCCACCAAGGAAGTCCCTCAATCTCATTTTCAATTTGAAAACTGCAATTTGAAAGTGGTTTAGTTAAGAATCATCCCAGACTCCAATTTATTACTCTATACACTTATTATTTTCTGTCCTTGACTGCTTTTCTCCATTGTCTGCATTCTTCTACCTTTCTTTAAAGTTTTTCTTAATTCTTTCAGCTCTTGGATGGAGTATAAGAATCTACTTAAGCAAGATCTCATATTATTTCCACATTTCAACATTTTTTCTTTTCTTTTTCTGGCTGGAACTGCATTTTTTATATTATAGTCATTGCTCTGAAAGCTTGTGCATGACTTCCTTTTATTTCTCATTTAATTAAAAAAGAAGGAATAAATTCTACTTTAAGAGATAGACCATATGACCACATTTAGTAGTGGGAGAAGAATATTTGCATTATTTTTTGCAGAATTGTCAGAATACTTGTTCTTTGAACAACATAAGGAATCCAGATTTAGGAGGCCTGAAATTAGAGGGGTGCTCTTCCCTCCTCTCCCCACCACATCTCAGAATGGCAATTCCTCAGCTATATGGGAGAATTTAGAAAGATAAGTGGAAAGGGAAGATTTCTGAATACCATTTTACTTTGTTTACCAAGTTCTGAGAAAGCCTATTTGGCATGAAACACCAAGGGATCCAAAGATTATTTTGACTGAATCAAGATTATAGGCTCTCTGGGACTTCCCTGGTGGTCCAGTGATAAAGAATCTGCCTTCCCAGGGAGATCAGCTCGGTGCTTTGTGACCACCTAGAGGGTTGGGATAGGGAGGGTGGGAGGGAGGGAGACGCAAGAGGGAAGAGATATGGGAACATATGTATATGTATAACTGATTCACTTTGTTATAAAGCAGAAACTAACACACCATTGTAAAGCAATTATACTCCAATAAAGATGTTAAAAAAAAAGAAGTGCAAGACAGACTCAGATAAGGGCTACATTAAAATATTCAATCCAGCCATGGAAAGACAGATGACAATATGCTGGTAGTATTTATCTCTGGTAGGATCATGTTTTGTCTACACTTTGGTATATCATATGTATACTTTATATTTTCCAGGATCCCTACCGTAATTATGCATTACTTTAGGAAAAAATGTCTATTATTAAAGGCTATGACAGTCCAAAATGATGATTCAGTTATGAATAAAACAGGACTCATGAATATAATATGTACTACCAAAAAAAAAAAAGAAAAGAATCCGCCTTCCAATGCAGGAGATGTGGGTTCGATCCCTGGTTGGGGAACTAAGATCCCACATGCCGCGGGGTAACTAAGCCTGCGGGCCACAACTACTGAGCTCGCGCGCCTCAATGACAGAGCCCACGTGCCACAAACTACAGAGCCCACATGCCCTGGAGCCCACGTGCCACAGCTAGAGAGAGAAAATCTGCACACAACTAGAGAGAAACCCACGTGCCACAACTAGAGAGAAACCCGTGTGCCACAATGAAGAGCCCATGCCACAACGAAGGATCCCGCATGCCTCAACTAAGACCTGATGCAACCAAAAATAAATTAATAAAAAAAAAAAGAACAATGCATTAAACACAGTTAAAGCATTAAAAAGAAAAGATTTTAGGCTCTCTAAGTTACAAATAATAATAATAACAAAACAAACAAAAAATACATCACTTTCCCTTCTAAAATATTTAAAGAGGAAATGTGAGGAAAATGGCCTTAGAAGAACATAGCAATATATGTCTTCTACCACGAAAAAACACACATGAGATCATGTCAAATAAGAGATCAAAAAAGCTGGCAACCAATCCTGCAAGGTTTTTACTTGCACTAAGTATTTTACCCCTTTCTAAGTGTAGCACAGACCTGACATAGTAAACATACTCTTCACCAATCAAACCACAGGGGCAACAACAACAAAGACATGCATAAAAAATTTGTTAAATTTTATTTTGTTCGTTGTTTAATTAGCACATGGCCCCAGAGAAGCTAACCGAAGACTCAGTCCTCTAGCTCTGTGGTGTTACTCTAAGTTGCTCCTCAGGGCAATGCAGACATCAGATATGGTACTTCAAGAAGAAAGATACTCCTTTCCAACCTAGAAGAAAATATTCAAGGATTTGGGAGAGAGCATATGATATTTTGCAAGGTGCCACCAGTCTTTCTCAATAAAATATCACCAGTGAAAAACATGGAGGCCAGAAAGGGCTGGTGAGGGAGAAGTATGACAAGGAGGGCTGGCAAGAGTAAACCCTTGGTGAATTCAACCCAAAGGAAAATACAGAGAGAGAACATAAGTGAGGATTTCTCAAAAGTTTTTCTCACCAAATTCCTTTCATTTTAGAGTTGAGGAAACTGAAACATGGGCATAATGACCAAAGGCATACAACTAGTAACTGACAGAGCTGGCTCTTTCTACTCTATCACAGTGCCTCTTCACGTTCCTAATTTCCTTCCTCTGTTCTATTCTAAATTGCCCTTGTTAATTGGCATTAAAGTCTCTGCATCTAGTGTTTTAGACATATTCGGAAACTTCTTTTAAACACGTTGATTCATTCATTCAGGGCTGAATTATTTGTGACAGCAGTAACAACACCACCCTGGGGCATATCCAACAAGGTGAGGGATTCAGGAATCAATCATGTTGTGTTCCATTCTACCAGGCTCTCGATATTTTCACAGAAATCAGTTTCCTGAGAGTGCACAAGCCCCAAAAAGCCATCATAAGGGTATCTGTGGAGAAAAGAAGGCAAAGTCCCATGGGTCCAGCTACCCTCCACAATCATCCTTAGGATGACCTTGGGGAACCTGATTCCTCCTTTGGCAAGGATGTATGTGGATTGGGTGATTTGGGAGAGGCAGGTTAATGAGCTATATGTATGTAGTTAAGTCTTTGGTCCTTCTTAGCATCAGCTGGCAAGACCATGTCCTTGTCGCTCTGCCTCTGAGAGCCACTGCCTCTAGGCAGGGAGAGGAAGAGAGAGTGCCAGTGGGCAGGGTAGGAGTGCACAGGATTGTCTACCTATCTTGTATATTATAGGTATGGTCTAATTCTTCCTCATATTCTTTCTTCTAATAATGAATTGTGAGAGAACAGGATGTACTGTTGTGCTTTATAATTCAGGAAAACAATACAGGTATTGGCTAACATTGACACGATCAGCTGCTTTTTAAATTTTTTTTAAAGCCAGTCTGGCAGAAAAGCATTGGCCTATTGTGGGAGTTGCACTGGCCCTTCCAACACTTTTCAGTCCAGTCCATCAATCAGCAGCAGAATTGCCAAGAGACCACATTACTATGCTGTAGCTCAAAAAGGTCTGTGGTTGTGAGTGGGTTGACTGGGAACAAAGTTATATCATTCCAATTCTGATGGATTAATGCTGAAGTCCTTGCTAAATAATGATTACCAGTCCCAGTCTCCACAAATCATTCAGTGGTGAATAAGGACTAAGTTAAACAAACTTGGGCCTCTGAACACAGATTCTTCTTGCAGTGGGGGGCAGAGGTGTAGAGATGGTAGGAGAGGGGAGAGAAAATCTGATTTGACTGAATAAGCGAAGAAAAAACAACTGCAGTCTGGGTTCTCATGGCGCCTTGGGCACTTCCCTTCCTCCTGCTGTTGCCTTGTCCCCATCTCTGCATTCGCCATCTCTCTGCAGTCAGATTACCTCCAAATGGTACCACCATAGTCACTCCCTTCTATCACCCTTGGCTCTTTGCTTACAGATGCCCATTACTAGCCAGATGGAGTTATTGCCTAGTCAAATGGTTTAAACCTCCCCTCTCTGAAGGCTTTTCTACCCAAATTCTCCAACACCCCCCAATTCCTCCCAATTACTTGTTTCTAGCAAAGTATATTCCAAGTCATTCCCTTTGTCTCTTTCTCCCAGTTTCTCTTCTTTTTCACTCCCATATCCAAGTATGCTCACGCGTGGAAAGATAGCATTCTTCTGCTTCGGTTAGATGGCCTTTTCAAAAATGCTTAGTGTATTTCCACCAATCCTGGACATGGAGTAGGTAGGGTATTAGAGTTGCAAGGATATTTTGGACAATATCAAATTTACATATTGCTTTTCTGTTTGGGGTTCTTTGAGGCATATCCAAACAATAATGGGGAAATTTTTTTTTCAGTTTTATGTAAGCTCTGGTTGCTTCAGTGTCAGCAATCTCAACTGTTGCTTCTTGCCAGCTTTCCATTTGGTAGAAGGTGCTTCCTAAAGATGAACTTCTGTGAAGTCAGAACCAGCATAGACTGAGCCAAATCACGATTAAAATGCTTGCTGACTGCTCCTGTTGCCAGTATAGTTCTGTGTTTCCACTTGTTGGAAAGCTATCTGCCTATCAATGTTTGCAAATGCCAGTACCTTTTGTTATAACAAACTCACAGTGTTCCTCTTCAAGAATGCCAGCATTCGTAATTTGTAAGCCTCCAACTTCGAAGAAATGGAAGCCTCTGAATTTCTCTGCATTTAAAAGTAGAAATGGTAATATTACATAGCTAGAAATTTCTGTAAAGTGGATTGGCAATAATGTTATTTATGCTTTCAAAAATAGGGTTCTTCTAAATTTATGCATGTGTATCAGTCACAAGCTAATAAATTCTTTGACTTTAAACGACTTTCTTTCTTGTCCTACAAATCCTGAATGATTGCTACGATGTAGACATTTACAGAAGTTTGACTTGAGACAAAATGTTTCAAAACTCAGGTAGATGTAAATTATAATTTATTACTGGCAGGAAAACACTTAGTTCCAACATCTCTGACTGGAAATTTTTTGAATTTTCTAGATATGACAAATAAAGATTTGTGAGGTATGATTTCACAGAAGAAAAAGCATTTTGATGAAAACTTTTTTTCGGTAGGTAAAATAGGAAATCACAAGAGTAACCAGGATGAACTTCAGTGGAAATCATCTGTGAACTTAATTGATCAAATGAAATCCATTAAACTCTGGGAAACTAAACATACATGTTTATTATTTAGTTTCTGGTATTGAGTCCTTTCCATTTCCCTACCGAGTTGTTTGCGGGATCTATTATTTTGAAAAAATGCTATTTTAACTTGAGTTGTCAATAACTTGATCCTAGTAATTTGGTAGAAAGGGCATTAGATTAGGAACCAGATGGCCAGGGTTTCATTCTCACTCTGCTACTCACCGAGTTTGTGACTCTGGACATCTCTCTTCCATACTTTGGACCTCTGTCTTCTCATCTGTTTGACAATAAGAAGAAATACCTGATCTTGTTGCTGCTTAATGTTGTTGTGAGGATCAAAAAAGGTCCTAGTTGTTAAATCATTTTGAAACTATAAAGTGCTATATAATATAAGGCAGTCTACTCATTATCACCTCAGAATTCCTCTCAGATTACATTGCCTCAAATGCATTATTTAGCAAAAGCACAAACTTGGATACCATATGGAGTCCCTGTTGACACTGCAGATGTTGGTTAATTTTAGATTCTAAAAGAACAAAAGAACAGAAGCACCACCAAGCAAATTAGCCTCTCTTTAGCTTTTTCTTCGAAATCTCCTATTATACAAATACCAAACTAAAACTGGCATGCTAAATATTATAGAAAATTACATCATTTGAAGCATTGAAATTCTGTATATCCAAGCCTTTTTGCAGTTTATTTTTGCAGGAGTTTATCCCCTTCAAAGCACATCACCAATGAATTTAATGCTATAAGATTAATTATGGTTATTTCTTCGAGGACTAAGTAAGAGGATTTTAATCTTAAACTTTAACCTCAAATAGCACAGAGACAGGGGAAACATAAAAGTTTCAGAAGAGTCACAAAAAGATACGCAATCCATTTTGGTGGTCATAGTCTCTCCTGAACTAATGGAAAACTGAACTAAGCTCAGCTAGCCTTGGGTTCTGATTCTGAAGGTTCATATTTACAAGTGGGAATTTCCTTGTAGAACAGGTGTGACAGACTTGCACATACTCATGACAACTGCTTTTACAGCCTCATCAGTTTGGGAAGACCTGTTCTGCTCACATGTGCCATCTGTAAGACATCTCTTTACATTTTGTCAAATCTGACTCCCTGCTTACACATGCACCAGCAAGAGGTGTTGTAAATATATATAGATGTAAAATATGTAGATGGCATCTGTCTTTCTATCTCTTGTTTGTATACCAC
This sequence comes from Lipotes vexillifer, assembly GCF_000442215.2. Taxonomy (NCBI): domain Eukaryota; kingdom Metazoa; phylum Chordata; class Mammalia; order Artiodactyla; family Lipotidae; genus Lipotes; species Lipotes vexillifer. Next base: position 2,990,680 of record NW_006787408.1, read on the forward strand.
CCACTAACAAAAAATATATCCTAGAACAATCTGAGCATTCTGTAAGTGTCTTGAAATTATTTATATTGTAAATATATAATGATTATATATATATATATATATATATATATAAAGGTCCAGTTGATATTCTAAACCTAGATTTTTACTTTTTATTTTAGAGGATAATCAATGTCCCCAAATTGTTCACTAAGTCTTTGTGCCTTGAGATACTGACAGACTATCATTTTAATTAGAAAAAAATTTCAAACTCAGGCCATAAATGTTTCACCTACAAGACACTTGCTCCTCTAAAAGAGGCAAAATTTTCAAAGTATGTTTCAACCTATCTTTTAGTGATTTGGTGGATACTATATGATATTTCAAAATATGCTCTCATGTGGATTAGAAATATTAAAAGCAAATCCAAAGAGTAGATTTTATGACACAGCTTATTATGGATGCAGTCTAGGCTGATTATTTTAGTGTTAAGTATACTATTAATCACCTCCCTCTCCTGCCCATATGCTACCTCTTTTAGCACAAAATGCCTAATAAGACAGATGCAGCTTGATTCTACGTTACATAGTTCTGTCAAACTGGAACAAAATTTTAACTCCCCCAAATATTTTCTCCTTGTGAAGGACTTTGGATTACTGCAGATGATTACAGGCCTAAACCAGAAATGGATTCAAACAACTCTCATTCACTGCTGAAACTGAACTGGAACTGACCCCCAAAATAAATTGGCTTAATTGCCTATAAGAGGAATATGAATCAGGTTGCCATCTGTTCCCTTCTTTCTTTAACTTCACTAGTGGGCTGGGTTTAAACATAGAACTGGAGGAGTCTTTTGGGGAAGGGGAAGAGAATTCTGGTTTGGTGTCTAGACAGGTATGCTGCAAGGGTAGATTCACTCTAGATGCAAGAAGAAAGGAGTCTGTGTATTAGCTGGGGAAATCATGTAATTTGGCAAACCGTGGGAACAACGTGAGTTTAATTTGTCTAATTTTGTTTGAAGATGTTGCATCAACTAAAAATCCTTTGCTCTCCAGAGGTGAAAAACATAATCTAAGTTAGTTTAGTCAAAAAGGTAAATTTACTGGCTCATGTAACTGAATAATTTAGAGTATCTGGTTCAGGTGAAGCTTGATCCAGGGCTCAAACAGTATGACCTAGGACTTGGTTTCTCTCTCTCCATTTGTCAATTCAGCATCTTTCAACATTGACTCCATTCTTGGGCAGTCTCTCACCTCGTGTACCCAATATGGATGCAAGCTGCTACTTACCTCTAGGTTAAATCCAGAGCCAACTTTTCTAGTAGATCTAGAATGGATCACTGTGACCAGGGGAATAGGATATACTGATGACCTAGACCAAGGTCACATGTTTCACCCCTGAGGCATGGGGGTAGAGATTTCGCTATTCTCTCCAAGCCCTGAGAGTATGGAGGACCAGAGTCCCCAGAACAAAATTAGAGTGTGGTCAGTAGAACTGATGTTCTCTACAAATACTCAGGGACCGATGTACAAATAATTTTATCTAGTATTATTCCTCACTTAAGCAGGAATTCTGGCTATCTCCTAAAGACAGAGTCCAAGTCTTACCAACTGAAGAGAAAAAAGGAGAATGTATAATTGACATTCCTAATGTTCACATAGAAGAGTTAGTGCTTAATGAAAACTTGAAGGATAAATATTGCAAATAGAGAAACCAAAATATATGAGAAGGAATTTAAAAATTAATTAATTTAAAAACAAAAAGTGTGTGGGGGGGCGTAATGGCCAAAAGAGAGACTGTAGAATCCTCATGTGAGACATTTAAAAAATTGAAGATCGTTTCAGCTAGAGCTGGGACTAGATACTTTTCAGAGATATTGTACAGTTCTAGTTCTACAATTTGTAGATTTTGTGATTTCTAAGGAAGAGAGCTTTAGAGCTAAGGAAAGCTTTCTAGATGGCTGTTGGCTGAAACTTGTCAATTTCATGGGTTTTTTTCCTTCTTTTAATAAATTTATTTATTTATTTATTTTTGGCTGTGTTGGGTCTTCGTTGCTACACACTTTCTCTAGTTGCTACACCCTTTCTCTAGTTGCAGCAAGTGGGGGCTACTCTTCGTTGCGGTAGGCGGGCTTCTCATTGCGGCGGCTTCTCTGGTCGCGGAGCATGGGCTCTAGGTGTGCAGGCTTCAGTAGTTGCGGCACGCGGGCTCAGTAGTTGTGGCTTGCAGGCTCTAGAGTGCAGGCTCAGTAGTCACGGCCCACGGGCTTAGTTGCTCTGTGGCATGTGGGATCTGCCTGGATCAGGGCTCGAACCCATGTCCTCTGCATTGGCAGGCGGATTCTTAACCACTGCGCCACCCTGGAAGTCCCTCATGGTTCATTTTTAAATACTTCCTTTCATGCTACAATTAAAATGAACAAGCAAATAAACAAACCTCCTCACACATAAAATGGAACCAAAGAGAAGTTCTATGTGGAAAGATAATTTTATTTTCTAATAATGATAGTAATATGGACGGGCTATCTTCTTAAGATGTATACATATATTTTTTAAATGGCAGCTCTCACTGACACGTTACTTGTACATATTTCTACATCTGTATATGCTCTCCTAAATATTTCATGTAAATTAAGTGCCCTAGGATTCTTCCATCCTGGTCTCATGTATCTGGAATCTAATAAATAAGAAAAAATATGAGTGGTGGCTAGTGTAAAGACAGGATACTTACTTTACATGGCTCAGTTATAAAGCACATTTACCAAAGTCTACCCCTTTCACCAAGCCATTAAACCTATTTTCCAAAAGCAACTATGGAAAACTGAAGAATTACAAAGAGAAATGTAAAGGGGTGCTAATAAAAAATGGCTGAAGGATATTTGACCCTGGGGCTAGGGTAGCACTAGAGCTGTTTGGGGCAGTGTATACCTTACAAGTTCTCAACTCCAAACCCATCAATCCCATCTGAGACTTCATTCTAGAGATGCTTCTATAGGTTGAATTAAGAAAACTCAAGGGCTTCCCTGGTGGCGCAGTGGTTGAGAGTCCGCCTGCCAATGCAGGGGACGTGGGTTCGTGCCCCGGTCCGGGAAGATCCCACGTGCCGCGGGGCGGCTGGATCCGTGAGCCATGGCCATTGAGCCTGTGCGTCCGGAGCCTGTGCTCCGCAACGGAAGAGGCCACAACAGTGAGAGGCCCGCGTATTGCAAAAAAAAAAAAAAAAAAAAAGAAAACTCAAGTATTTTCTAGAGCTTAAAAGTCATTAACTGGGGCATAATCAAGTTGAATTTTATTCTCTTTTTTCTTCTTTTATAAAACATCATGCCAGCTATTACTGGTTGCAGGAGAAAGATTAAATATTTAAAAAATTTCCTTTTTGGGGTTTCCCTAGTGGCACAGTGGTTAAGAATCCACCCGCCAATGCAGGGGACACGGGTTGGAGCCCTGGTCCGGGAAGATCGCACCTGCCACGGAGCAGCTAAGCCCGTGCACCACAACTATTGAGCCTGCATTCTAGAGCCTGTGAGCCACAACTACTGAAGCCCGCATGCCACAACTACTGAAGCCTGTGCACCTAGAGCCCGTGCTCCGCAACAAGAAGCCACTGCAGTGAGAAGCCCCCACACCGCAACAGAGAGTAGCCCCCGCTCGCCGGAACTAGAGAAAGCCTGTGCACAGCAATGAAGACCCAATGCAGCCAAAAATAAACAAATAAATAAATTTATTAAAAAAAATTCCTTTTTGGAAAAATACAAAGATACAATTTACAGGCCAACGAATGAAGAACTATTCTTAATGGAACGTGAGAGTTAATCCTTGGAAAGCTAAGGTTCTACTTTGGAATCTAGTCATACCACCTTAGAATATTCCTTTAGAAGATTTTATTAAAGTGTTTGGGAGACTTCTGGGGATTTATCCTATGGATAAAGCTGCAGACATACGTGTCAGGTTATTCATTACAGCATTGTCTGTAACAAATAGCAAAGATTATAAACAGCCCAAGTGTTCATCAATAGGGGAATGGTTAAATAAACTGTAGTGTAATGCTATGCAGCTGTTTAAAAGAATGAGGATGCTCTCTTAGTACTGATATGAAAGATCTCCAAGAGACGTTGTCAGAGGGAAAGCAAGATGCAGATCAGGAGATATAATATGCCACCTCTTGTGTAAGAAGGGAGGAAGAGAAGAAAGAAGAATTGCTTGTATTTGTGTGAAGAAACACTGTAAGGACACATGGGAAAACAATATAAAGTTATCTCGACCTATGAGGGTGGGTGGGCATGGAGAATGGGGTGGAAGAAGCAGGGTGGGAGGGAGACTTTTCACCCTATACCTTTTAATTTTGTTTTGATTTTTGAAATGTGAATATATCAGCTGGTCAAATATTTAAAATTAAATAAATTCCAGAAAGAAAAAACTTGAGAAAAGTCATTCAGGAGTCATATGGTAACTTCATAAAAGTTCCAGTTACAATTACAATAAAAAGAAGAAGAAATCTGAATTCATCCTCAACTAAAGGCATACTGTTGGCCTGGTATGAGTAGGCGGGTACAGCAGAAGCTCAGACCATACTGATTCCCATTCCTGTTAGCTGAGCACCTTGCCTCTGTCCAGCATCTTTAACCTACTGGCTGTTTTTCCATATCCTTCCTTCCTCTTCTCTTAAAAAAAGAATCCAAGATCCTGGAAGATGCTGCTGACAACTATGGAAAGTTATTCATAAAGAGTTAAATTAAAGCTTTATCTAGAATGTGGATTGCTGCACATATTGACAAAAGCCAAGAAAGTGCCCTAGTTATCTTCCCAAGAGAGTAGGTCTCCTGGTTCACTTAGCTGGACTAGACTAGGGGCTCCTTCCTGACACTCTCAGTGTACTCTTTGCAGAGCTCTGACATTGTGCTTAAAACATTCCCACAGAAATCACCGGGATAGGAGGCAGACCCCCCCACTAGCCTGGGTTTTTTGAGAGCAAGTACTGTGTCTTAGTGGGCTTTGTATTCTCAGAGCCTAACACAGCGCCTCGGTAGGCACTGTGTCAACTCAGTAAACTGAACTTTTATCCACCTCACTGCTTAGCTCCTAATCCTAAAAGTGATCTTTAATGTCTTTCCCTCATTCACTGTCACTAAATCCATCAGTTAGACTGGTCAATTCTATCTGCCAAACATACACCCAAACCTACTTCTCTTTACAATCTTCAGGCTACCACCCTAATCCAGACCACCACCATCTCTAGTCTGGACCAAAATCACTAGTCTGCTTTCTGATCCTCTCTCCCATCGCCCCCAGAACACATTCTCCATATGTAGTTAGGGAGATCTTCTTAAAAAACAGTCAAATCATATCATACTCCTGCTTAAAATCCTTCAGAGGTTTCTATTACAATTACAATACAATTTAAACTCTTTACCCTGCCCTTCCAAGCCCTGTCTGCTTCTTTGACTTCACCTCCTACCACTACCCCTCCCTTCCTCCACACCATGTCAGCCTTCTTTCAGTTCCTCACATCTACTTTGCCTTCTCCTGTCTCAGGGCCTCTGTCTGTGCTCTTCCCTCTGCCTGGAAGGCTATTCCTCCTCCCTTCTGTAGGATTGTCTCCTCATTACTGATGCTCAAAGGCCACTTTCTCAGGGAGGCTTTCTCTGACCACTCCTGTTCTATCAACCCCACCCTCAACATTGTTCTATTTGTAGCACCTTTGACTCTACAAATTAACATCTTTATTTGTTGGTTTGTACTTACTGTCCCCACTCTAATGTAAGTTCTGTGAAGGCTCTTGTTAGCCTCTGGATGACCAGTGCCTAGAACAGGGCTGGCATTTAATGGCTCTAAAAAGTTTTTGTTGAATAAAAATAAAGGCATTTAAAATTAATCATGGATAGACTATATATTCCATTTCCTCGGAGACCTTTTGATGAAACTATTTAATTATAAAGGCAATAAACAATTATAAAAAGAAATGAGGATGTCATGATTGGCTTTTATATTGTACAAAGTAGGCTAAGAGTGTAAATGGAGAGAATATGATTCTGCAAGAAATGGTAACTTATGTCATAAACCAGTCTAGGCAACAGGCAGGTCTGAGCATTATGTTAGGTAGAAGGGATATAAAGATAACCAGATGCTGGTTTTGCACTCAAGGAGCTCACAATATATCAGAAGATACAGCTTTGTTATTATAGCTCTAATATCTGTATAGTGCAAATCACATTCACATTTATAATTATTTCATTTAATCACCAGAAGAGTCTTATGAGGGGGTTATTATTATGTGTTATCCCAATTTTATAGATTAAATAACTGAGGTTCAGAGAGGTTATGCGACTTGCCTCAAATGCACAGCAAGTGGTGAATGAGATTTTTTTAAGTTAGACCCAGATCTTCTGACTCAGCTCTCCTGTTCTATTTCACCACTCTGTCTGTTCAGTGTGATAAATGTATGTGCAGCATGCTGTGGGAGGTCAAGCGTAACAAACAGAAAGACTATTTTTATCTGGAGAGGTCTGAGAAGACTTTACCGAGGAAAGTCATATAAATGGGGCTGTGAAAGTTGGAGGAGTTTCCCGGTGGAGGAAGAGGCACATTTCAGACAGACATCTGAGAAAATGCACAGAAAGATGAAAATGTATAGCATGCTTTATGTGGCAGGGAGCAGAGGAATCCAGGAGGGGAGGTTGGGACCGTACGGTGAAAGATTTTCAGTGCCACTTTGTATGCAGTTGGGCAGTCTCTGAATGTAGAGGTTTTAAACAGTCAGATCTGGGTTTTCAAAAGAAAATTAGAGTGGCAGATTGGATGATGAATTGGATCATGAAGAAACTAGTCAGGAGTTTTTTTGTGATCATGCAAGGGAGATGTGCCTGAATGAGGATACTGGAAATGGAAAGGACTGATTACAAAATGTTTGTGTGACGTAGAATCACTTTTTTGGGAGGTTGAAGAGAGGGAAGAGTGAAGATTATTTTTAAAATTTTCTAGCTTATATGACTCAGTGGATGACGACTACCTCAGCCAAATTGAAGAATACAGAAAAATGATTTGAGAAGGGAATTGGAAGTAGGAGATGGGGGTTTTCTTGTAGCTAAGATAAAGCACTTGCTTTATCTTTTCGTCCTGTTTGATTTGGTGTACCTGTGTGTAGTATCCAGGTAGATATGTCAAGTAGGTAGCTAAAAGTATGGGCCTAGAATTTGAAAGCAAGGTTGAAGCTGGCGATCTAGATTTAGAGTAATCAAAATATAAGTTGTATTAAAATTCCAACCGCAAAAAGGGCACAAGGGAACTTTTTGGGGGTGATGTAAATGTTCTATTTCATGATTACAGTAGTGGTTACAAGGGTATACGTATCTCAAAACAGATCAAACTGTACACTTTAAACAGGTTCATTTTATTGAATCTTAAACTCCTTGGAAAAAAACCCACTAAAAATAGAAGTGAACTGCCTTGTACAACATAGTGCTAAATAGTTTTTAAAAGTTTGTTAATCAATTGTTTTAGAAGAAATAAGAGAATGAGAAATTGTTCTACATGCATCAGTTAAAAACAACTGATAAGCAGCAGAGAAAGCTGCCATGGTTCCAGTTGTTTCAGAAGCCAGTGCCCAATGTGCCAGTTTATGGGCCATTTGGGAGTCCTCCATTCGAAAACTTATTCCCTCCCCAAACCACCCTCCTCCATCCTCAGCCCACCCTTGTACCACCTGGGTTGACTTCCTCATTTGGAAGAACTGAGATAATTAAGGTACTTGAAGAATATAATATGACTCATCGCTGAACAAGAAATCTTTCTCCTTATTGATTGATTTTAGGCTTATGGCCAATTTGGCCTCCTTGTTTGGCACCATTCCCTCAGCATCACTTCTGAATTGTCCTTTCAATGCTCAGCTTAAAATCTATTTTGTTCAAAAAACCATTTTTAATTTGACAGAAGGAGGTGGTATCTGATACGTATATTCATCTCCCAGTGTGGACACATCTACCATTAGTATACAGTCACCAAATTTGCATATTTATGTTAGAATCTCAGTTCTGTCACTAAGTCTTTGAAACCTTGAAGAAAATAAGGATAATAAAACCCACCTTGCCGGGTGGTGTGGATCAAGTCAGTTAGCATATGTGAAAATGCCAAGTATGGCATTGAGTAGGCGCTCAATAAAAGGCAGATGCCTTGTCAAGCCTGACTATATTTGCTGAATTATTTAGTCTGTATTATAAGTTTCTTGAAAGTAAAAGCACTCTTTTCTGCACTCTGTACTCCCACCCTAACTAATACATCCTCTGGAGACATTGTAGAATGATGTTTAGAAAGCTGGCAGGTCAAGGATAAAGTTAAGATTTACACAATAAATATGTAGATGAGAAGAGATCATTCAGGGGACATGGAAAAAAGGAACTCCATTTAGAGGTGGTGGCAAGGTCTTTCTTTACATTTCCTCTTTTCATTCATTTAAAATTTTATCTTGCCAAAAAGAGGGGACAGAAGGTTTCATTTTGATGAGCGGAGCTGCAGGACTGTGTGCCAATACACCTGGTATTGATTCATGCCAGCTGGGAGAGGAGCTTGGCTTCTCTGTGTTTTACTACTGTGGTTTTCTGGGCTGGGCAGCTGGGTGCCTAATAATGATAAAAACCATAATAATACTTCATAATTACGCACCGCCCTTTGCCAGAACTTGGGTTTAATTACAATGACTATGACGGAACTGGCATCATCTCACTCCCTGTTGGGGTGCAATACCCAAGGGCCTGGAAATAGAGTCAAGTGGCAACTGCAATCCTTCTCCTGCAGAGCCTCTGCTGGCAATTCACCCAGAGTGCTCTGGGTTTGAAGCTTGTCATCAGAAACAAAGAATACTTTTAAATTGCCCACATGTACTAGGCACTGTCAAGTAAAGTAGCGCTTATGATGCAACTCGTGCGCGACATGGGGCACAGCATCATGGAATCCCAGGCCTGGAAGGGACCAACAGAGGTAACCTCATTCATTATTACCCTGCCCCCTGCCATGAGGCATAACTGCCTCTACACTCTAATAGATGAGCTCACTGACCTTCCACTCTGATTGAGCTGGAGATGCTTCTGTGGCAGCCTGATTCAGGGGTCAGGGGATTCACCAGTTCATTTCAACATGCATTTTGGGAGCACCTATTCTGAGCCAAGGCCCTGTGGAGGCATAAAAATGTATAAGGTGTGATCCCTGCCCTCAAAGTACCTTATCTCCTAGTTGGGGGATTTGTATTAAGGCAGCTGTAACATAAAGATAGAGGGAAGTCTTGGCAGATGGAAGGAAGGAAAATCACTCCAGTTGAAAGGATCAGGGCTATCTTTTCTTCAAGAATAAGAGGAAAGGATGAGAAGGTGTTGAGCAGGGTGGGGAGGCCAAGGGGCATGGGGGAGCGGGGCGGGGGAGATTGAGGCAAAGAGCTGGGCAACAACTTTGGGAGGTTCTTGCAGGTTTCCCTGTTTTTCTGGGGTTGGGGGGAGATCTTTATAGCACATATAACCCCTGAATTATTTTTTTCCTTAGGAAATACAGCTTATTTATTTTATTTTTTTAATTTTTATTGAAGTATAGTTGCTTTACAATGTTGTGTTAGTTTCTTCTGTACAGCAAAGTGAATCAGCTATATATACATATATCCCCTCTTTTTTGGATTTCCTTCCCATTTAGGTCACCACAGTGCACTAAGTAGAGTTCCCTGTGCTATACAGTATGTTCTCATTAGTTATCTATTTTATATATAATATCAATAATGGGTATGTGTCAATCCCAATCTCCCGATTCCTCCCACCACCACCCCTTACCCCCTTGGTATCCATACATTTGTTCTCTACATCTGTGTCTTTATTTCTGCTTTGCAAATAAGATCATCTGTACCATTTTTCTAGATTCCACAAATATGCGTTAATATATGATATTTGTTTTTCTCTGACTTCACTCTGTACGACATTCTCTAGGTCCATCCACGTCTCTACAAATGACCCAATTTCGTTCCTCTCTATGGCTGAGTAATATTCCTTTGTATATAGTACCACATTTTCTTTATCCATTCCTCTGTTGATGGACATTTAGGTTGCTTTCATGTCCTGGCTATTGTAAATAGTGCTGCTGTGAGCACTGGGGTATCACCCCTGAATTATTTATTTGCTACTTTACTCATATATGCTTTGTCTCGCCCTACTCAGGAACTTTGTCCCTTTTGTTTACCACTATATCCTGAGCACCTCAAAAAATGCCTGGCACATTGTAAAATGCTTAGTAAATACTGGGCTAATGAATAAATGGCCCAGGTGAGGCAGTGGCTGTAGAAATTGAGACAAAAGGGCATTTAGTAAATGTAATCAGCATGACAAAGTTCAAAGGGGTAGGGAAGTGTTACAGCAGTGAGGGAGTAGCCTGGAGGACTGCTCCAGATTCTGGTTTGCTTAAGAGAATGAATGGTAATGTTATCAAAGAAGATAAAGAACAGATGGGAAGCAGCAGGTTTGTGGTCTTCTTAGTAGGTATTTGAGTTCTGATTTGGATATGTCAAGATTAGATTCAAGTGGAGATATCCAAAAGCACTTAGGTATGCAGACCGGGATCTCATTAAAGGTACACTCAGCTATCAAAGTGGTTAGACCACCTAGTGTGCAGTAGAATGACTATGCACCAACTGAGGATCAGATCCTGGGACTCTCTTAAAAAGCCAACACAGAACCGATTTATAAAGGTTAACTGAAGAGAAATACAATCTGAGTGTTTATGGTCTTAGGTAAACTGGGGTGAGGGGTACGTTGGGGAGGAGAAAAAGGATGTAGTCCATAGAATCAACTGCAAAAGAGATCATATAAGAACGAAAAAGTGATCCTTGAACTCGATCATATGGATGTCACTGGTAGCCTTAAGAGAATCACTTTCAGTGGGTTAGTAAGGAGTATAATTTAGCCTGTACTGGAAGCATGAATTAAAATAAGGACGAGAACTAGACAGGGTATCATAGTCAACTTTGTTTTGTTCTGTCTGGAGGCGTTGTAATAGGATCAGGGGTATGTCTAACACAGAAGTGGCGGGTAAATTTGTGAATGACAAGGCTTCTATAAGGCCAGAGGGCCTGTCCTGGCGTCTGCACAATGCCTCAACTACGCTTTTATTCTTTCAGCCATTTCTAGGGCGGGGGCCCTTCCATACAAAGTGCAAGCAAAAAGTGGGAGACACTCCTCCATCTGATCATTGAGTCACGTTTGTGACAGCTGGGAGTGGGGATGGGAATGCTTGAATTAAACGAAGTGCCCTGGTTCCCGTGGACCTTGGAATTTAGTAACAGGGAGGCTCCTTGCTGGAGGGAGCTAGGGAGACTCATTCACATTTTCCGACCGGGCACTCACGCCCTCCATTCAACATTTTTCCTTTCCTTTTCCCTAACAGAGTTGAAACCAGGGACAAAGCTTTCCTGCTTCTCCCACCTCAAGGTTGACCTTCCGCCCCCAAGCCCACCTCTGGACCTTCTCCGACCACGTGACCCCCTCCAGCCCCCATGACTCGCCGCCGCCAACCCCTCCCCTCCAGCCGCAGCCCGCCTTATCCCGCCTCTCAAGCCCACGTGACCCCCTCTCTCCCACCTGACTGGCTCCTCCC
>NW_006787408.1:3002741-3093367 GCF_000442215.2 Lipotes vexillifer
GCAGGTGCCCTTGGATGAGGCCGCCCCGCGCGCCCCGACCGGTGAGTGTCCCCGGTGGCCCGGCCCTTGAGTGCTCCCTGGCCCCCGCACAGCCGTTAGCGGCCGCCTCTCCGGCCCCCGGTGCTTGGCGCCCGGCGCAGTCCGCCTCCGGCCGGCGCCTCCACACCCCGGGCGGAGGCAGCGCCGGCCCTCTGGCCGAGAAGAGGACGACGGGCGGGGGACGGCGGACCCGGGCCGCGAGCCCCGTGCAGACCGTGCGGCGCGTAGTGGGAGCTTGCGCTCAGTGGGCTCTTGATGCATTTCGTTGAATTGTTTTTCTGGTTGGAGGGCCCCTAAGAGGAAGGGGGTCGCTCCGGGCTAGCCGGAGGGCGTTCGTGATCTGGGTCGTTGTGAATCGGGGGGGAGGTCACCGGAGACTGTGGGGCATTTGCGCGCGCTGCAGGGGAGGGGGCACCCGCCAAGTCACTTGGGGCTCTAAGGCTCCGATCCGGGGGTCCTCAAGGTCGACGAGAAGAGAGGTTCATCCGGAGATGAGAGAGGGAACTGGGGAGCTTGGATGGGGGAAGTGATTGGAGCACCTCCGGAGTTTAACCCGAGGTGGAAAGGGATGCGCAGGCGGGCGCTGGAAGACCCTCTGCAACTACTTGGGGTCCTAAGATTCTTTGGTGCTGGGATTTGGGGATTCAAGCAGCTGAAGCGAAGTGACTTTCTGGAGAGGGAGTTGCATTTAAAAAAGGATGCTCAGAAACAGTTTAAGCACACAACTTGCTTGGTTCTGAACTTTGAGAGGCCGGGGTATTGGAGTCACGAGGTGATTTCTGACATTTTCTTTCGGCATTCCAACCAAAAGGTGGACCTTGGCAGTTATCTTTTATTTTAAAAGGTATGTATGCGTTCGATGGTGTTTTACCAGTTACTAGTTTTGCTGGAAATTCGCAAACTGCACCTTGAAATTCTTGTAGCAGCTTCTCCATCTGCTGAAGATCCTTTCTTCAGGTCTCTCCATCCATAGCAGTGGCTTACTTCCAATTTAACATTTAGACTGGACTGTATTATTACAGTTTGCTACTGGCTTTTATTCTAGAAGATTAATAAGTAATTCACATGCTTTCTTTCCCTTGCTTTTAATTGTTTCTTTACAAGGTCATGCAATTTTAACTTTTTAAAGTGTTGGACTGGGAAGATGTTGGTAAGCTAGCAGCTCTAGAAAGCAGAATGCAAATTTGGGAATCTTAATGTCAGATGCTTAGTTTAATTTTAATAATCTTGTATTTGCATAACGCTCTTGAGAGTTGAGAACATAGAAAATGCATACCAGGGTTGGTCCACAGAATCCACCTCTGTGGCAGCCCACGGAGGTTCTTTATGTCACTGAGAAGAGGAAGCTAAGAATTGCACAGCTAGCTTTTTTTTAAATCTTAATCATATATGTTATCTTACTAATTCCTCACAATTTACAAAATAAAAGCTTTTTTTTTAAAGAGAGCACTTAAGCCTGTATGAGAAAATTTTGTAGATTGTATTTTCCCTTTGCTGTAAAATGTAATTCATCAGAGAAAACATTTCTGCAAAAAGGTGTTAATATATTCAGTTGGCACCTTCTTAGTTATTGAATAAATAATGGATAATTAAATTTTTTCTCCCTGTTGTCCTTGAATTTTACTATCCGTCTTTAGGGAGAATGTACTGGCACACAAAATAGTAGCCTAAAATATTGAAACCTAACACCTTTTAACATTATAATAGCTTTTACATTATGCACCTTCAGACTCATCTATGGCAAACCAGTGGTCAGGAAGGCTTTCTCCTATCCCCTTTGTTTAGAATGGGCTGTTTTCGCCCATTGTAAAACTAAGGAAAAATAATGCTTAATGCCTGCAAAGTAGTGGTAATAACTAAACAGAATGAGAATAGGAAGCTTAGAAAAAAGATGTATGTGTATGAGTCACATTTCTTTTAGAGCTGGAAGAGTAGACCGTGGATATGATTATGTTGCAGATCAGGAGACTGAGACCCAGACCAGTGGAAGGGACTAAAATTGTAGCTAGCGACGAGCCAGGCAGGATTGGTGGTCAGGTCTCTGAACTCTAGTCCAGGGTTTTTCTACTTTATGACATTCACATTGTTTATTTCTAAAGCATTCTAGTGCCAACTGTAAGTGGTTTTAGGATTATGGGTGATGTTGTTCCCTTCCAAGGATGGGGAAGTTTGGGTTGACTACTTTTATGCATGAAATGACATAAAGCAAGATGAGCTTTTATTGCACAGTTTAAAACAGTATATGCTGCAGTGTTAGTGGAAGTGCTTATGTTCCCCTCTCATTGGGAAGAGACAAACTGTCATCTAGATTGAAGTATTAAATGAACTTTCTTAGAGTAGGCTAGTGTGCTTTAACTTTTATGCTAGAAATTAATTGCTTAAAAATTTCTCAGAATTCAAAAGGCTCTAGTATTTTCAAGATAAATTGTACAAAAATTATTATTTTAAGGAAGTGTGGGGGTTTTGTTATGTTAAAAGGGATTCTGGTACCTTTGCAAAGAGCAGTAGTAGAATTACATGATACTTATGAAAACATGATTTTGATCATAGTTGCAGGAAAGACTGGATTTGTATAATTAACATTATGATCCTTGGCAAGTTATTTAACCATTATGTACCTAGGTTTCCTCACATGTAAAGTGAGGCTCCTCAATAGGGTATTGGTGAGGATTAAAAGTCTTTCCTTAGCACAGAGAAAGGGTGCAACAAATATTAGATATTATTTGTAATGTTCATTAGGTATGTACAGGTACTTGTATGCTTATTTGTTCCCTTGCTGTTAACGAAGTCACTTTGTGGCTACAGAAAATTCCCAGATAAATACATGATCAGTATTTATCATATTTATTTTATAAATAACAGTCTGCTTTAAGGGGCACTTAGTGCAAATGATGCCCTCATTTATTATTTTTTTAGTCCTTACTCTGCTCACCTTGGACCTTGAATTAGGTGTGCCTATCAAGTTAGAGTGAAGGTGCCTGTTTTTCTGAATGTCATTGGGAGACCCTGTTGCAGTTTCATTATTCTAGAATTAAAATGTTAATAATTGATTTGCAGGTATTCTACTGAAAATACAGTGAGTTCTGGAGTCCTACTGGTTAAACTTAGCTGAGGAAACCAGGGCTTTATAAGGTCTATTATTATTTGCAACCCCCTTCTCCCAATGGAACCTTGAGAAAATCATTGAACCTTGTTTTCTGTTAAATGAATATTTTGATGACTTCATTCATTAAACTGTTAGGTTTTAGTGATAAAATTTGCTTAGCTCCAATTTTGTAACGTTTCGTTCTTTTTGATTTGCTATAGTCCAGGCCTAGTTAGTCTCAAGAACATGTGGTTTAGCAAATGTGCTTTATGGTGACAGTGGTGAATTTCTTCTCCTGGATATTCTGGAGCTCTTCCTTATCAGGTTCTGCAGTTGATTTTTTATAACAGCTCGTCTTCCGTTTACAGTCCTCTTAACTTTTATTCAACCACGTTTTTGTGGTCTTTCCTTCTCACAACATCTTTACCATCTGTACCTCCACGTAGCTTCTTACCAGCTGTCACACATGAGCTTACTTTTTTTTAGACCTCTTTTTTTTTAACATTAATTTCAGTTATTTTTAAAATGTATATCACATAATATTTAAAAATTGCCCTTATTTTTAGAGTTTCATTGAATTGAGCCCATTTTACAGGTTTGAGATTAAAATCAGAAACAGGTTATAGCTCAAAAGCATCTTTATTATGCCAGTAGTTGATTTTTCCTACTTTGTTTTAGATCTCAGGCAGGCATTCTGTTGGTGGTACTTCAGATGATAAATACGTCCCTTTACTCTGAAGTAAGGCTAACCAGCAGAGCTAAGAGTGTTACATGGCGCCATCAAAAGGTTCCAGTCATTTTTTTTCTTTCATTGATACAGAATTTTAATGTTTGAGAGTGACCAGCTCCTAATCTTCTTCTGATAAATTGTTTTAATAAAGATTATGAAATTATTACAATTTGTTGGCCATTTTTGGCCTCATGACATGTTTTTAGGAATTTTTGTAGAACTTAGACACGCAGACCTTTTCTTCACATCTATTGCATAATCTAATTACGTGAATAAAATATTTAATTAAATGTGGTTTCAAAAGATACCGTAAATATCATGCTGTAATGAAAAACAACCAATCGTTGCTCAGTTTTTCATTAAGTTGATTTTCTTTATATATTTAAAGATAATAAACATATATGGAGTCTAAAAAAAATGGTTCTGAAGAACCTAGGGGCAGGACAGGAATGAAGACACAGACATAGAGAATGGACTTGAGGACACGGGGAGGGGGAAGGGTAAGCTGGGACAAAGTGAGAGAGTGGCATGGACATATATACGCTTCCAAATGTAAAATAGATAGCTAGTGGGAAGCAGCTGCATAACACAGGGAGATCAGCTCAGTGCTTTGTAACCACCTAGAGGGGTGGGATAGGGAGGGTGGGAGGGAGGGAGATGCAAGAGGGAGGAGATATGGGGATATATGTATATGTGTAGCTGATTCACTTTGTTATAAAGCCAGAATGTAACACACCATTGTAAAGCAATTATACTCCAATAAGGATGTTAAAAAAAATTATGGCTTATGAATTGCCTGCTAGTCATATTGAAAATTCATGGGTACATGGACTGAGTAGATACAGACCATGCAAACTACTTTCTTAGCTTCAATGTAGATGTTAGAGAGTGAGAGTTAGAGATGTTAGAGAGTGAGATAGTCTAAATTATATTTAGAGGCTGAGTTGTGACCCAGGAAGGGGATCCAGAAGTCATGGAGATAACTTCCTTGAAGGCATTTATTGTAGTTACTGGCTGGCTACAAAGTCCGAGGAAGAACATGTTGAGTGTTGTGGGACATGGTTCTGAAAACAAGAATGATGTTGTACGTGAAAATAATTATAAAAGGGGTTACCATTTTTTGACTGTTATGTTCCAGGCCAAGTGATTTGCAATCATTCTTTGATTTAATTCTCTTAACAGTTCTTAATGGTGGGTGGCATTATCCAGTTTTATCAAAGAGGAAATTTGATTCAGGGAGGTTAAGTGACTTTCCCAAGTTGGCCAATATGTGGTACAATTGGGACTAAGGCCCTGGTCTTTTGATTGTTAACCCTAAACATTTCCGGGATATTAGGAGGCAGCTCTTAAAACTTGTAATTGTTTAATTTAGAGTTTATGAAATGTTGTTTTACTTCTTTGCTGTGGCAACTTTGGATGTCATTACCACAAGAGGTAGTATCTAGATATTTTGAGAGGATTTAGAGACATTCCTTAAATTCTTGATTGTTAAGGAAATCTAGGGATGTTTTGGTGTACAGTCTTGACAAACGCAGTGCTGGCTGCCCATAAAATGTTTCTCCTGTTGCCTTTATAAAATGCTGGATCATTAATGGGCATTAATAAGGGTAACATTAACAAAATAGTTTTTGGTGGGAAAGACTACAGAGTAGGTGTCCAGTGACCTGGGTTCTTCTACTGGTCTGAAAGACTGGTGTGAAAACATTAGGATAGCATTGAAACAGGCTTAACTTTCTTGCTCTGGGAGTACGGGAAGGCCTGAGCTGTGTCTTAAGAGATGAGCAGGTGAGGAGAGGTTGTAGAGTTGTAAGCAGAGGGAGTACCAGTGTGTTAGATGAATCACTGAGCTGTATTTTTTTGAACTGTAATTTCTTCAGATGTGAGTTAAAATATAAGAAAATATTTTACTTATAAGGGTAACGTATTATATAGAAACTGTTACACATATTTTGTATTTGTTGATTTTGGAATCCCCCAAAAATGAGGTTCTAAGAACCAAGTAAATGGGAAAGTGCTTTGTAAATTTTTAAGTGTTCTACCAGTAAGAGGGATAGAGGAATACTGATATTCTTGTGAAGGATGGACAAAGAGGATGCTGTGAAAACTTAGGTAGCAGGAAGAGAAAAGTACAAGAGGAGAAACAGCAGAAGTGGAGAAGGGAGGTGTTAAAAGATGAAAGAAAGGAAGTGCATAGATGTGAAGAAGATTGAGTTGTAGTTCTCTTTGTGCCTGTCGATCAAAAGGAGGGTTATAAGTCTGTAACTGAGGACTTTTAACATTAATTTATGGTAAGGAAAAAGCTCAGCAGGTAGTTGAAACATTTTATTCACTTCTCCGTTTAGTCTACACTGACCATGTTAACAAGGCTATGAAAATAGGCTAATTGAGAGTTGGCTGTACTATCTGATTGTTTCCTCACTTCTGTATAGGTTTAGCTAATGGCTTTAAATTGTATAAGGGTGCTCATAAAAATAAAATAAGCTGCAGTGAGTTACTGTTTATTCTAGATTTATTGAAAATAAAAGAGCATAGTGTGTTTAAGGAAAAGGGTGAGGTTTGATCTGTCAAAATGAGTGCAAAAGAAAATTAGGAAGTCAGACTAGAACCAAGGTAGAATGGGAACAAAATGCCATAGTAGGAGTTAGTTTTTTTTTTTTTTTTTTTTTTTTTTTTGCAGTACGCGGGCCTCTCACTGTTGTGGCCTCTCCCGTTGCGGAGCACAGGCTCCGGACGCGCAGGCTCAGCGGCCATGGCTCACGGGCCCAGCCGCTCCGTGGCATGTGGGATCTTCCCGGACTGGGGCACGAACCCACGTCCCCTGCATCGGCAGGTGGACTCTCAACCACTGCACCACCAGGGAAGCCCGGAGTTAGTATTTTTATTTTGTTTTATAGATGAGGAAGTGATACAAATAGTTTGGTCCTTTAAAAACTGATTATAGCTGTAATGAAGAGTACAGGCTGGAGGAACAGAGAATTGAGACATTTATTCACCAAGGAATATGTATGGCAGGGTGAGTGAATGAGGCATTTTCTGTGGCCTCTGGTAGGCAAATCACAGTCAAGGATGCCATTTAAGGCTCTGCCCTAGTTCAGGAACAAGATTATGATGGTCTGAATTAAGGAATTTGTAGTAGGGATAGAAACAAGACCACTGATTTCAGAGATATTTAGGAGTTTAAGTCCTCCAGACTTGGTTAGTGTTTGGAGGTGATAGAAGTTGAAGACGAATCTAAGGTTCCTGACTTGGCAGGAGAATAATATGTGCAAGTTTGAGAGAAAGGGAATACTGAGTTTGCTTTCAGATAAGTAGTTACGCTTTTTACATAAGTAATAACAAGATATCAGTTGGAAATAACGGGTCTAGCTCAGGAATGGTTAAGTTTATAGATGTGATTTGGAAGGCATAACGTTTATAGTTGAAAGTTTTGAAATTAGACAAGTAATGACCATAATTCCTAAATAATAATGCATGCAGAACAAAAAGTAACTGCCAGTGCTGGCCCTAAGTTCGAGAGTGTAGACGTTTTAAAATATGTATTTTAAATTTTGCCCACCTCCAGTCAAACCCCCACCGCATAGCTTTATAAAGAATATATAGAAATATTTGCTGCCAGAAATATTTTAGTGTCCTTGAAATAGTGTACCGCATCCTGTCTGGCCATCAGCATAACAGGGAATTTGTAGACAAATGCACTTCCTTATTCTTCACTTTAGTCTCTTTTTGGAATTCTCTTTGCTTCCTTGAGCTGGTGAGGTAGTCTGAACAGATTTTGAAGCCTGAAGTCTTTTTTCACCTTCTTTAAAATCTAGCCCAAATCAGCCCTATTCAACCATCTCTTTGCCTCTCTTTCTCTCCTACTCCTATGAGCCCTATGGAGCTCAAGGCTCTGGCAAATAAAATGGCACTCCAGGAAAGAAAAGTAAAAACAGCACAAGAGAAAGAACCCTGAAGAGGACTGTAATCTTTTCAGTTCTCCCCCAAAGGTTCTACTCTCTAAGCCAGGGGATGGAGTTGGTGAGTCATTAAGAAGTGATGTCCAAATTCAGTAAAATAAATACATCTATTGGGAGCAAGGTCTTCAAGTGCTGAGGGAATTTGGAAAGAATCTGAGGTGGTTTAGCACTTAGTGGAAAAGATGAGTTTTTGGTTCAGTTTTAAAGGCAGTAGAAAGACAAGGCTGTGCAGCAAAAGGTAACAATAACATTATTAAAGAGGGAGGGAAAACAGTATGTACCAAGGAAGTAGAGCATTAAGAAAAAACAAAGGAACTGGCGAACAGGACTCTTTATCTAAAATGCATGGTTTGGGATGGAGTTAATGAGAAATTAGGGTTGTTAAATGATTGAAGACTAAAATTTGGAGTTAGTACTCCTTGAACACATAGTAGAAAATTGAACATGAACAGAAGAGTATTGTAGCATGATTTAAATAGCAATTAAGCAATTAATGGAAGATGACAACTGTTATATATAGGTTATGATGTATATGGCACTGATTAATTTATATACCACCCCAATCCCTTATATTTTCTCTTTTTGTTTTCTTATTATGTACTTCTATACCCGTAGTTCTCAAACTTTCCTGGGCATAAAAATTATATGAAGCTCTTGTTTGAAATATAGATTCATCCATGTTACATGTAACAGTGTTTAGTTCCTTTCAGTTGCTGACTAGTGTTCCATTGTATGGATATACTGTAGTTTGTTTATTATTATTGTGGAAAGGGTTGTTCTAGTTTTCAACTGTTATGAGGAAAGCTGCTATGAACATTCTTGTATAGGCTTTTTGTGACACATGTATTCTTTACTTGTGGGTGAATACCTAGAAGTGGAATTGCTGGGTATATGGGATAGGTGTGTTTAACATGAGAAATTAACAGAACAATTTCCAAGGTGGGTTTACCATTTTACACTCCTACCAGTAGTGTTCCCTCTTCCTTTCTTTTAGGGAGGAGTTTGGGTGCAATTGATGTTCTTCCTTAAATGTTTGTAGACTTCACCAGTGAAGCCATCTGGACCTGGAGTTTTCTTCGTGGAAAGGTTCTTAATTAAGGATTCAGATTTTAAAAGAATAGGTCTAAGACTGTTCAGACTTTCTGTTTCTTTTTGTGTCTGTTTTGGTAATTTGTGTCTTTCAAGGAATTTGTCCACTTCATCTAACTTGTCAAATTTATCAGCTTGAAAATAAATTATATATTTTATGAAACAGTATTTCCTTTTAATGTGAGTAGGATATGTACTGATGTTCCCTTTTATTCCTGGATATTGGATTCATTTTCTCCTTTTCCCTCCTGATTAGTGTAGCTAGGGGTTATCAATTTCATCAGTCCTTTCATATAATCAACTTTTGGTTTTGTTGATTTTCTCTGTGGTTTATCTGTTTTCTATTTCATGATTTGAGGTCTTTTACTAATTCCTTACTTTCTCCATACTTGGGTTTAATTTGTTCTCCTTTTTCTAGCTTTTAAGGTTGAAAGCTTAGGTCATTGATTTTTAATTTTTAAAAAAAATTATCAACACTTAAAGCTATACATTTTCATTATCATTATATTCAAAATAGTTCCTAATTTCTCTTATACTTTTTCTTTGATTCATGGGTTTCAAAGTTTTGCCAAATAATTTCCCAATATTTGGAATTTTCCAGGTGTTTTGTTACTGTTTTCATTTAATGCCATTGTGATCAGAGAACAAACTCTTAATAATTTCAATCCATTTAAGCTTTTTTTATTGTTTTGTGGCCCAACACATGGTATATCTTGCTGAATGTTCAATGTGTACTTGAGAAGAATGTATATTCTCCTGTTGCTGGGTGGAATGCTCTCTAAGTGTCAATTAGGTTAGGTTGGTCTTTGTATATCTTCTATATTTTTACTAATTTTCTGCCTGCTTGTTCTATCAGTTACTGAGAGAGCAGAGTTGAAGTTTTCACCTACAATTTTGGATTTCTCTGTTTCTCTTTTCAGTTCTATCAGATTTTGTTTCATGTTTCAAGCACTGTTAGAGCACTGTTAGGTGCATGCACATTTAGGATTGTTAGGTCTTGTTAATGAATTGGTCCCCATGTCATCATGAAATGTCCCTTTTTATTCCTGGTAATTTCCCTTGTTCTGAAGTCTCTGTGTCCTTTTGATTTTGCATGGTATATCTTCTTCCATCCCTTTACTTTTAACCTATCTGTATCGTTATATTTAAAGTGGGTTTCTTGTAAACAGCATGTAGTTGGGTCTTGTTTTTTTCTCCAGTCTGACAATATCTCTTTTAATTTGGTGTGTTTACCAGGAATTGGCAAACTATGGCTGGCAGACCAAACTACCACTTGTTTATGTAAATAAAGTTTTATTGGGACATAGTCATGTTCATTCATTTACATATTGTTTGTGGTTGCTTTTGTGCTACAGGTGGCAAGGTTAAGTAGCTGGGACAGAGACCAAAGCATAAAATATTTTCTGGTTCTTTATAGAAAAAGGTTGCCTACCACTAGCTTAGACCATTTACACTTAATGGAATTAAGGTTGGATTAAAATGTACTATCTTACTATTTGTTTACTATTTCTTCTTTTTTCCTTGGTTTCCTTGTCTTCTTTTGGATGGATTATTCTTTATGGTTCCATTTTATTTTTTAAGTTGGTTTATAACATTTCTCTTAAAAAAATTTTTAGTGGTAGTCCTTCTAGTTAATTAATAACAGTCTGCCATCAAATAATATTATACCACTTCATGAGTAATGCAAAAATTGTACATAATGTTACAATTTCTCCTTCCCATCTTTTGTGCTTTTTTGTCATACATTTTGATATGTGTGTTTTAACCCTGTTGCTGATCTTTTTGCTTTTGTCAGGCAGTTAACCTTTTAGAACAATTAAACATGAGAAAAATGTCTTTCTTATGTGTCTCATTTTAATCACTTCTTTAGATCTTCATTTCTTTGTGTAGATTCAAGTTTGTATCTAATATCATATTCCTTTTGCTTAAAAAACTTCCTTTTATATTTCTTTTAGTGCAGCTTTCTCTCTTTCCTTCTGTCCCCACTTTATCTCTCATTTTGCCTTCAGTTTTGGAAGTTATTGTTAGTAGTTACAGAATTGTAGGTTTTCAGGGTTTTTTCCCCCCTTGAGCACCTTAAAATGTTATTCTCCATCTTCTCATTTGCATAGCTTCTGACAAGAACTCTGTGGTGATTTTTCTGTTTGTTTCCCCATGTGTAATATGTGTTTTCCCTTTGGCTGCTTTTATGATTTTTCTCTTTATCACTGGTTTTCAGCAACTTTATTATGATGCTCCTTGGTATGGTTTTATTTGTGTTTATTCTTGTGGTTGTTGAGCTTCTTAGATCTGTGGGTGTATTGTTTTCATCATATTTGTAAAATTTTTGGCCATCTAACTTCAAATTTTTGAATTCCCAAGTATTTTTCTCCTCAGACTCCAGTCTTGCATATGTTCATTCAGCCACTTAATATTAGTTCACAGGTCACTGAAGTTCTCTCCATTTTTCTTCTAATCCGTTTTTCTTTTCTTTCAACGTGAAAAGTTTGTTTCCCAGTCTTCAAGCACACTAATTTTATTTATTTATTTATTTTTTTGCGGTACGCAGGCCTCTCACTGTTGTGGCCTCTCCCGTTGCAGAGCACAGGCTCTGGGCGCGCAGTCTCAGTGGCCATGGCTCACGGGCCCAGCCACTCTGCGCATGTGGGATCCTCCCGGACCGGGGCACGAACCCGTGTCCCCTGCATCGGCAGGTGGACTCTCAACCACTGCGCCACCAGGGAAGCCCCAAGCACACTAATTTTAAAAAATTCTCCTTTGTCTAATATGCTGTTATACCCATCAAGTTAAATTTTTATATCAGGTGTTATTTTTTTTTAGTTCTAGAATTATTGTTGATTTAAAAAAATAACTTCCACTTCTCTAAGATTTTTTCTTTTTTTTCATTATGTCCATGTTTTCCTTTAAGCCTTTGAACTCTTTTCTAATAGCTATTTTGAAGTCCTTGTATTAAAATTCTCTTTATCCCTACCACTCCTGGATCCTGATTATAGGTTACCATTTCTTATTTTTTCATACATCTGGTAATTTCTTTTGGGGTTATGGGGTTGAATATTTGCCTTGATTTTTTTTTTTGTCTTTCTTTCTTAAGTATTAAGTTTTATTCTGGCAGGCAGTTGCTTTGTGGATCAGATTGATCTTTTGAGTTTTGTTTTCAGGATTTTTTGCGTTTTGGTTTTGGGCAGTTCTAGAATAGCTTTCAGTTTAGGGCTAGTTTGGGCCCATTACTGAGGCATGCCCGTTCTTGTGTCTCACTTGATTGCCCCATGTGTTCATCAAGGTTTATTCATCCCAGCTGGTGGAAACTGAATGATCCTGGCCCTGTGTGAACTCTGGAAGTTGTTAGGCTTAGAGCTCCCTGGTATTTGTTATTTTCTTGAAGTTTTTCTTTGTCTAGCCTCATAGATTTACATAACACACATACGCAGATTGGTGTTTAGCCAGAAACTCAGGGAGATCTCTTCTGTAGATTGTTGAGCGTTTCTGTTTAGTTTCTTCCTTTATGGTAATATGCCCTGCAAATTCTAGTAGTCTGAGACTCCACAAATTCTGAGCTCTGTCACCTCAACTCAGTGAGACTGTTGGCTCTGTTTGGGTTCCCACTCCTTTTGTTGTAGTTACAAACAGAAAGGTGGGGCAATCTTTGGGTTCACCTCATTTCTTTCCCTTTTTTCAGAGGTCATATTTCCATACTGCCTGTTACCTAGTGTCTGAAAATAATTGTTTTATGTTTTGTCTAGTTTTCTACTTGTTTGTGTCAGGAGGACAATTCTGGACTTTGTTGGTCCCTTTTACCTTCATTTTTGAAGGGTATTTATGCTGGATGTAGAAATTTAAATTGGCAGTTCTTTTTTTTTTTCCTCGTAGTACTTTAAAGTCATCATTTCAATATTCTCTCGTTTAAGTTGTTTCTGATGAGAAGTTAGTAGCCATTCTTACCATTGTTCACTTGATGTAATACGTCTTTTCCCCCACCTCTGGCTGCTTTAAAGATTTTCTCTTTATCTTTGGTTTTCAGCAATTTTATTTATTCTAGGACTAGATTAGCCCTAATACCAAGGCATGGCCTTTCTGAGATCTCTATCAAATGCATGTCATGTTCATTGAGGTCTCTCTACTCTAGCTGCCAGGAATTTAAACAACTCCCATGTAGTTGTTCAGCTCATGCTCCATAGTTGTTCTTTCCCCAGATTTTGTTCTTTGACCCGCCTCACGCAGTTTTGCCTTGTGCATATGCAGCTTAGTCCCTAGGCAAAGGATTAGGAGATCTCTCTACAGGTTTTTGAAACTTTTTCTCTCCACAGCTCCCTTCTTTCTTGTATTCTGCTCCTTAAATTCCATGCCTTCAGTAGCCTCAGACTTGGAGCTCTATTTTCTCAACTCAGTGAAATATCTGTGTTCTTTGGGGGTTCCCCTTCCCTGTGGCACAAGCAGAAAGCCAGGGTGTTCATGAGTCTTTGTTTCCCTTCTCTCAGAAATAACAGTCCTATGCTGCCTGTTGTCCAGCATCTGAAAATTATACTTCATGTATATTGCCCCGTTTGATGGGCAATATGTATAGTATTATTTTCAGATGTTGGACAACAGTCAACATAGGACTGCCTTTCACGTCAGGAGGTCATAACTGGAAATGGAAGTGTAGAATTTCATTTTTATTTTTCTTCTTTTTTAAAACTTTTTTGCCTCACGGCTTGTGGGATCTCAGTTCCTGACCAGGGATCGAACCCAGGCCCTTGGCAGTGAAAGTGCAGAGTCCTAACCACTGGACCACTGGGGAATTCCCTAAAAACTTTTATAATTTTTGGTACAGTATATCATACCTTTTAGAGTATGGCTTCATTAAAAAAGTAATGCCAGGGCTTCCCTGGTGGCGCAGTGGTTGGGAGTCCGCCTGCTGATGCAGGGGACACGGGTTCGTGCCCCAGTCTGGGAAGATCCCACATGCCGCGGAGCGGCTAGGCCCGTGAGCCATGGACGCTGAGCCTGTGCGTCCGGAGCCTGTGCTCCGCAACGGGAGAGGCCACAACAGTGAGAGGCCCACGTACCGTAAAAATAAATAAATAAATAATAATAATAATGCCAGCTCATATTTTAATTTGCAAGCCATACAGAGAGCTACAAAGAAGAAAGTTCAAAAGAAAGAAAGCTCGCTCAGTATCCCAAAACCCAGAGTTTACCATGGTTGTTACCTTTATCATTTCAGATCTCATATTGCAAATATGCACATAGAAGAATAATTTATTTTTTAAATGGATTTATGCAGTTCATGCTATTTTTAATTAAAAACACTTAAATTTAATTAATGGGGTAAATTTATTAAACAGAAGCAACACTGGAAAAATGGCTCAACCACAGATAAATGTTTATTTACTACAAGAGATATTTCCTAAAAGATTTTTCTCTAAGGTTATGAAATAAGATTATGGAAAAAGCCTAAGAGGTTAGAATCATTATGTCATAGTTGGCATGCTTCAATAGGTCTCTCATATAAAAAAGAATCACGTGTTGGCAAATACCTGCTGTTGGTAGGAGAATAAATTGGTACAAATTTCTAAATGGCTATTTTAGCTCAAGCTGCTATAACAAAATACCATAAGCTTATGGTATTATAAACAACAGGTAGCTTATAAACAACAGAATTTATTTCTTACAGTTCTGGAGCCTTGAAGTTCGAGATTGGGATGCCAGCATGGCTGGGTTCTGGTGAGTGCCCTCATCAGGGTTGCAGACTGCAGATTTCTTGTATCCTCAAGTGGCAGAAAGAGAGCTAGCTAGCTCTCTGACTGCTTCTTATAAGGGCCCTAATCCCATTCATGAGGGCTCCATCCTCATGGTCTAATTACCTCCCAAAGGCCCCACTTCCAAATACCATCACATTGGGGATTAGATTTCAATATATGAATTTTGGGGAGATACAAACATTCAGTATTACAATGGCAATTTGGCAATATTCAGAATCCTTAAAAATGTTCACATTCTTTGCCCCAAATTCCATTTTTAGGAATTTATTATAAGCAAATAAGAGATGTACACATGAGTGTGTGTGTGTGTGTTATTCATTTCAGTGCTATTTATAATGTTTAAAAATTAGAAGCCTGTTAAATGATTAAATTATGATACAGCCATATAACCAAATACCATAAAAACATTATAAATTATGTTTTTTAAATTTTTTGTTAAGTATACTACTAATAAAAATAATTGGCAGGTGATAAAAATCATGACCTTTAAGATGTTTAAGGGTATAAGGTATAAGAAAATATTCAAATATAGTAAATGAAAAAAGTAAGATGATATTTTGGAGTATCTTAAAAAGGATATATTTATTTAAAAAATAGGATGTAAAATAAAATATGCTAACTTTGAGTAGTTAAATTATGGGTTATTTTTCAATTATATACTGTTTAATATTTTTCACATTTTCTACAATAAGCATGTACTATGTTAAAAATCATACAAAAAACTTAATTTTTAAAATTCTGATAAATTGAATGATTGGGAGGATGAGGGAAGAGGGATTCTGAGTGATTGTAGTTTTACTCGTCTTAATCATATGCCTCTTCTCCATTTTTGTAGATACTTTAGCTTGAACTTTATCTGTATAGATTTAGTGAAACAGGCATTTATTCTTATACTGTATACATAATATATATCCTAAACTTTTTCTAATTTAAGGCGATCTCCCATGTTTCACAGTTTAAAACTGTGGGTTTCCATCAAGCACTGCTTTGTACACTTGAAGAGATTTCATATTGCTTTCTTTCCCTTTTCCATTTTTTTCCAGAGCTGTTTTTTTAAGTTTTTGTCTTGCTTTCTCAGCCAGTGTTACTGCCCACCTCCTTGCAGATGTGGATGCCCTTATGTTAAAGAAAGAAGTCGTAGTCTTTAGTTTCCTTAATGAAATATTACATTTGCTGTCTCAATCCCTAGCATCTTAGGCATATGGACTTGGTGCTCTTCAGGAGCTCACTCTAGTGACTCAGCTTCACATTTTTTGCTGTATATTGAACATGTTAGAAATCCAGTGGAGAAAGTTAATATTCTAAAGAAGAGACAAAGGAATGTTGTGGTTAATGAATAAAGAAATAGACATGTCCTCCAGGGAGGTATCATTTATACCAGACCTCAGAGAATGACCTTAACTTGAATAGTCTAGTGTCTATACCTCAGCAGTTACAGATCCAGAAAACTCATTTTGGTCAGGGGAACTGATTTCATGCTAAGCAAATTTACTGAAGACTCATATGCGAAACAAAGTTAATTTCTTAATTTACATTAAGAAATAATATCAAGCCATAATATTTTGATAGCCTGTATCTTCATTGTAGGGCTACATCTACCAAAGGGATGTGATCAGACTGTTTTCCTGAAGGCTCAGGCAGTACATTCTTCTTCGATTACCTTATTTTTAGTCTTTGTGAAGGGCTCTATAGCTGTGGGCAAATTTTTTAACCTCCCCGAGTCTCAGTCATCTCATTAAAATTGTGATGATAACTTGCTACTTCCTAGGCTTGTTGTGAGAACTAAATAAGATAATCTATGAAAAGTGACTAACCTAGTGCCTATCAGACAGTTGCCATTCAGTAATTGTTCAGATGATTTGTTGTCTTCTACTTCTAGATTTGAGGTCTGGGGGTTAAGAAAGGCGCTCTTGTTCTTTTCTTTCCCTTTGCAGGCATTGCTAGGAACTCTACTGGGCTAAGTGGTGTTGAGGTACTAACACTACTTGATTAACAAGAATATTGTTGTTCTGAGTGATAAAGTTTAACTTAATCTAGTGAAGAACTGTAATGAATCTTTGCATAGGTTATGTTTCACTGTGAGATCTAGCCATTTTAATATTTTGAGACTAAGGTAAGAATCATTCTTTTAAGGAATTCGGTAGTGTTTGCTTTTCCAATTTGACATTTGTAAAACAGCTTGCTATTTCTTGTAAAACAAACAAGTAAATTCCAGATAACAAATTTAATATGCTGTTTTTACTCGTTGCTGACAACTTAGTAAGGTTCGTGCTCTGTAGTTAATATTTCTAATTTATTATATTCATAGATTGTAATGTTGTAAAGGACCTAATCCCTTTCCCTTTCCTTCAGATGAGCTTACTGAGGCCCAGAGAACCAGCCTGAAACTAAGCCAGACAGCTGATGCATCATAGCGGGTCCCTGGGACTGTGAGGTGCCAGTGCAGCTGGGCCCAGGACAGTGAGGCCCTTGATATAAGAGTTTGTACTCTGGAGGAGGCAAGGGGAGCGGCCAGCTCCTGCTTTTGGATGTCAGCATCCTTTCTTTCACATGGTTGTGAGAAGGCGGTATTGAATTCAAGCAGTGAGCTTGCCATAGTCCTGAGTGGCAGACATCCTAAGTGAGTCCCTTCTAGAAGGAGGCCCTGCTTACCCTTCCTTCCTTGCTTAGCCAAATCCAAATCAGAGTGAATGAACAAATGTCCTTTTTGTGTCAGGTACCACGTCTACTAACTAGGCACTGTGGAGCAGTTGGGACTTACCTGGGAGTTTTTTTTTTTTAATTTATTTTATTTATTTTTGGCTGCGTTGGGTCTTTGTGCTGCACGTGGACTTTCTCTAGTTGTGTCGAGCGGGGGCTACTCTTCATTGCGGTGCACGGGCTTCTCATTGTGGTGGCTTCTCTTGTTGCAGAGCGTGGGATCTAGGCGTGCAGGCATCAGTAGTTGTGGCACATGGGCTTAGTTGCTCCATGGCATGTGGGATCTTCCCAGACCAGGGCTCGAACCCATGTCCCCTGCATTGGCAGGCGGATTCTTAACCACTGCGCCACCAGGGAAGTCCCTACCTGGGAGTTTTTAATGGCAGAGCTGAGACAGGTCTCTAGACTCCAGCACACTCTTCTTTTTGCCATATCCCTGTCCTCCTTACATCAGATGAATTTTTTTTTTCTCTTCTGAATTACTGTTTGACTTATATGGGAGACTTGTTAAAGAATATTTTGACATCTGTTTAGATGTTATTCTCTAATTGTCCTACGTAGTACTTTCTTATTTACAGTTCTGGTTTCTCATTATCTCATGGGTGTGTATTATGTCCTCAGCTAAATCCTTGTGAACCTATACCATTTTGATCTCTTTCCTGTGACCCTTAGGGCTTGGAATATTTTAAGCATTCAGTAAATTGTTGATCAGTAAGTAAATATTTGTTATCAATTTTTTAATTGCACCAGACTTTACATTTTAACATACTTTCAACTAGAGAAGGATCTGGATTTGCTACTTAAAGCTTGTAATCTCAGAAGATTTAAGATTGAAAAGAGTTATAAAAGTGCTGTTGTCATTTGAAAGAAATTGAGTGCTCTCACAGATAACTAACTTCAAATGCTTTAAGATCTAGGAAAAGTTAGGGACGGTGAGGTTGGTCACTTATTTAAATAAATGACTTGTGGTCGTCTGGTGTGTTTTTGTTTTTTAAAATCACAGTCTAAGATCTAACTTTTTTGGCAGCCATCAAAAAATATATATGGTTGTAGAGAATAGCTGTCTTGAATTATAATCCTCTGTGTGTTTTGGTGGACTAATTTGCTATGGGTTTATTTCTTGAGAAGGAAAAAAAAATGTCATGTCTCCTTAGGATGGTTTACAGAGGGATGCAGTTATGTCCAGTCTTAGCACGTGGTCCCAGTCAGCAGTCTTTTTTTTCCCCCCAGCTTTATTGAGGTATAATTGGTAAGTAAAAATTATACATATTTAAGGGATACAGTGTGACAATATGATACACATATACATTGTGAAATGATTACTGCAATTAATCTAATTTATATATCCATCATCTCACATATTTACCCTCTTGTGGGGGGGGGCTGAAAACATTCAGGATCTACCCTTTTTGCAGATTTCAAGTATACGATACAGTAGCATTAACTGTAGTCACCGTGCCATACATTAGATCCCCATAAATTATTCATCTTATAACTGAAAGTTTGTGCCCTTTGACCAACATCTCCCTATTTCCCCCACCCCCAGGCCCCTGGCAATCACCATTCTACTCTGTTTTTATATATCTCACCTTTTCTTTATCCATCCTGTCAGCATTCTTAAAAGTGTATGTTTTTTATATCAAGGAGAATCAGATGAGAAAGATCTGGATAAACCGTTGTAAATCTATAATTGCTATTAGAAAAAATAAGGGACATACCATACTAATAATGGACAATAATGTCATTTTTATTTCAAGGACCAAATGAATATCTAGTATGAATGTGGAATCTTTCTTTTGACTTGATATTATTTGTTGTGTCTCAAATTATCTTTCTTACATGGTGATGTTAAATATCTATCTTTAGTTGTTACTAGGTATTAACAACCTCTATGGTTGGTTGAGGGATGTAACTGTTTCTGAGTCTAGAATTTATACTTATGCCATATCTTTGTATAATTTTTAAAAATTTAAGTCTCCTGTCTGCTGTCTCTGCATGCTCCCATTTCACTGGTGTTTACATTTATTTTGAGCCTTAATTTGTAAATAACTAGAAAGTTCTAGGATAATTTATACTATGTATTTTTTTTAAAACAAGTTTTCATACTCAGAACAATTTTTTTTTTTTTTAAAACAAGTTTTCATTCTCAGAACAATGTTTTTTTTTTTTTTTTTGGCTGTGTTGGGTCTTCGTTGCTGCGCGCAAGCTTTCTCTAGTTGCGGCGAGCAGGGGCTACTCTTCGTCACAGTGGCTTTTCTTGTTGCGGAGCACGGGCTCCAGGCACACGGACTTCCGTAGTTGTAGCACGTGGGCTCAGTAGTTGTGGCTCGCGGGCTGTAGAGCACAGGCTCAGTAGTTGTGGCGCATGGGCTTAGTTGCTCTGCAGCATGTGGGATCTTCCCGGACCAGGGCTCAAATCCGTGTCCCCTGCATTGGCAGGTGGATTCTTAACCACTGCGCCACCAGGGAAGTCTCTACGTATTTTTAAAAGCTTTAAAAACCTTTGATTAACGTACAATAAAATTGACTTTTTGGTGAGGAGGGCATATGGTTATTTAAATTTTACCTCGTATATAGATCCATGTAACCACCACCACAGTCAGGATACAAAACAGTTCCATCACGCCCCAGAACTCCCTCATGCTGTCCCTTTGTATCACACCCCAAACCCCTGGCTATCCCCTCTTAACCCCAATCACTGATGGTCATATAAATGGAATCATACAGTATGTACACTTTTGAGACTGGATTCTTTCATTCGCAGTAATACTCTTGAAATTCATCCAAGCTATTGCATATATCAATAATTTTATTTTGTTGCTCAGTAGTATTCCATTGATAAACTGTACTACAGTTTGATTATCTGTTCACCTATTGAAAAACATTTGGGTTATTTTCAGTTTGGGGCAATTATGAAAGAACTGTTATAAACACTTATGTACAGGTTTTTGTGTGAGCACAGATTTTCATTTCTGTAAGATAAATACCAAGGAGTGGGATTGCTGGGTCATATGATAAGTGTATATTTAACTTCATAAGGAACTTGCCAAACTTTTTTCAGAATTTATGTCCCATTTTGCCTTCCTACTTAGAATGTATGCAAGTTGTAGTTGCTCTGCATCTTCTCCAGCATTTGGCATATTACACTTTTTAAAAACAACTTTAGCTGTTATAATATTGTTATGCCTTTAATTTAGATTTCCCCAATAGCTAAAAATATTGACCACCTTTTAATGTAGTCAGTTGCCCTCCATCTAGCTCTTTGGTGCACTTTTTGTTCAAGTCTTTTACCCAGTTTTTAATTGGGGTCTATGTTTTCTTACTGTTGAGTTTTGAGAGTTCTTTACATATTCAGAATTCAGATCCTCTGTCACATATGCCATTTGTAAATGTTTTCTCCCAGTCTTGTAGCTTGGTATTCATTTTCTTGACAGTGTCTTTCACAAAGCAAAAGTTTTTAATTTTGAAGTCCAATTTATAATTTTTTTTCTTTTATGGATCATGCTTTTGACGTCGTGTGTAAAACTTTGCCTAACCCATGTCACTACAGTTTTATCCTGTAGATTCTAAAAGTTTTATAGCTTTGTATTTTACATTAAGATCTGTGATCCATTTTTAGTTAATTTCTGTATAAGGTGTGAGGTTTAGGTTATATTCTTGCCTATGGATGTACAGTTGTTACAACACTATTTTTGGAAAAGACTATCCTTCTTCCATTAAATTGCCTTTGCAGACATCTGTCCAAAATCAGTTGCCATATTTGTGTGGATCTGTTTCTCAACTATAGTCCATTGATTTATGTGTCTGTTCTTTAACCCAATACTGTACCCTCTTAATTACTGTAGCTTTAGAGTAAGTTTTAACATCAATTAGTATGCTTCTTTCATTTTTATTCTTTTTAAGAATTACTTGGCTATTTTAGTTCCTTTGCTATTGTTTTTAGAACAAGTTTGTCTATATATACAAAAAATATCCTGGGGGGGTGGTAGTTTGATCAGAACTGTGTTTAATATACAGATTAAATGGGAAGAATTGACACCTTTACTCTGCTGAGCTTCCAATTCATGAATGTGATACGACTTTCCATTTATTTAGAACTTCTTTGATTTCTTTAATGGTGGTGTGGCTTTGGCATACAGCCTTATACCTGTTCTATTAGATTTATACCTCTGTATTTCAAATTTTGGGGAGCTATTATAATGATATTTAAAATTTTTGGTTTCCACTTTTTCATTGCTAGTATTATATATACGTGATTGATTTTTGTGTATTGGCCTTATACTTTATGACTTTGTGATTTTACTTATTAGTTCTGGGAGATTTTGTATAGATTCTTTGAGATTTTTATGTAGACAATCATGTTGTCTGCAAATAGGACTTATTTTTTTCTTTGTAATCTGTATGCTTTTTCTTCCCCCTTGCCTTCTCATACTTGCTAGGACTGAATACAGTGTTGAATAGAAGTGGTGAGAGTAGGTATCACTGACTTGTTCCCAATCATAGGGGGAATGTATGCAGTCTTTCACCATTAAGTATGATGTTAGCTGTAAGCATGTCCTTCCTTCTACTTGATTTGGGTTTACTTTGCTCTTCTTTTTTTCTAATTTAAGGTGGACACTTAAGATTATTGATTTGAGAATTTTCTTCTTTGATAATGTAAGCATTTAATGCTATAAATTGTCCCCTGAGCATTGCTTAACTGCATTGTACAATTCTGATGTGTTTTAATTTTCTTTCAATTAAAAATATTTTCTAATTTTCCTTGAGATTTCC
This sequence comes from Lipotes vexillifer, assembly GCF_000442215.2. NCBI lineage: Eukaryota > Metazoa > Chordata > Mammalia > Artiodactyla > Lipotidae > Lipotes > Lipotes vexillifer. The sequence goes on from NW_006787408.1 coordinate 3,024,855, forward strand.
TCTCTGACCTGTCGATTATTTGTAAGGGCATCATTTAATTTCCCAATTTTTAGAGGTTTTTCTGTTACCTGTTATTGATTTCTAGCTTAAATTCATTGTGGTCAGAGAACATATTTTGTGTTACTTAAGTTCTTTTAAATTTGCTAAGATTGTTTTATGACCCAGGATAAGGTCTGCCTTGATGAACATTCTCTGTGGACTTGAAGAGAAAGTTGTTGGGTGGAGTATTCTACAAATGTCAGTTAGATCCAGTTGGTTGACAGTTTTGTTCAGTTCTCTATCCTTGTTGATTTTTTGTTTACTAATTAGATAGATTACTGAGATAAGCATGTTGAAGTCTCCAGCTATAGTTAGAGATTTCTGTATTTTTCCTTCCAGTTCTGTCAGATTTCACTTCATGTATTTTGAAGCTCTGTTAGGTGCACACACATTCAGGATTATTATAATCTTCTTGGTGAATTGACTCTTTTATCATCATATAATGTCATTTTTTATGCCTGGTAATTTTCTTTGCTTTGAAGTTTACTTTATTTGGTATTAATATAGCTACTCCACCTTTCTCTTGATTAGTATTTCTATGATATATCTTTCCCCATCCTTTTACTTCTAACCTACCTATATTATCATAGTTGAAATAAATTTCTTGTAGGTGGCATGTAATTGGATCTTATTTTTTTTAATCCATTTTCATAATCTGTGTCTTTTAATTGGTATGTTTAGGTGATTTACATTTTATGTAACTGCTTATATATTTGGATTGAGTGCTACCATTTTATTGTTTGCTCTCTGTTTCTTCTTTTTGGGTTTTGTTTCCTCTTTTTCCCCTTTCTGCCGTGCCTTCTTTTTGGTTATTTGAACAGCTTTTGGAGTTCCATTTAAGTTCATCTTTTTTTTTTTTTTTTTTTTTTACTATATCTCAATCTAGTGTTGGTGTGGGTGTGTGTGGTTGCTCTAGGGATTGTAATATATCTAGATTCTTATAGTCTACTTAGGATAAATATTTTCCCACTTAAGTGGGATGTAGAAATCTTAATACTATATATCTCTTTACCCCCCTTTTTTTGTTGTGTTGTCATATAATGTCTACATACAGAGAAAACTCCATCAGACAGTGTTACAGCTTTTACTTTTAACCACCAAACATTTTCAAGAATTCAAGAAGAGAAAAATAGTTTATTGTGTTTACCCATATGGTTATTAATTCTTCTTTTTCATAATTCTTTTTCATTCCATTTTTCCCTTGGCATCATATCCCTTCTGTGGTTTACTAATTCTGTTAGAGCTGATTTGCTTGTAGTGAATTTTCTTGGTTTTACCTTCACCTGAGAGTGTCTTTATTTTGCCTTCATTCCTGAAGGATATTTTCACTGGATATAGAAATTCTGTATTGATGGTCCTTTTCTTTCAGTCTTTTAAAAATATGCCATTTCCTTCTGAACTTAATGGTTCCTGGTGAGAAATTCACATCCATTCAAATTGCTTTTCCCTTATAAACACTGAATCAGTTTTCTTTTTCTGTCTACTTTCAAATTTTTTCTTTGTTTTTAGTTTTTATCGGTTTGACTTTTATGTGTCTGGGCATGGATTTCTTTTTTTTTTGAATTTTATTTTACTTATTTTTTTATATAGTAGGTTCTTATTAGTCATCTGTTTTATACATATTAGTGTATATATGTCAATCCCAATCTCCCAATTCATCCCCCCACCCCCCACCACCCCTGCCACTTTCGCCCCTTGGTGTCCATACGTTTGTTCTCTACATCTTTGTCTCTATTTCTGCCCTGCAAACTGGTTCATCTGTACCATTTTTCTAGGTTCCACATATATGGGCATGGATTTCTTAGGGGTTTATTCTGTTTGGGTTCTCTGAACTTCTCAAATCTATATATACATTGTGTCTTTTACCAAGTTTGGAAAGTTTTCAGCCATTATTTCCTCAAATACTTTTCTGCACTGCACTCTTTCACTTTCCTTTTAGGATGCCAGTGACTCCAGTGTTAGACCTTTTGGTATCCCAGAGGTCCTTGAGGCTTTGTTCATTTTTTTTTTTTCTCCTTGTTTTTCAGACTTGATCATTTCTATCCATCTGTCTTCAAGTTCACTGACTTTGTTTTGTCATCTCCATTTTGCTTATTGAGCTCTTCCAGTGAATTATTTCAGCTGTATTTTTTATATGTAAAATTTACATTTGGTTCTCTTTCTTTGCTGAGACTTCTTTAAAGTCTTTTAAAGCATTAGGTTAATTATAAAAATTAGTACATGATTGTTGTAAAATAAAGATATATGTAGAAGTATATGAAGTTTTAAAATCTCATTGTGTAGTGTTACTATCAATGGCTGTATAAATTGCTTTTACTTTTTGTTTATTGCAAACCAACATGCAAGTTTATATGTGTATATTTGTGTGCACACACTCCCACTTGTATGTCTATAGAGTAAATTTTAGAAGTAGAATTCTGGGTAGGCATCATTTTGAATACCCACAAAATAGTCCACATAACCTTTCCCCATTGAGGTGTAGTGTGAAGGTTATTTCTTGTTTTGCAGTAGCATAAACTCTTGGGAAAAAAATTTTTTTTGATCAGAAAAGCTTTTCTTGTTTTAGATTAGTTCAGTAAAATGGCTTCCCAGAACTAGAATTAGTAGATTAAAGGTTATGAACATGCTTAAAGTTTTTGGTAATTTGTAAATTGATGTTCCAGAGACTTGGTTGATTGACACTTGTAACTATGGAATTTAAGCTCAGGAATAAAGGCTTTGTGTTTCCACTACCAAAGAACAAGAGAGTATTGGCAATATGCAGAGACCTTCTATTCATTTCAAAAGTGTTTGCCCTCCTTGGAGCATTTTTATAATAGCTGCTTTGAAGTCTGTCAGATACTTCCAACAACTATGTCATCTCAATTGTTGATGTCTCTTTATTGTACCATGCAAGTTGAGATTTTCCTGGTTCTTCATATGCCAAATAATTTTGGATGGCATACTGAAGTATTATGAGACCCTGGGTCTTGCTTAAATTCAGTAGTGAATGTTCATTTTTGCGTTTTAGCAGGCAGTGGACCCTGTTGGTTTAGGCTGCAGGTTGCAGCTAGCTTTCTGTGGGTTGTGATTTCAATATCAATTTGGTTTTCAGAGCCTGTAGTGCTTTGCTATGTGGATCTGCCCTGTGTGTACACTGCCCACTGGCCAGTTTGAGATAGGTGACTATTTTTTTCTTTGTTCAATTCTCAAAAGTTTTTGGTTTGCTATTTAGGATAAATTCGATGGCATGTTCAGCTCTGGAGTGAGCCGAGGCATTCATAAGCAACCTTATGGAGTTGCTTTTCAGAGTTCCTCCCACTCAGCTATTTCCCCTATACTTTCTACTTCCCTGGGAACTCCCCTTTTTAGTCCTCCAGCCAGAAAGCTGTCTACTGTGCTCATTTCCTGTGATTGTGCCCACATGCAGGGACCAGGGGTAGGAGCACAGAGAGGGGGAAAAAAAGGTTAGGAGAGGGTTTTGCCCCACCCTCTTGAAACCATAGCTTCTGGGATTGGAGAGGATTTCCCTCCCTCAGATGTTTAGGTACCTGTGGGCCCCCTGTTGTTACTGCCTCCCTTTTCCTGCCCAAGCGTGAACTAAAGCACTTCACGTGAAACACTGTATACATTGCTGCCCACTTCCAGGTTTCCCCCAGTCCACGTGGCAGGATACAAGAGGGAAGAAAGTAAACCCACCCTTGGTTCCATGGCCCTTTGAATTCTGGTCTTCTTCCCCAATCTACCTGCTACCATTTACTTTTTTTTTTTTTTTTTTTTTTTTTGGGGTACGCGGGCCTCTCACTGTTGTGGCCTCTCCCATTGCGGAGCACAGGCCCCAGACGCGCAGGCTCAGCGGCCATGGCTCACAGACCCAGCCGCTCCACGGCATGTGGGATCTTCCCGGACCAGGGCACGAACCCGTGTCTCCTGCATCGGCAGGCGGACTCCCAACCACTGCGCCACTAGGGAAGCCCTACCATTTACTTTTTACAGCCTTTAAATAACTGCTTCGTACATTTTGTTTAGATTTGATAGCTGTATTCAGTAGGAGGGACAGGGTGGAGTGTTTTTACTTTATCTTAGCTGGCACTAGAAAGAACCCTGTATTGTGTACTTTTAAGAAGGGCATTATTTATTCAACCAACATATGTCCTTATCATTTGAGTCCTCACCATGTGCTGGACACTTTAAATATATTATTTGTTTAATTCTCTGACAACTGTCCCCCTTTTAGACATGAGGAAATTGAGGAGTAAACTCTTAAACTAGGTCCAGAGGCACAGATAGTGACAGGCTGGGATTTGAACACAGGACCCAAGGTGTGTTCCCAGGACCAGCATCATCAGACCCACATGAGAACTTGCTAGAAATGCAAAATCTCTAACCCCGCCTCAGATGTACTAAATCAGAATTCTGGGAATGGGGCACAGTAATTTGTTCTGATGAGCCTCTGTTAATCTGATATATGCTAAATTTGAGCACCACTTCTCTATGCTGTAGGACTTAACAATACTATGTTTTAGTTTCTTAGCAGAACTTTAATATAAGAAACAGAAGTAGCTTTTCACCCTTGTTTGAGACATATGGTAGTATGTTGAGTGAGAACTAATTTTCTTACTCATGTCACTAACATACAGCTTTAAAATCACACTTTTCTATATTATTCAAGCTTATGGTAGTTAAAATATAAGTACTATGAATTTTAAAAATTTAAATGTGTGTGTATGCAAAGAAATCAATTTAGATGTGGTTTTTGACCAATAAATCACTTAGCCTCTGGTAATTACTATGTTATATAATGCTCTGTATTTTGAATTTTAGGATATTATTACTGATTTCCCTCAATTTCAGGGTAGCTTTTGATACAGGTTTAGAATAATATTGGGTTGGAAAAAATGGCCCATGTTTTTGTGTAATTTTATTTTTTTCACAAAAGATTAAATGTATCATTATAACTAAATTTAATTTGCATATTTTTTTTTTTTTTTTGCAAATAAACAATTTAATGAAATCACTAAAATAATACAAGAACAAAATGAGAAGTTGAACTGAACTTAAAAAAACATAAACAAAACAAAATTTTGAAATTATGGGGGTGACTTGTTAGCTTTAGAAATTTGGATGTCCAAATTTCTCCCCAGGTTTGGGATGTTCTCAACCATTATTCATTTAAATAAACTTTTTGCCCCTTTATCTCTCTCTTTTTTGGGGGGTGACTTCACTGATGTGTGGATTCTTCCTTTTAATGCTGTACAATGTCCCATTGGCTTTCCTCATTCTTTTTGTATTTAGTATTTGTTTAATGTATTTACATGTTATAGTGTTGGGCACATATATATTTACTACTGTTATATCTTCTTGATGAATTGAACCCTTAATCAATATATAATAGCCTTCTTTGACTTGTTATCATTTTTAGCTTAAAGTCTATTTTGTCTGATGTAAGTATAGCTATCCCTACTCTCATTTTTCCCCCCCACTAGTGCATATTCTTATAAGCCATTTTATTTTTTTAATTGAAGTATAGTTGATTTAAAATGTTGTGTTAGTTTCTGGTATACAGCAAAGTGATTCAGGTATACATAGCTGTATATATTCTTTTTCACGTTCTTTTCTATTATGGTTTATTACAAGATATTGAATATAGTTTCCTGTGCTCTACAGTAGGACCTTGCTGTTTACCTATTTTATATATAGTAGTTTGTATTTGCTAATCACAAACTCCTAATTTATCCCTCCCCACCTCCTTTCCCCTTTGGTAACCATAAGTTTGTTTTCTATGTATGTAAGTCTGTTTGTTTTATAAGTAAGTTCATTTGTATCATATTTTAGATTCCACATGTAAGTGATATCATATGGTATTTGTCTTTGTCTGATTTCACTTAGTATGATAATCTCTAGGTCCATCCATGTTGCTGCAAATGGCATTATTTCATTCTTTTTTATGGCTAATTAGTATTCCATTTGTGTGTGTGTGTGTGTATGCTACATCTTCTTTATCCATTTAGCTGTTGATGGACATTTAGGTGGCTTCCATGTCTTGGCTATTGTGAATAGTGCTGCTGTGAACATAGGGATGCATATATCTTTTTGAATTGTAGTTTTCTCCGGATATATGCCCCAGGAGTGGAATTGCTGGATCATATGGCAACTCTATTTTTATGTTTTTAGGGAACCTCCATACTGTTTTCCATAGTGGCTGCACCAATTTACATTCCCACCAACAGTGTAGGAGGGTTCCTTTTTCTCCACACCCTCTCCAGCATTTATTTGTAGACTTTTTAATCATGGCCATTCTGACCGGTGTGAGGTGATATCTCATTGTAGTTTTGATTTGCATTTCTCTAATAATTAGCAATGTTGAGCATCTTTTCATGCGCCTTTTGGCTATCTGTATGGTAAGACATTTTAAATAAATTTACGAATCAGGAAAGTAAGTCTGTTAGAGCACATCTTCAGAATCTGTTTTTTTTAATTAGCTTACAATCCACATATACTTTGAGGTATGTGGATTAGTAGATTAGATTAGTAGGTATATGTAGATTAGTTATGGAGCATTTTCTTTTGTGATAATCTCTCCTCTTACTAATAGAGTAGCTGGCGGTTGGGGCAGAGAAGATATTCTCTATTGTAGAAATAGGGTTTTTTTGTTTGTTTTTGCGGTACACGGGCCTCTCCCTGCTGTGGCCTCTCCTATTGCGGACGCGCAGGCTCAGTGGCCATGGCTCACGGGCCCAGCCCCTCCGCGGCATGTGGGATCTTCCCCGACCGGGGCATCGCAGGCGGACTCTCAACCACTGCGCCACCAGGGAAGCCCAAATACCAAGTTCTTACCATAGACTAGATGCTGTTCTGTTATTACTTAGTATGATAGCCACTTGTGAAAAGAAACCATGGATGTAAGCATATAATAAAAATGTGTTATAATCAGATGGTCATAGTTATACTGTAGTTCATGGACCTCATTTGCCTTAAAAGGCAGATTCTAATCTTTACCTAATCCAGAAATTACCAAATTATATGTATGCTTCCTCTTTTCTTTATTGTCCATATTCCTCTCCCGTAACTCTCAGGACTCGTAATCTTTTCTTTGTGCCAGGTATTTCTTCTAGTCCTTGGCATTTACAGAAATAATAGTGTGCCTTTCTCTAATAGAAATAAAGCTTTCTGTTTCTTCCTGACCCTGTCCTCACCATACCTTAATCCGTATTGCTTTGTTTTCTGACTGAGCCATTTGGCTCTTCTAGAATATGCAGAGAATCACCAGTGAAGTCATAGTCATTTAATACAACCAAGTACAGGAATAAATCACCCTTTTTAAGCATGGCATGTAAGACCCTTTAGAGTCTTTCTTCCCGGCTTTTCAGGTTGCGTCTTCTTTTACTTCACTCCACCTATCCTGTACTTCAGCCATCTAAACCACTCCTCACCTTTGGAAAGCCACATCCAATCCTCTCTGTGTGCCTGAAATGCCTTTCTCCACTCAGCAGGCAACTAATTCGTTCTTTAAAACCTAGCTCAAAATCACCTTTTCTGTGAAACCTTCCCCGACCCTCTGCATTAGTTAGGATTAGGTACAGTGGCAAGTAACAGAACCTCCAAAATAACAATGGTCTAAAAACAAGAGAGAATTTATATCTCTCCTATAACAGTGGACTTTGCAGTGTGGGGCTGAAATGACAGCTCTGCTTCATGATGTCATTAGGGAAGTAATGTCTACCTCATGGCTTCAGAATCTCTCACATTTAACCCTTGTCCTCACCATCCAAAATGGAGCTATCTGTCTTATGCTCTATGATGTACAAGGGAACAAAAAAGGGACTAAGGGCATTTGAGAGCTATCTCTTAACATTTCCCTAAAGCTCCCAAATTATGTATCTGCTTGCATCTCATTGGCCTCAAGGAAGGCCTGGAGATAGTCTTTATTCTTGGTGGCTCTGTACCAGCTAATCGTATTATTATGGAAGAAAGGGAGAACAGGTATGGAGCACAGCTAGTAGCTGCCACACTTCCCCAGCTAGAGGTAGTTTCTTTGTGCTTTGTGTTCCCGACAGCACTCTAATTAATTAGTATTTAAGTTGTATTAGAATTCATTTGTCTTCCTCACCAGATTGTGGACTTCTAGAGGCATTCAGGAAAATTATAGCAAAAGTATCAGAGACAAAAAGCAGGGAATGATGTTTAAATACCCATGGGAACGAGGGAATTGCTTATATAGAGCTGATTTCTTAGACTTAACATTTTTTTTTCTATTTTCTCCATTTTGTTGAGGGAAGTGGACACTGCCAATAGTAGAGGGCATGGCTTCTCCTTTTCAATAACGCCTCAAAATTGATCACACAGAGAGAACACAGTTATTTAAAAGGTGATATATTCTCTGTATTATACTGTTTTTTTAAATTGTGGTAAAATATACCACAATATAAAAGTTACCATTGTAACCATTTTTAAGTGTACTGTTCTGTGGCATTAAGTTCATTCACACTGTTGTGCAACCATCACTACCATCCATCACCAGAACTTTTCTATCTTCCCTAACTGAGATTAAGAACCCATTAAACACTAACTCCCTGTTACCCCCTCCCCCAAGCCCCTGGCAACCACCATTCTACTTTCTGTCTATGAATTTGACGACTCTAGAATTTTATATAAGAGGAATCTATATTTGTTCTTTTGTGACTGGCTTATTTCACTTAGAAGGTCTTCAAAGTTCATTGTGTTGTAGCATGTGTCAGAATTTCTTTCCTTTTTAAGGCTAAATATATTGTTATATATATGTACCACATTTTATTTGTCTTTTCATCTATCAGTGGACACTTGGATTGCTGTGTTACACTGTTTTTTTGGTAAGATTTTTGTTTTCTAAAGATATTCTCCACACAAATAATGTCTTATTATAAGTTCACCACAACTACCCCCAGACACAAACCACATAATAACATATCTTTTTAAAAGGAAATTTAACAAAAATGCAAAGAAGATAAAAACAATCACCTATATTAGAAATTTATTTTTATAGGAAGTAATGCCCCCTCCCAATCACAGTTTCTGAAGTATAAACTGAAAAATAAAGTTATGAAAAACATTATCCTGGTGTCAAATCTGGAAAATAGGTACAAGAGTGGAATTAGAAAGAAATATAGTAGTTTTTCACAAGAAAATATTAAATTTTGTTATATTTAAGAGTCTCTTCATGATATGATAGAGACACAAAGGAGAGTGCAACCTGTGAATCCCTATTCTTTTGAAATATGGAAATTTTACCAGTGGACAGTGAGAAAGAAATGGTTATAGCTGTAGCCTGCTGGATTTGCTTTTATGATATTTCTCCAGCATTGAAGAGAAAAGGGTTATACATGGGTGGAGTAAGGAAAAGTAGCTCCATTTCTCTCACCTCACCTCCTTTGTTATCAGACGGGAGTTAGTTTAGTGACAATAATTATTGGATGTTTGATTGCCAGTAATGTGACTGATGCCTAGAAAATTCTGGGGTTTGGCCTCTATCTCACTGTATACATAGTCCAAATTGGTAGTTAAATTCTTACTAAAATTCTGAGTAAGCTTTCAAATAGTTACTTAAATAAAATGCATGTCCAGTGGTTTAAACTGGATCTCACAGATACTTTCCCATTGCAGCTGATTGTTTGGTCAGTTTGGCAAAATGGTGAGTCATACTTCTCTAGCCAGCCACAGACCAGCTGTTGATTTACTCAGTTACTTGAGCCAAGACCGAAGCACCAGAATAGAATAGAGCACCTTGGCTCTGATACCGTTTTATCTTTTTCCTAAAAGTCTGGATGTAAATTTCCATCCTTCCGCTAGGTGTTTTGAGTTACAAGAAGCAGTCTAAGAGTTCTTTGTCTTTTAAATCTTTTAGTACTGTTGTAGAAATAAAATTGACATGCCTCAAAGGATCTGAGAAGAACAGAACACATTGTGGTGTTAGCTGTAAACTCTTTTAGGGAAATTAGAACTTGATGTAGACATTAAAAATAGAATTGAATGGTGAAGGACAAAGTAGTGGAGGTGTTTTAGAGCAAGAATTAAGTTTGGATAAAATGAGGCCTCATTATGGATGGCAGTGAGTGAAGGTCAGCCGCGAGAAGCTGTGTGTGACTGTTGAACGTTCCCGAAAGGAAATGAGTCTGGCGGTGTTAGGAGTTAGGAAGAGAGGAGAGACTAAGGTGTTGCAGAAATCTAGGAAAGTGGCAAAAGAAATCTGGTCAAGGTTATTGGCAGTGAAAGTGCAGAAAAAGAGGTAAGTTTGAGAGCCATTCTGGAAAAAGAAACTATAATTGTGTCACATGGAAGAAGAGTAAAATAAAAAAGTTTCTAAGAGATTCCGTGGTGTACTGATAGCCCATTTTGGGGAGAACTCTTGAATTAACTTTAGATATGGTGAATTTGAGGTGCGATGGGGAATAGCCAAAATAAGATTTTTTAGGCTATTAGTGGACTGAAAAGTGGGTGGAATGTGTGGACCAGACTTGTGCTTCTGGTACAAATCTAGCTGTACTCAAGGAGGTAAGAATTGGTCCTAGAAAATACCTGATTATAACAGTAAAGGCAAGAACATATGTTCTCATAGCTTCTGCATACCTGAAAAGCTCTTAAATAAGTTTTTTTCCCGCCCCCCCCCATTAGCTTTATTTCAACTGAAGGGATTAGGTTAGTTAAATAGGTGTAATTCATAAATTACATCCAGGACACTGAAGTTCTTCTCCCATACTATTAAATAAGAAAGTAGAATCTAGACTGCCTTACATAGAAAGATGCAGAACAGGGGCAAGAATTTAGATTCTTTCATGAAGAACAACATCTTAGAATAAATAGATATTGTGGCAGAATAATGGCATACCAAGGAGCATTGTGTTCTTAAATGTTATAAGTTAAGTTACTGAGTTAACTGTATGTAACTTGTAGTGTAATTTGTAACATTTGAGTAATCAGGTGCGGAATTGAACGTTTTATGGTTTTCTTCAATGGAGCCTTTAGTTGGAGCTGCTGTGCCAAGTGTTTCTTTATGGCTTTCTCTCTCCGAGCGGCTCTTCGTATATGTAGCAAAACATTTAGAACCCTGTGGAGTAAAGTAGAAAAGAAACTTGGCAAGAGAGTATTTCTCTTATAATTAGAAACTGTCTTAAGATACAATATGTTACAGCAGTGATAAAGCTAATATATTAGAGAAATAATAGCTTAGTGTAGAGATGACTGGCATTTCGCTGAAGATACCTAAGCGGGTAGCGTTTCCCTAGTGCCCTAGTGCCTGCAACAAATACTGCTTACTGCTTTCTTCTCGCCCGAACCCGTGCCCCCTGCAGTGGAATCGCGGAGTCTTAACCACTGGACCGCCAGGGAAGTCCCTCTTCTCTCTCGTGTACACTTCTTTTTTTGCTCTTTATTCCTTCTTTTTACGGTGAAATATAACATATATATAGCACAGTGAATAAAATAGAAAGGTACAGTTTAATGAGTAACTATAAAGCGTATTCATCACCCAGATCAAGAAACAGAACATTGCAAGTATACCAGAAGCCTGCTACGTGCCTCTTGCCAGTCAGACCCCACTTGTATCCTATCCTCCAGAAGTAACCATAGTCTCACTTCGGTGATAATCATTTCTTCCTTCTCTTTGAAGTTTATCACCAAGTATGTGTCCCTAAATGATGTAGTTTACTTTTGCCTCTTTTGTATACATATATACAAACATATGTATATATTTCAATACATAATCTTTTGTATCTGACTTATTTTTGTGCCATTTATCCATGTGGTATGTGTGTATAACATTTTCATTTCTCTGATCTATTATTTGCATACTGTTCCACTGTATGAATATGCCATAATATGTGTATTCTGTTCCGTTTCCTAATATTGAAAAACTCAGCCTGTGACCATTCTTGTGTATTTTTCTTGGGGCACATGGGCACCAGTATTTCAAGAGTTTATACTTAGGAGTGGAATTGCTGGGTCATAGGGAATTCACATCTTCCAGTTCACTGGAGAGTACCAAAGTGTTTTCTAAAGTGGTTATTTATACTCACCCAAGCAGGATATGAGCAATTCCTGTTGTTCTCCATTCTCGCCATCACTTGGTATTGACACACTCAAGTGTTTTGGGCAGGAAAACTGTGTCTCTTATGATTTTATTAAGGAGGATGAGCCCCTTTTCATATTTGAATTTCTTTTTGTGAAGTGCCTGTTAAAAAGGTCTTTTATCCCCTTTTCTATTTGGTTATCACTTTTTTCCTACTGATTTTTAGAAGTTCTTTATATTTTCTGGATGTTAGTCTTTTAGTCTCTAAACAGTTTTGTGTATTGAGAATTTTGTTTCCTTCCCTGTGTTTTTGATGATTAGAGAAGCCTTTAATTTTAATGTCATATGACTTATTCTTTTCCTTACAGATTATACTTTTTTTTCCTGTAAAAATCTGCAGATATTTTCTTAGATTTGTCCTAAGTACTTCATATCATTGATGCTATTGCAAATGGTATGTAATTTTACATTTTGTCTTGTTTGTTGCTGACAGGTAGGACCACAATAGATATTTTATATACTGATTTGTATCTACCAACGCTTCCACATTCTTGTTAATTCTAACAATTTTTTAGATAATTTTGAATCTTTTAAAATACACAATTATTTCATCTGAGAATAATGATAACTGTTTTTTTTCAGATCTGTAGAGATGAATTTAAACAATGCCTTTTATTCCTTAACTTGCCTTATTCTGCTGATTAGGACCTCTATCACAGTGTAGAATAGGAAGGATGATAAATAGGTATCCTTTTCTTCTTCCAATCTCAGCATTTCTTCAAGGATAAGGTTAGCTGTCGTTTTTTGGAAATGCTTTTTATTTAAGTTAGGTAAGGTTACTTTTCAGTCTTAGTTTACTAAAAATTTTCATCAGAAATGTATGTTGAATTTTATGAAATACTTTTTCTTTTCATTTTATTTTTTAATTTCTTTTTTTAATGAAATACTTTTTCTACATCTAATGAGATTACCATGTATTTGTTGTTCTCAAACTATCAGTGTGATAAATTACATTAATTTTCTAATGTTAATTCAGCCTTTCATTCCTAGGCTGTATCTAACTTTATCATTTTTATATACTATTGGATTCAGCTCGCTAATATTTTGTTTTAAAAAACTTGTATTTATATTCATGACTGAGATTAGCCTGTATTCTTTTGTAGTGTCCTTGTTAGCCTTTGGTATCAGGTATATTAGCCTAATAAAATAAGTTGGGGAATGTTTCCCTGTTCTGATCTCTGAAAGAGCTTGTGTACGATTGGAATTTTTTTTTCCCTTAAATAATGATAGAAGTTATCTAGGCCTTGGGATTTTCTTTTTGGAAAGAATTTGACTACAGATACTTTAATGTTATTATATTTTATTTCCTGTGGACTCTTGTTCTCACTTATGATGTCTTCTGTATGCTTGTATTTGACTGTGTCTAATGCTTTTTGTTTTTAAAATTACTTGTGGGTATTCTTTGAGGCCTAGAATGAAGGTGTCTTCCTTCAGAGAGGGTTTATGTTTCTTTCTGCTAAGATGTGTGTAGGTATCATTAGCCCAGAAACATTTTAAAAGAATTTCACAGTTTGAAGTTCCCTGGATTAGGAGTCCATGCAGACACAGACCGCAAACCCCTGCCCAGGCTGCTCAAACTTCTTAGGGACCTACATCCTGGATGTTCTATCCACCATTCTCTTGTTCTCCTGCTTCTCTCTGAGCTAAAGCAATCTTCCCTGCAATCTCCTGAGGGTGGGATTTGGCTTTAGATTCAGTTGTAGTTTACCTTTACCTGAGGTTATAGCCTTTTAGGATCCCTGTTTAATGTGGGGAAGAGTTCCCTTGCACTCTCTACCTTTAGAAGAATCTGTGTTTGAGAAATTTGTTGCCCTCATCTTATGAGGCCAGTGAAACCAAAGACCTAATTTACTGAGCTCTATCTACAATTGCCCTCAGGGCCAGAGTATCTTCAGGGAGTCCTATTACCTCTCTAGGTTCTAGTTGCTCCTAGTTTGTCTGGCAGTTTCCCACCATCTTGTCAGCTTTTTATTTTAAGGTGTTGTTGGGTTTTTTTGTATCTAAGGATTTTTAATTGTTTTCAGTAGGAGGGTTGATCTAAAAAATCCTAGTCTGTCATTACTAGAAATTGTAGTTCCTCTTAATTTTTTTCCCCCACTTAGTCTTCTATTTCTTTTGTTGACTTCAGCCTCCATGTTAATGACTTAGTTTCACAAACATTCATACATTGAGCATCTAGTATGTATCAAGCATGGCACAAAACAAAGTCCTTGCTTTCTTGAAGCTAACACTGTGGTGGATTCTGGATTGTGGGGAAAGTTGCAGCACCATTGGACAGCATTTTCCACACTGATTCACAGAGCATTGGTGACCTGTGAAATCCTAGTAAGGTTGCCATTGTCAAGTAAATTTGAGAAAAAATGCCCAGGAGGATATCCTCTCTTAGAGAGCTAAGGCACTAACGTATTTGAACTGAAACCGTTATTTGTAGAATACCTCTTAATATCTCATTAGCATACTAGAATTCCAGGGAACATGATTTATGAAATGTTGGAGTAGGACTAATGTATTAAACATCTCTATATTATTTACATGTTGTCACAGAGCAGTTTCAACTTCTGCTTTCCCATAGTCATGTCTAAGGGGAACATCTGCTGAGGGAGTAAACCAAGGCAGCTGTGCTCTGCATTCTGAATGACTTTCCTTACTTGGCCGTGGGTAGTTAGACTAGCATGGGTACCCAAATCAAAGATGCCAGACATAGGTCAGTCACTGGCCAACCAGAGAAAGTGTAGAAAGTGCTGAATTAAGTTCTCACAGATCTCATTGGTTGGTTAAAGAAATAGAGCTCCTGCTTTCAACTTTATGTCTAGATGTACTCCGGATTGACAAGTAAGGGAGAGTGGTGGTTTCTGTAAGGATACATATGATGATGCGGATCACAAAACTCACAAAAGGAAACATATTTGGCAGTTAAGCCATGGAAGAAGCAGAATTTGAAAAGTCAAGAGAAAGAGATAGAAGGGACCTATGATGGACCAAGAATTTTAGGCAAAGGTATGGCAGGGTGGCAGCTATGAGATAGAAAAAGAATCAAGCGGAGCAGCACAGGGACCAGCTTGTGGTTAGAGGCAAATCAGATACCAAAGCCTGGTATCCAGGGAGTTGCTGAGCCACAAGAATGGCAGGAGCACTAAAATAAGGACTCAGAAACTCCTGAGGCTTGGTCCTCTAGGGCAACGTTGGGACTGGACCAGGTTCTCAGTTCCAGTATCCTTAGGGCCTAGGCCCACTTATTACTGATTTTGTTCTTGGGGTTTTGTATGAATTCTTGTTTCCCTTATCATCAAATTCATACTTATAATCAGTTCTCCTCCCCCACCACACACACCTACATCTGCCAACCTGAGTGTCAGTGCCCTGCCACCAGAAGAGACTGATACATAAGGAAAGAGTTGGAGTCATAAGACTGATGTATGAGTTGAATTCATATCAGTGTTGCTTTTTTGATTAACATTTTTATAGCAATGGAATACCCACCATTCCTACCCCTGCTTTTTATAAAACTTCTCTTTTTATTACATTTTGGAAACTCATCTTCTAAGCTCAGCTGTGCTAGCAGTGTTAATGTTGTATTGCGTCACATAATCTATTTCTGTTGGTTATCCTATAAATCAGGGGTCCCCAATCCCCGGTCCGCAGACCAACACCGGTCCGCGGCTTGTTAGAAACCAGGCCGCACAGCAGGAGGTGAGTGGTGGGGGGGGGAGCGAGCCAAGCTTCATCTGCCGCTCCCCATCGCTCGCATTACCGCCTGAACCACCCCCCCCCAACCCCCTCTGTGGAAAAATTGTCTTCCACGAAACCAGTCCCTGGTGCCAGAAAGGTTGGGGACCAATGCTATAAATAGTATCTCCATATACAAAAGAATGCACATTACTTACTCTTGGTACTCTTTGGCAAAGAATATTTCCTACTTCTCAATCCAGTGTTATTTGCTGCTGATCCCCAGTACTGTTTGAGAATCACGTTGGCTTTAGTGGAGATCTCCGTATTTGTTATTCCTTTCTCCACTGATTGTGTTCATCTGCCCCTCTAACCCCCATTTCTTTGTGTCTTTTTCCTCCACACTCTTCCCCCACCTTTTCTTTAAAAAGTTTTCATAATACTTCATTATTTATTTCTTCTGCATTTTACACATAATTTTGGGTTTATAATATGAAATTAGATTGGTCTTTTTGAAGATCTACTTCCTTTTTATTATTTATTTATTTATTTATTTATTTATTTATTTATTGCAGTACGCGGGCCTCTCACTGCTGTGGCCTCTCCCATTGCGGAGCACAGGCTCCGGACGCGCAGGCTCAGCGGCCATGGCTCACGGGCCCAGCCGCTCCGCGGCATGTGGGATCTTCCCAGACCGGGGCACGAACCCGTGTCCCCTGCATCGGCAGGCGGACTCTCAACCATTGTGCCACCAGGGAAGCCCCTACTTCCTTTTTAAATAACATTTTTCCAGCCAGGAAATTCGTACATTTGAATGTAATGTCTTGGAAAGTACAGAAAAGAAAAAAGAAAAAATGAAATTACAATAATCAGAAACCACCCAGAATAACCACAGTAGTATTTCCTATCCGTAATCTTTTTATTAAAATATGTTTATATGTATATGTATGTGTTGAGGTCAATCTATATACTGTTTTATAACCATATTTATTTTATGTCATGAATATTTCCAGAACATTAAATGCTCTAGAAACATGGTTTTAATGTCTATTATTCCAGTAAATGAAAGCACTACAATTTATTTAACCAATCCTCTATTAACTGAACAATACAGTTATTGCCAATTTTTTTGCTAATATTATGCCATGGTGAATATCTCTTGTATATAAACCTTTGTGTCTTTATCTGATTATTTTCTTGGAATACACTTCTATTGTGAAACCTTGAGTCAAAAGGTATATACATCTTTTCAAAGTTTTGATACATAATACTATATAAAATTTCCTTCTTGAAATGCCATGTGGATTTATATCCTAACATCAATGTGTAAAAATACTAGCTTTGCAATACCATGCTTAGATACTACCATTAAAATGTAAAAGAGGGCTTCCCTGGTGGCACAGTGGTTGAGAGTCCGCCTGCCGATGCAGGGCACACGGGTTCGTGCCCCGGTCCGGGAAGATCCCACCCACATGCCGCGGAGCGGCTGGGCCCGTGATCCATGGCCGCTGAGCCTGCGCGTCCGGAGCCTGTGCTCCGCAACGGGAGACGCCACAACAGTGAGCGGCCCAGGTACCGCAAAAAAAAAAGAAAAAAGTAAAAGAAATAAAAACAAACTTTGCCAAGTTGATAAGGGAAAAATCTTATATCACACTTTAATTTAGATGTCTGATCAATACTAAGAATGACCTTTTTCACATATTTATTGGCCAAGTGTATATCTGATTTTGTGATTTTTCTGTATATGTCCTTTGCTATTTTCTATTTGAGGTGGTGTGTTTTATCTTCTTCTTATAAATGTATTAACACTTTGTCATATGTTGAAAATTTTTTCCAGCTTACCACTTATCCTTTAATTTGCTTATGGCATTTTTTGACATGTAAAAGTTTTAAATGTTCAGTCATTAAGTATTTTGATAATTTCGTTTTGGTCTCTTTCTTCAGCATTTTGTTTAAATAGACTTTCCCATCTCTTCTTTGAGAGCTTAAATGGTTTCTTACATTTACATTTTTATTTATGTTGAGTCTGTTTTTACAGTTCGTTGAAATGCTCACCCATTCTTCTAATATTGGAACATTTGAGATTACAAACTCTTAGATCCAGATGTATAGAGTTTTCTAGTTTCAGAAAATCTGTTAGCTTTATTTTTACTCCCATCTTCTTCCAAAAAGAAGGAAAAAATTAATTAACAATAAACCTACACTTGGACATTTAGTACGATGATAATTGATTTAGACTTATGCAGAGGCATGCGAGGGATAGCTCAAAGTCTGTCAGAAATTTATAAACTAAGGTCTTCCATTTGGGTTTCCTGTTAGTAATAGCAGAAAGGAGGAGGAACAATGAGTTACATGTTTCTCATTGTCTGCTTAAAGGAAACATATCAGTTTTCTTAAAAGAGAAATCTTGGCAGTGAAGTCAAAGACGAATTTTTTGTGTGGGTATTTATGTGAAGAATGATGTCTTGATACCACTTTTATAGAACATAGAATAATACAAGCAGTTTATTTTATAAACTCTTAATAAAAGTCAAGGGCATAATATTAAGTTCTAATTATGGTAAAGTACTGTGTCTGCAGGCAGTCAAAATAATACAAAGCACATATGTGTCTTTCTGGTGAAGTAATTTGATAAGGGGTAGAGCTTAGACAATCTCTGATTAGATATTTCTTAAACTAGCTCTTTCAACATAATAGTTGAGATTTTAAAAATCAGATTTTGATTCATGTATATTTGTGATTTCTATTTAGAAATAGCAATTGTGGGATGATTCATACACATTAGGTCCAAGTGTTTAACTGGAAAGTTTGACATTTTATTGTGAGAATTAGCCTATTTGAGAAGGTGGAGAATTATCTCATATAAGTGGGTTTCCAGAATTACCGGCAATCAATTACAATTTTTGCTTGCTACACTTCAGACAGTTGTAATGTGAACAGTTTAACAGTAAATCTTAACTTCATTTCAGATCTGACAGAATGTCTAAGAATTTTTTGTTTTTCATGAAGTACTGCTTCCTTCACTATCAAAGGATATTGAGAAGTAAGTGTACTTGAAGCTGCTCAATTCATCTTTGAAACTATTTAAACTTTATCTGTGAAATAACCCTCATTTTTAAGCTGTGTGTAAGGGAAGTAAATATATCTTAAACTGTGTAGGAAGGTTTTTTTTAAGGGAAAACAGCAAGGGGAAAGTTGGTGTTGACAGAACAGTATTGCTTTTATTCGTTTTTTTTTTTTTTTTTTTTTCACAGTATTGCTTTTATTCGTTTTTTTTTTTTTTTTTTTGCAGCTGACACTAAACTTGGAGTGTTTATATCGAACATTAAACCAGCAGCCGACTGAAACATGACTAGCTAGAGAGTTCAAGACTATCTAAATAACTCAGTATATTGGACGTTAGAGGATTGTACTTTAATCCGACAGTAGTATGATTAGGAATCAGAGTTGTATCTGATGTGCTACCGCTAGACCTGAAATAACTTGCGTCTATTTGTGGAATGCTATGCTTATATTTTAAATTCTTATATTTAAAAAAGTCACAGATCGTTGAGGTTAGTTAATTCAGTTGCTTGTAGAGGAAGGACTACCTGGGCTTGCTAGAGACAGAGGGTTGCTTATCCTCTTTAACATCTCCCATGAAAGACTCCTCACAACTCTCTTTTAGTTGTTTATTTACATTTTTAACTATTTGAAATATTAATTTTTTTCTAAGAGTTTCTTTGTTTTTATCTTCAGAAGGATTGAAGAGTGACCACTCAGAATTCTCCTTTTTAGAGAAAGACTCTTTATATACATAAAAACAACCCATTGGTTATGTTATTTTTCCAGGTGAGATGATTTCAGCTGTATCTTTACATTCCTAAATTATAATACTGATAACTGTTGTTTTGTTGCTCCTTTTGTGCTGAGTTCTTAAGATGTAGAGGAAGCAGCCAGACATTGAGTCCCTTGACTTTTCTTAGCTGCTTGAAATTCTGGGGTCAGTTTTATTGCAGATGTTCTAGAGGGGAGTGAGAGTGGAGGAAGGTGCACTATTTAAGCAGCTGTTTCAAGTAATATATGCAAATGATGATGAAGACTGATCATCATCAGTAGTGGACTTGAAGGGTAGTGGAGATAGAGAGGAGGGGAGGACCTGATAGGGCTCTGGAGTGGACTGTAGACCCCATTTTTCCAGTTCACCACTGCCTAGGGGAAGTATAAAGGCAGTGGTAACTCTAGAATATCTAGCATATTTCTCCCCCTGCAGTTTGAATCTCCTCATCCTTCTGGAACATACAGAAGTTAGGGCTTTGGCTAAAGGCATTATTTTAAAGAAATGTCCCATCAGCCTGTTTCCTTACCCTTTTAGGTCATGTTCTTTGTTGCATCCATTTTAATTTCAGTTTCCATATGTTTGTTTTTAGCATATAGATCTTGTATCCTGTAACCCTGATGGGTTTTCTTTTCCGTTTTTTAAAAAAATTGTTTTAAGATTCCTTAGGGTTTTCTATGTGGACAATCATGTCATCTGAAAATGGGTAGTTTTGTTTCTTCCTTTCCTATCAGTTTTGCTTTTTTTTTTTTTCTTGCCTTACTGTGCTGGCTCTCACTTCTCTTTTGACCCTAACCTCTTGCTCTGGACACAAGTGATTAGAAATCAGGGTTGCCTGGGTTGGTGCTTTTCTTATGCAGAGATTTTTAATTACTGATTCAAAATCTTTTAGAGTTATGGGCTTTGCTTTTTCATTTGTTTTTGAGTCAGTTTTGAAATTTTATGTTTTTCTAAAAATCTAGCCATCCCTTTTTAAAAAGCGTTTTAATTTATTGGCTTAAAGTTCTTCATGGTTTCTTTTAAATGTTTGCTCCTTTCTTAATGTCTTACATTGTGTATCCCTGTAGTTTGTGACCCCAGGCTATTATGCTTTCTAAGGTTTTTTAGTCTCTTGCTCTGGTCTGTGTACTGGCTCAAAGCACTTCTCTTCTCTCTAAAGCCCCTGCCCCCACTGCCCTTTTCTCATTTGCAGTTTCCAAACTGCTAAGCACTTCTGCATGTAGTATCAGTAAATGTTAAAATGAATATATATTTTTATCATCTTTTTAGATTACCTGTTTTTCAACTTTTGGTAGGCGAGGTTTTATTTCATTTCTGTTAACAAACTAAAGGTTTTTTGGTTGTCCTATTGTTTTTTTAAGGGCAGTTGACTTTTTAAAAAATGTTTATTTATCTATTTATTTATTTATTCATTTATTTATTTGGCTGCGTCGGGTCTTAGTTTGGCACGCGGGATCTTCGTTGTGGCGTGTGGGCTTTACTCTAGCTGTGGTGTGGGCTTTAGAGCACGCACGCTTAGTTGCCCCACGGCATGTGGGAGCTTCCCGGACCAGGGCTCGAACCTGCGTCCCCTGCATTGGAAGGCGGATTCTTAACCACTGGATCACCAGGGAAGTCCCTCATTGTCTTATTTTTAAAAAATAAAATACATAACATAAAACTGGGGTATATTGCTTGGAAATTCTGGTCTGTAATTTTGGTCAGAGTGCTTCTCTTGGAATTCGTTTTCTTAAATGGTTAAAAGGTATCCTGTTTATCTTTACCTCTCCCAGTACTCCTCCCAAATATCTTTCTAAAGCATAGACTAATTTCAAGATGTTTAAAATTTCTTTTTACTTAGGCCAGTTTGAGGATCTAGATAAAAAAACAAAGGAAGTTGTCCTGATTATGGTTTTTTCTTTCTTTCTTTCTTTCTTTCTTACTTTCTTTCATCGATTCATTACAAGCTGTCAAATTATTTGAAGACCCTGGTTTCTTCAGGCCTATAATCTGGCATAGAAGAGAGTACTATACTTTAGTTTGTAAAGGAATGATAACTGTATTCTAAGTGGTTTTAGGTAAACAATAGACGGAAAGTGTTACTATTTAAAAAAAAATCATTTTAGTCCTTAGAGTCTTTGTATTTCTTGTGATACTAAACTACTAGAGTTACAAAGTGGTTAATATCAGTCCTAGAGAAGGAAATCGTCCAGATCACAGCTGCTCACTTACCATTGGTAATTGAGTATACTTTGTAAATTATTAGCAGGATCACAGTGAGCTCATTGTTAAGCAGTCCCAAATCAGAGATTCTTTTCTGGGTTAAGGCTAACCAGTGTGGTAGCTTGATCCACTAGGTTTCTCAACTGTGCTTTGCTTTGTTGGTCTTCGTTTCTTTCTGGTTCACCTTTTGGTCGTAAGGGAGATTTGTGTGCGTGTGTGTTGTCGGGTAGGAGTGGGGTTGATGCCCTGTGCTCTAGGGAACGTTACAGGCATTGCCGAGACAGCACTAGTCACATACTGTTATGATGCTTAGTAGAAACAGTTTTGTTTTTTGCTGCTATCACCAACATGTAGCTTCTGCTGCCCTGTGGATTGGCTGTATAACAGAAGCTACCATTTTTGAGCCCCTGTTATAGACTCGGCCGTGCGTACCTTTATGTCGTGTTATCCTCTTAAAAACCCTTGTAAGAGAGGGGTAGTTGTTCCTGTTTTTAGATGGAACGGCTGAGGCTTAGATTTCATACAGCTAGTGAGTGCTTGAATTTGCTTTTAGGGCTCTCTGAAGCGAAAGCACATGTTCTTTGTGTTCCACCACAGTCTGCCAGTAATGCTAGCCAGATAAGAAACATTTCAATGAATAGTATGTTTGTTAGTATATTACATAAGATACTTTCTCCATATAAAAGGAAGCATAACTTAGGATTTTATGCCTCCCTAGTGTGCAGTATCTATATGGTAAAATTTAAATTGTGGTGGTGTTAAAAGACTAAAAAGGAATTTTGAAGCAAAAAAATGAATAAGGATTATGTTCCTGGGCCTTGCCCAGTACTACACAGATTGGCTATGCTTAGTTCAGGTTGTAGATGAGCTATAGCTCCAACTGCTAAGGAACACTGAAATCCCTGTAATGTTTCCTAGGGAATAGTATAGAGATTTAAATGATTAATAATAGAACTTGCAACCCCACATGTGTTGTACATAGGAAAATACTGACATTTGTGGCATGTCCTAGAAGAAATGAAAGGGAGAATTATTTTTAAAAAGAAAGAGAAGCTAAAGCTTTATGCTAGATAGTACTGGTAACACTTTAAAATTTCCTGTCTTTTGAGTGTCTCCTGGGAGCCAAGGGCTTTATAGATATGGTTTCTAATCCTCACATCCAACCCATGAGGTAGATATTGTTATCCTTATTTTATCAAGAGGGACACTGAGGTTCAGAAATATGAAGGACTACAACAAAGTTCACAGCATTCTTAAGTGGTGAAGTTGGAATTCAGCCTCCTCCCTACCACAGCCCCTCAACTGACTGTCTCTTGCCTATGTCCTTTTCATTATGTTGCCCTAAGCAAAGTTCAGGCAGAATCACTACAGGGTTTAGGAATCTGGGATTTTGATGGTTCAGAGCGCCCTCCTGTATGACACTGGAAATTAGAATTGTGTGAGTAAAATTGAAGAAGCAGAGATGCAAATTTTAGATACTTTTTTTTTTTAATCAGAAAAAGAAGTAGCTCTTAAATTGTCTTTTTGGGGGGGGGCGGTATTAATGCAGAGTCTATATAACAGTTACTCTTAATTTGATTTTATGTCCTTTTTCTTTTTTTCTTCTTTTTTTAAGATGCACTACTGTATTTCCCTTAATATAAAGAAAGAAATATAACAACTTCTTAAACTTCTTTCATCCCTTGAAATTAGGCATGTGGTTTCAAACGTATTCTTTTTTTGATAATTGTATTGTTTTTATTTATTTTTACTTATTTTATTTATTTTATTTTTTAACATTTTTATTGGAGCAAACGTATTCTTAATTGACCATATAGTTGAAAGTAGTATTCTAGAAAAGAAGTGAAATTTAGTCATATAGATCCATTAGTTATAATAATATCAGAACATTTTTGAGTGGTCTACAAGCCTACAGAAAGGGTTAATGACTTTCATAGTAGATGATAGGCATGGAGTATAGACACCAAAACATTCACAATAGGCCTGTGAATACACCTTTTGCTCTGGGTTCTTTTGGTCAGAGTAATATTTCACACATTGCAATTAAAGTGGAGCAAGCCAGTAGTTTTCTTTTGAGTGTGCACGTGCTAGGTTTGTCAAGTTGTAATATCAGTTCCATCCTTTAATGGAACATTTTGATAAACCACCAAATTGCCATACAGAAAAAAAATCCCCCAAATATTAATATGCTATTTTCCAAACAGTCTAATTTTCAGTTTTGAATTCTTCTTTTACCTGAGAGCCTTTTATTTTCCTAGTGGGTATTTTTTTGTTTAATATTTGGTTATTCCCATTATGGTCAAAATGTGGCTGTATAATTTTTAAAATTTTATTGTGCAATGTATCGTGTACAGGAAAGAATGTGTAAAATTGTAAGTGAAGTCTAAAGAATATTTAATAAGTAAAAATCATATAGCCATTACCCAGCCAAACAAATAGGAAATTAACAGTGTTTTAGAAGCCTTCTGAGTGCCTCTCACTAATTCTATATCCCTCCCCACAAAGGTAACCATTTACCTGCTTTTTATATTCTTACTAGATATGTATACATATCTCAACAAAATATTTTGGACTTTGCCTGTTTAAAAGATAAATTGATTCATAGTGTATATATCTTAATTTCGTATCTTTCTCTAAGCATTATATCTTTGAGATTCATATGTATAGATGCAAGTAGCAGTAGTTTATCACCCCTGCTGTATAGTAATAGATTATTTGAATATACACTCAGACTGATGAGGTTTCACTCGAATGTCTCAATGACAGTCTCAACTGCAATGTTTCCTAAATTGAATTTATTAACTCTCTTCAACCCTTCACTTGCCAAAACTGCTCTATCGATTGTGTTTTCTGTCTCTGAAATAGCATCTCTTTCCACCCATTTGCCCAAGCCGGAAACTCATTTTTGACACCTCCTCCTCATTCCCCATTTCAAGGCAATCTTTAATCCTGCAGGTTTATCTTCTAAACATTTCAAATCTATCTCTATCTCCGCTATCACCAACCTAGTCGAGTTCTTATTACCTGGACCTCTGTAGTAGTCTTTGTGCAGCATCAACATCCTTTCTTTTGCTCTTACCGTGGATTATAGGACTGCCTACCTCTTCCACTTCATCTTGGCACGCTTCCCTTCACTTGCTAGTCTATGTTAGCTTCAGCCATTGTTCATGCCATGCTTATACCTGCTTCAGGACCTTTGCAAATGCTGCTGCCTCTACCTGTGGAACACTGTCCCTAATTCATTCTTACTCATCCTTTAGGACAAAATTTTGAAATGCCACCTCCTCAGAGAGAAGTCTTCGTTGCTCCCCATCCCTTAATCTAGATCATGACTCCCTGTTATCATTAGGCCTTTGTACTACTCCCACCTGGCACTACTATAAAATTAATTAAATGATTATTAAGGAAGACCTCTCCTTTGATTCAGTCAGTGACAGTAGTCTACAGAGTCTAATAAAGCAAGAAATCATAAAAAGGGATGCATGCCTTAAAATTTTTACTCTAAGAACATGACTGCATGTTCATTTGTCAGTCTTTTTATTAAGGGACAAAGGCCTTTTCTTTGGGAGTAGGTCCATTAGCTGCCAGTTCCATATTGTTTATCTTTCAGAAACCATACCCATAATATGTCATCTCAGATTTCCAGTTTGGGTTTTTTAAGTAGAACAAGAATTTAGACTCTTCTGATACATTCTGAGTTTAGAATCCTTATGTATTTTTGCAATATTTTTTCCAATTTTTAAAACTATTTTCTTGCCTGTACCTAATTCAGCAACATAACTATCTCACTTCTACTGAGTATTTCAAAGTCATTCAACTCAGTCTTCCCTACTCCACCCGCATTCTGTTAATTAACAAATCACCTAATTACAATAATAAGTATAAATGGCATGAACGAACAGGTCTGGAAGCAAAGTAAAAGTCTAACTTAGCTGATGGGAAGAAGTCTCCAAGTGTACTAGGTCAGTGGACTCCACGGTTTTTGAGTGCACATGTGCATGGTCTACTGTATTGATATATTATCTATAGTGCAATACTGTAGCTCTGAGGTTGAATTATGTGGCCATTTATTACCCACAAAAACAGCGATTTTATATGGTTGAATATAATATTAAATAACAGTATAAAAGATAAACAGGCATCCAGTTGGATAATATAGATCATGTCACAGTAAAGTATGTAAATAATTTTAAAATAAATAATTTTCTAAAAAACTCCAGTGGTTCTCAGATTCTTTTAAGGGACTATAGCTATGATAGCCATGCATCCCTGGATTTCTGGGTCAGTCTTTAACACTGTATTATTTTTTCTAAAAATTATTGAAATGTCACCAAAATATCCATCAAAAGTGGAATCTCCTAAACTTCCTCTTGTACCTGACTTTAGCACAGAAATACTTTAATCAGCCATGTGTCCCAGTTTTTATACTGTAACTGAAGAGCTTTCTACTGGAAAGGTATTACCGTGACTTAAGTAGTCTAGGTAGACTAAACAGTAGAGGAGGGATTTTAGTTGGGTCACATTCTTCCTCTTTACTCACTGTGGCATGCCATGTAGTCTTAAAACTTGTTGAATTTAATTTATTTCTAATAAAGTGTGGATCAAGTCCCATTGAAATGAACTGGGAACTTTCAATTATTTTGTTTTGTGGAAATTTTGTAATAGATACTACTGGGTATTAAGAGGGCCATTGACTATGGTCTTTACTTTTTTAATATATGTAAATTTTTGTAGTAATGGAATTTGACCTCTGATATTTCATAATTCTGATTTATAGCTTATCCTGTTAAGTATCATGTTTCAGCAAAAGCTATTTTACTATATTATTATAAAACCAATTTTAAATTATGATTGTCCTTCAAGGAAGGAATGACTTTTTAGAAATTTGCTTTGGATAGTTTTAAGGATAACTCTGCAGGTATAGAAATGTGAAAGATGATGAACTTTCAATCTAGAATCAATACAATTGAAATTTAACACTTTTTTATAGCCCTGTGTAACTTTATATAAAACCATAAAGTAATAGAGTTTTAATTTAGTTCTCAAAGGGTTTCAGCCAAACACATTTCCAAAAATTTAACAAGAAAACAAATAAAAGAACCTCAGACTGACATTGTAAATATTAATAAGATAGTTGAAATGCCTTCCTGATTCTTACATGGACTCTTCTATGAATCATATCAGTGATTTTCTTCCCAGTATTACAGCTGCCCACATAGCATTCCCCATCTTAGGAAGAATCTACTTTCTGTCCCCAAAGGGGTGTGGAAGCATAACAGTCTTTCTTTAAATTCGGGTATTTTGTCACGATGCAATCTAGCAGCAGTCTCCACATTAGGAATAGAGAAACCACTAAATTTCATGCTTTGTCTGTGAAACTGAACCAAAGGCTTAGTGTTAGAAACTGCCTACTGTCACCTGGCAAGTACAGATGTTTTCTGCATGTCCCACTTGTTTATACAGCTTACAAAGAACTGTATATGGAATAAGTGGTTTTAAGTTTGGTCGCTTTCTAAAATGGACAGTCATTTTTTTAGGTATAATTTGCTTGTCAAAGAAATATCTTTAGATAGCTACAGAATTTATCTTATAAACATGGAGAAGAGAGATTTCTGTACTTTCTGAATATTGCTCTTTTAGTTTCTGCAGCGGTGTGGTTTATAATCTTACATACACTAGACCAAGGTCAACAAACTTTTTCTGTAAAGAGCCAGACAGAAAATACTTTAGGCTTTGTAGGCTACATGTGGTCTCTGTCGAATGTTCTTTGTGGGTTTTTTGTTTTTGTTTTATTAATCCCTTTTAAAAATGTAAAAACCATTCTTAGCTGAGTCTATACAGAAATAGGCCACAGGCCAGATTTGCTTCTCGGTCTATAGCCTGCTGACCCCTTCTCTATATGTATATGTAATTTAAAATTTTCTAGTGGCCACATTTAAAAAGCAAAAAGCAGATGAAATTAATTTTAATTCTATATTTTACCAGTTGTATGCAAACTATTGTTATTTCAATATGTGGCACTAGCCACATTTCAAGGACTCAGTAACCACATATATCAGACAGCACAGCTCTAGACCAGAGCTATTTAAAGTATGGACCATGAACTGGTGCGGGCCTACAGTTTGTTACCAGTTTATGACAGGTTAAGTATAGAAATTAAAGTAAGAAGTTAAAATATTTTATAGCAATTTAACAGTTACTTTATATCTGTTCAGTCTAATAAGAAACTTGGTACTTGTATTTCATATATCTTTTTTTACATTTCTTTTTTTTTTTTTTTTTTTTTTTTTTTTTTGCGGTACGCGGGCCTCTCACTGTTGTGGCCTCTCCCATTGCGGAGCACAGGCTCCAGACGCACAGGCTCAGCGGCCATGGCGCGCGGGCCCAGCCGCTCTGCGGCATGTGGGATCTTCCTGGACCAGGGCACGAACCTGTGTCCCCTGCATCAGCAGGCGGACTCTCAACCACTGGCGCCACCAGGGAAGCCCCTACATTTCATTTTTTAAGCAATTTATTATTAATATCTTACAAAAGAATCAGTCTGTGAAGTTAAAAAGAAACTGGCTCTTCACTACAGGTAATTTAAGAGGCACTGTTCTAGACAGTTCCTCCTAAGATTCTGCAGGCCTCTTGTATACATGGCAAAAATAAAAAAAAGAAACAGTGATAAGATTGTGGTAGGTAGTTTATTTAGTACTATTCACATGCCACCAACCACTACAGAGCAGTGTCCTTTTACTTGTCTCTTTCTGAGCTACCATTGGAGCCTCTGACCAGGCTACCCTAGGCCAGTGGCTTTTTACACTGCTCTAGAATCACTCAAAGAGCTTATAAAAAATAGCAGTGTCCAGGCCCACCTCCAGGCCAGTTGAATCAGAATTTCTTGGGAGGGGGCCTGTGTACAGTTTAAAAAGCTGTATATTTTTCCAGTTACATCCAGGTGATTATACTTTATAGCCTGCATTATTGTATGGATTCCCTCATCCCAGAAAAATTTGCTCTTTCTCTGTTTGGAAGAAATCATTAATCTGGGTGTGGGATTTTCTATGCAGGACCATTCACTCTCTTTAACAGTGAAAGGGGGCCTTTCCGGTTAAATATGTCAGATTGAACTTTGGCATTTTATCTTTACGCCTTCCTAGAACCCCACTGAAATGAAAGGAATAAAAAAAAAATAGAAGGAATAAATCACAAGTAGAAAGCAAATGAGAGGAGACAGAAGTAGGCCTGATTGGTCAACAAGTTTTTGATAGAAGCAGGTTTGTAGAAATTAGCAGAGCTGAGAAAGCTGATCTAAAAACCTGATGTTAAAAAGAAGCAACCCAGTTTATGCTGCTGGCTCAGAAATTCAAGGAACCAGTTACCCCAGAAGGTAAGGGTGGAGTATGGAGCTGAAAACAGGAACGGTGGGAAGTCTGTGTTATCAGTCTCCCATGTGTCCTCCTTCACCCTGAGCAGCCTGGACACGACTGTTCCTTTACCTTGGGTAAAACAAGAGGTTAGAGCTGGGAGAAATTTAATCTAAGAAGTTATTCGTAACTGAAGGGGTATCTTGTGAAAATAAGAACAACTTTTGAAAAACAGGGTCTAAGCGAAAGTCTGAATATTGAGGTTAAGACCTCTGTTCTCAGAACATGGCAGTCAGGTGTCTATGCCCCAGACAGGAGATTGGAGCATTTCTCTCTGGGATGAGCAGCCAGGAGACAAGGTTCACAGATGCTAACTTCTGAGGATTCCCTAATAAAAAACCAACTCATTGTCTCATCACCTTGTAATAAAGCCAGTTGACAAGCACCACCCACTCACCCCCACCTCCCCAAGTGGACAGAGCTTCTGATCAGCCTGTCAGTGGTGATGCATCATCAGACACTTGCGGAAAGCCTCTGAAGTAAAAAACAGAGACCTAAAGATTTAAGGAGAAAAAAATAAGGTACTAAGAAGAAAGAGATAAAAATATTTAAAATGTTAAAAAAAGAAAACATTCTAAAACTTTGTATCCATAGAGAAATGAGATATTATATCCAAGAAGCTAGAATAGGATGCTATTAAAAAGAACATTCAGGACTTCCCTGGTGGCGCAGTGGTTAAGAATTCGCCTGCCAATGCAGGGGACACGAGTTCGAGCCCTGGTCCGGGAAAATCCCACATGCCGCGGAGCAACTAAGCCCGTGCGCCACAACTACTGAGCCTGTGCTCTAGAGCCCGTGAGCCGCAACTGCTGAGCCTGTGCACCACAACTACTGAAGCCCGCACGCCTAGAGCCCGTGTTCTGCAACAAGAGAAGCCACCACAATGAGAAGCCTTTGCACCGCAATGAAGAGTAGCCCCCGCTCGCCACAACTAGAGAAAGCCTGCACGCAGAAACAAAGACCCAGCACAGCCAAAAGTAAATAAATAAATAAATCTATTTTTTTAAAAAACATTCAGAGAACAAGAAAATGGTCTTGGAAGTTAAAACTGTGATAGGAAGAATTGTAACTGCAAGAGAACTGTTAGAAAACTGTTAGAAAGTAATGCCAAAGAAATCTACCAATAGAAAATGAAATGAAATGCAATCTTGACGATATATGATAATCAAAAGATGAATCTAAGTGGTCGAGTGTCTAATGAAAAGGACTTGTCAGGAGGGAGGGAGGGAAGGTGGGGGAATAAAAAGACACTGAAAAGGCCTGGCACAACGAGTGTAGAAAAGGCCCCACACTAAGGAGAAAAAGAAGAGGTATAATTTTTCACGAAATAAAAACAGGTCACATACAGAAGACTGGGAATTGGTGTGATATTAGACTTTTCAACAGCCATGTTGAAGCCACTAGCCAACAGTGGAATAATGCCCTCAAAATTTGGGGGGTAAGTTATTTCCATCACCCAATAGAATATTATCAACCAATAGCAATATGAACATGTTATCTAGAAACAGTGAGGAAAATAGCAGCAAGAAACAGCTAACAGAATTCAAAGTAATTTTCCTTGATTCCCTGGGAGTGGGAATCAAGAATGGAGACGATGTTGCAGGCAATGCTCTTTTTTGTTATAAGCCTTGTAGTAGTATTTGACCTTTGGAACTATAAATGCATGAATTAGGTAAAAATAAAAAGCAACTCAAAGATATGAGAAGGAAGCCAGGCTAGAAGGGGCTAGGGTATCAGAAGAGTAGATCTGCACATTTTGGAGTCAACAGGAATGTAGCAGGAATTAGTCCTAAAAATAACAGGGCTATGAGTGAAATCTTAATATAAAAAAACAGTAAGTGATAACAACAGGCATGTTAAGTTCAAATGGTGTAAGTCTCAAAAAAGGCTTACGAAAAATTTTTTTTGCAAGGAGGAAGAGACAGAATGTTCTGACAGTTTAATAAGATTTAACAGTTCCATCTAATAGATTTTATTAGAATATATACCACTTAACAGTATGCTTTTAATAAAGAAGAATCTGAAAGTACAATTTATGATTTTGTAGACATAAATTCTCTATGTTGGCATTGTCACTAGTCCAAGAGCACTGTTAGTCCAAGAGCCCTTTCTGTAAGAAACTAAAGGGAAGATATGTAACTCATCTTAAGACAGTTTATTCTTTATTTCTCTTGATCCTACTCAGCTTCTTGAAAAATGCAGGTATTTCTGACAAAGAGGATTAGTCAGTTATGGAAGGATCAGCTCTAATGACTCTCACCACTGTAAGAAACAACTCGGATAGTTTTCCGATACTGATTTTAAACTGTGCAGAATAGTACCTAATGACATAGTAAACATGAACAAAAAATTCAGCGGAAAAAGTGCCATATTTACTAAATGGCAAAATAGAAAAAGAACACTTTTTAAAAACTTCTTGCTGTCATGTTGTGACAAAACTAGTTGAATTTTAAGTTTAGGCTTTTCCATTTCATCTAATGTTGACTTTTAGGTTACTGAATGAGACAGTGTGCCTATAAATGTTGTAGTCTTAAAATAACTCACTTGTAAAGTGCCATAAACTGCTTTAGATTTTTTTTTTTTCTGTACTTGGGCCTCTCACTGTTGTGGCCTCTCCCGCTGTGGAGCACAGGCTCCGGACGCACAGGCTCAGCGGCCATGGCTCACGGGCCCAGCCGCTCTGCGGCACATGGGACCTTCCCGGACCGGGGCACGAACCCGCATCCCCTGAATCGGCAGGCGGACTCCCAACCACTGCGCCACCAGGGAAGCCCTAGATTTTTTTTTTAAAGGAGTAAGAATAAAGCTGCCAAATTGCATATTTTTTGTTTTTTATTTACTGAAGTATCATAACTTTTTTTCTATTACTCTGTTATTTTCAAGCTCTTCCAGGGTTAAGAATTGGGAAGCTTAAAGACATCTTCCATTTAAACCTAAATTTTATATTCTCTTTCTTTTCTCCTATTTTCCATTATGCTCAAACTGCTTCTTCAAAATCATGGATAAAATTTGTTATGTCATAGGGCGAGGAGGGCAGATACTGGAATTTTTACAGGTGATTGACCTGTAAGGTTTAGACTGCCAGATGAGTAGAGCGGCAGTTAGTTGGTAAGTGAAATTGGTAAGATTACTACTTAAAGGTTTTTTAACCAATTTGAATGTATTACAGAAATGTGGCCCTGATTATCACTTTTGAGAAGTTGAATGCAGATACCTTTCAACAATACAGAACATACTTTCCCTTTGTAATACTTGAGGCAGTACCTAAATTATTCAAAGAAAGGAGACAGAAATCAATGTCATAATGAAATTAGGTCGATGCATAGGGAAAAAACAACCAGAGTTTAAGGGTTTGTTTCCTTCCTCCTGAGTTCTGAGTATTCTATCTGAAAGGAAGTGGATAACGACGACTAGCTTGAATAATGGTGCCACAGAAGGGCCTGCTGGCCTTACAGCTGCCAGACACTGTAAGAGCCTCATCACCTTAGCAGGGCAATGTAAGCTGAATTTCTGGCCAGAACCCCTGAAATTTCCAATGAGAAGAAGCGGGACGGGTACTTGCTGCCTTTTCTGTTTTCACACACTACTTTAACTTATTTTCTCCTTTTCCTGTTTTTGTCTTTAGGTCTTATAATCAATGGATAAAGTGGGGAAAATGTGGAATAACTTCAAATACAGGTGTCAGAATCTCTTCAGTCATGAGGGAGGAAGCCGTAGTGAAAATGTGGATATGAACTCCAACGGATGTTTGTCTGTCAAAGACAAAAACATCAGTATAGGAGACTCAGCTCCTCAGCAACAAAGCAGTCCCTTAAGAGAAAATGTTGCCTTACAACTGGGGTTAAGCCCTTCAAAGAGTTCTTCAAGGAGAAACCGAAACTGTGCCACTGAAATTCCTCAGATTGTTGAAATAAGCATTGAAAAGGATAATGACTCATGTGTCACCCCAGGAACAAGACTTGCAAGAAGAGATTCCTACTCTCGACATGCTCCTTGGGGTGGGAAGAAGAAACATTCCTGTTCTACAAAGACACAGAGTTCACTGGATACTGATAAAAAGTTTGGTAGAACTCGAAGTGGACTTCAAAGGAGAGAGAGGCGATATGGTGTAAGCTCTGTGCACGACATGGACAGCGTTTCCAGCAGAGCCGTAGGAAGTCGCTCTCTGAGACAGAGGTTGCAGGATACCGTGGGCTTGTGTTTTCCCATGAGAACTTACAACAAGCAGTCAAAGCCCCTCTTTTCTAATAAAAGAAAAATACACCTTTCTGAGTTAATGCTTGAGAAATGCCCTTTTCCTGCTGGCTCGGATTTGGCCCAAAAATGGCATTTGATTAAACAGCATACAGCCCCTGTGAGCCCACATTCAACATTTTTTGATACATTTGATCCATCCTTGGTTTCTACAGAAGATGAAGAAGATAGGCTTCGAGAGAGAAGGCGGCTTAGTATTGAAGAAGGGGTTGACCCCCCTCCCAACGCACAAATACATACGTTTGAAGCCACTGCACAGGTTAACCCGTTATATAAACTGGGACCAAAGTTAGCTCCTGGAATGACTGAAATAAATGGGGACAATTCTGCGATTCCACAAGCTAACTGTGACTCTGAAGAGGACACAACCACGCTGTGTTTGCAGTCACGGAGGCAGAAGCAACGTCAGGTATCTGGAGACAGCCATGCCCACGTTAGCAGACAGGGAGCTTGGAAAGTCCATACACAGATTGATTACATACACTGCCTCGTGCCGGATTTGCTTCAGATCACAGGTAATCCCTGTTACTGGGGAGTGATGGACCGTTACGAAGCAGAAGCCCTTCTGGAAGGGAAACCTGAAGGTACATTTTTGCTCAGGGATTCTGCACAGGAGGACTACCTCTTCTCTGTGAGCTTCCGTCGCTACAACAGATCCCTGCATGCCCGAATTGAACAGTGGAATCACAACTTTAGTTTTGATGCTCACGACCCGTGTGTGTTTCACTCCTCCACTGTAACAGGACTTTTGGAACATTACAAAGACCCCAGTTCTTGCATGTTTTTTGAACCATTGCTTACGATATCACTAAATAGGACTTTCCCTTTTAGCCTGCAGTACATCTGCCGTGCAGTCATCTGCAGATGCACTACGTATGATGGAATTGATGGGCTCCCTTTACCGTCAATGTTACAGGATTTTTTAAAAGAGTATCATTATAAACAAAAAGTTAGAGTTCGCTGGCTAGAACGAGAACCAGTCAAGGCAAAGTAAACCCTCCTGTCCCCAAAGGGCATTAACTAGATCTGCTTTTATGTGCATCGGGCAGTACACCTCTAGCAAGCACACATATCAGTGTTAGGTTTTTTTCAGTACAGTATGTAAGCTTAGTGTTAGTATTTGTCAGGTGCAATCTGCTGTTACTTACTCAGATAAACGTGGTGCCTATTGAGACAACAGAGGATACAGCTACAGGTGTTCAGTAAGGCTACAAAAACATTCTGCCGATTTAGCTGACAGTTTGGTTTTTAATGGCTGTAGTTAACTGAGTGAAGCAACTCTGGGGCATTTGCTATGAAGAATTCTATTTCTTACTGAAGAACAAATTATTAATATTGGATGAGTATTTCAACAGTGTGACTAATGTTTGAAATTATTATTTTTTCTAAGAATTTTTCTATAACCTTCCAAAAGTAGTGATGTTTGTAGTTACTATAAATCAAGCTTTGGAAGTCCAAAAAATAAAGACTGCCTTCCTTTTAGGAAAAAATGCAATTTTCTGGCCACAAGGGCATAGTGCAGTGCAGTTCACTTAAGTGTTGATATAGTTTAGAGTCAGTCTCCTTTTCTCTTCTGCAAAAGGTACTGTTAAGTAAACCAGTTTTCTAAGTAGTAGTTCTTAAAATTTCAGACTTAGGAAAAGTTGGTAGTAGAATTTTATTTAGAATTTTATTTAAGGCCTTAAGTATTCATTTTTTAATGAGTGCTTTAACATAACACATTGGGAATAGCTGCTGCAAAGTAGGCCTGCGTGTGATTTTTTTTAAGTTGACATGTGCAGTCAAATCACTGATTCATTAAAGTTGGATCTTTTTCTATGCCCGTGATGAGTTTGTGAACCATGAAGAAAATGAGACTAAAAGATACCCAAACAAGTCAGATAATATACTACAGTGGTTGCTGATTGTTGAGATTATTGTTAAACCGTAATTCATAATTTAGATGGCAGTATTTATCTCTTCATTGTAAACTCTCATAGCTGAATTGCTTAAGTACAAGTTATAGAATTTCAGTGCACTTAATTTTTAATGGAAAATCTTAAACCTAAATTGCTGATTTAAAAGGTACTGTACAACCATTGTATCTGTAAATAACTTAGCACCTTTTTGTCACTTAGAATAGTATGCAATACTACTTGAGTGAGCTATTTTGGAAGTAATACCAAGTTCTAGTGTTTGCTTCTTAGTATTGGACTGAATTTATAGTTCCGTCCTGGACATTTTGCACTAAAGTAGTTGAATCCATTCTTCTGTCTTTTTGTTAACGTGCTCTGTACCACTGGTGAGTGCTCCTTAGTTTCCTTACCTGCTGCTACAGAAAGTTCTTTTACATCCCAATGGCTATCGCCAAGGCCACAAAAAAGAAAAGCTATATTTGTATGCAACACTAACCCTTTGACTGCTAATGTATGTTTCCGCTTGCTGTGCCTTGTTACGGCTGCTTTTTTGTGCTAATAAAGTACGTTTGGTGTTCTCCTTGTATATCTGCTGTTTTATACATTTGCAACAATTTCTCTTGTGAATGGAATGGTTTGGGGTTTTTAAATAAGCATTACCTGACAACCTACTATAGTTAATGCAGAATTACTGAACAGTCTAATACTGACTTATTCCGACTAAGCTAACTCTAAATTTAATTCTATACATCTTTCCAATCATAATCACATATACTGTGGAACAGTATCTATAGTTACTGCAAATTACTGTATAGTTTAGATTATAACAGAAAATGAACAGAGAAATACTGGCTAAACCTATTGATTTCTCTGCTTATAAGTAAAAGATTGAAACTATCAATGACATGTTATAATAAATGAATATCTGTAGCCTCCCACTGCATCAGAAACAAGTTAAATGAAGTCTTGTAAACTAATAATACATCAGCACCATTTATTGGTTTGGGGACCATTTTAATTAATAACAAATGCCCAAAATGTAGAACTTTAACCAAAGACTTGTCCATTTTAAAGCAAAATGGGGATTGAAGGGACTTACAATTCCTGTTGTTTCTAATAGAAGTCCCTGAAGAACATATACCAAAGTGTTTGAGAACTTCATCCAAACCTACTTTAAAGCATTATGTGCAATTAAGTTGTTATGACATAATTACATTGCATAATTGTTGGGTCCGTTTTCTTGAGCTTATAATGTACCTGGAAAATAAACCTCTTGGGGAAAAAAAAGTTCATACTGATTATTGGAGAAAGACTATATATGCAAGCAAGCAAGATCTTATTTAAGAGGTAACTTGAAACTCCAAGAAAGCA
The DNA here is from genome assembly GCF_000442215.2 of Lipotes vexillifer. Taxonomy (NCBI): domain Eukaryota; kingdom Metazoa; phylum Chordata; class Mammalia; order Artiodactyla; family Lipotidae; genus Lipotes; species Lipotes vexillifer. Next base: position 3,061,587 of record NW_006787408.1, read on the forward strand.
CTTGATGTTTTGTATGCTTGTAGCAAATTGATGTTTTAACTGTAGTTTTATAGAAAGTATTAATGCATTTATGTATTTCAGAAATTTCATATGTTAAATGGAAATTGTTTTAAATGTGTAAATATTTGAGTTTATGTAAGCATGTATGTTACTGTGCTAAAAGTCACTTATGTTTCGGTTTGTGTGTAATATTAATATGCAACTTTTGGTTTAAAATTTTTTCTTAAACAGTTAGTGGCTTACATTTTAAAAAAGAAAAATCACCAGCATGAAACTGCACCTAAGTCTATATTCACTGTGTCTTTTTCTGAATCCCATTGTAGCCTGTCAACTAAATTTGTGTTTTCATGGTCTTTTTGAAGTGCGTTTTAATGAGAACTAGGAAATTCTTTAGAAGTTTAGACACTTCATAGTGAAGTAATTATAATTTAACCCAAGGAAAGATTGCTCTGATTCATATCCATTCTCATTCTTACGTTCACTTATTCATTCATTCATTCACACTCCCTATATACATATGCATATATATATATATTTATGCTGTTATTAATTTCAACATTAATATTGCCATCTGATTCAAAATCATGTAAAGGCCTTATTCTATATATATATATATATATATATATATACACACACACACACACACTATCCTTGTACCATTCATATTTGATTATCTGCACCTGAAGTTTAGCCTTACAACTATAATCTTGTTTGTAATACCGTTACCTTAAAAAGAGAAAGCATTCATTAGTATTTTCTTTACTGGCTAAACACAGTAAAAAAATTTTGAAGAAACAGCTTGGTTTAAATATAGTTACTAAGAGTCATAATTAAATGTATACTTTTTAGACAAAAATTGAGCCCAAGTAATCATACTCCACAAACTGATCTGTGTTCCTATGGTCCATGAGAAGGTTTATATAAGATTTATAGTGGCTTGAACTATAAAAATTGATAGTTGAATCCTAAGCTTCATTTTGACAAAATTCAAAGTTTATGAACATTTTTATTTGACATTTTGACCTGGTTGCTATTCATTTTCCATCCTAAGCTTCCTTTGCTCCATGGCACTAAATACTAGTTTGGTAAGTTTTACTGAGATTGATATTAGATCCCTTATTTTTGTAGCAAAGAAAGTTATAAAGTTCCTTTTTGGCAGAGGCAAAGAGTCTAGAGTGAGTCAGAACTCTCCTAGGAAAGATGCAGAGCCTATATCTATCTCTGGGAGTGTGTTACCACCACAGATCACACCAGTTCCTTCATTTGTTCTGTACCGCAACACACAACAGTTTTACCTAGGTGAAATTAGGTAAACATGCACACTAAGGGCTGACTTAAAGGTGAGAAACATTTCCAAAGGGGGCAATGCTGCTTGGTGCATAAAAACTACATATCTATGAGGCTCAGGTTTTGTTTCATATTTTTGCAACAGCCAATAGAGAACATAGTCTTTTATAATGTGGTATATTTCTAAGGAGATTTGGGGTGGGATTTCTGTGGGAGGTGGTTGGTTGTTGTTTTGGAGGGTGGGGCGTGGAAGGATTGTCCTTTCAAAGTAGGGATCAGTTGGAACAACTGTTTCCATGCCCAGGAAGCTTGATTGAATATTTAGACTCATTTCAGCCATTCATTCAACAAATATTCATTGAAGACCCATGTGCCAGTCACCATTTTAGGTGATGGGTATATACTGGGTATATATTAGGTGATGGGTATATATTGGGTTACAAGACAAAGTTATAGGGTCACCGGAGAACAGTGACCTTAAGTGATGAGAAGATCACCAAGATCAAAGAAAAGAGTATTTTAATGAAAGAAACAAAACCAAAGATCTCAAAGCAGGAGTGAGCTTTTATACTGAAAGAGAGAATGCCAGTAAGACAAGTCCAGTGAGTGTGGTGAGGAATGGTGGGTGATAAGTTTGTAGAGATTGGCAAGGGCCTGATCACTTGGGACTATGGGCCCAAAGTAAGGAATCTAAATTTTATTCTGAGTCTGATGGTAAGTAAGGGAGTGACATGTTCTGCTTTATATCCCTTTAATAGACGGAGAACAAGCTATAGTGGGGCAAAATTAAGGTGACTGTTGCAGTTTCCTAAGTGTGAGATGGTGACAGCCTGGACTGGAGTGGTAGTCATAGGGAGGAGTTTTTTGGTGGAAAAACCTGACAGGATTTGGTGATGGGTTAGATGTGAAGAAGAAAGAAGAAATCAAAGATGAGTCCGATTTTGAGCAAAGGATGGTGATGCTGAGATTTCAGAACAACAGTGGAGGAGCAAATTGGAGGGTTTAAATCAGATCTTGCCTTGGATAATGTTGAGATTTGAGATTCCTATTAATTATCTCAATGGAGACAGACATTGGGTAGACAGATGTGTGAATGTAGAGTTAAGGGAAAAAAGTAAAATATGGGGAGTTGCTATATGGATAATATTTAAAACTATAGGACAGGATGGTAACAGCTAGGGATTTTGCAGGGGGTTAAGTATTTCTTCGGGGGAAGTAATTATGGCAGCATTTATCTTAGTTTGTCGATTCAAGATTCTGTATCACTGAAAGCCATCTACTTTCAACAGAGGACTTAACCATTCAAAAAGTTTTTAAATACTGGGATCATAAGCTTTGCACTCAGTTTTAAAACTTCATCCATGTCAAATTGGTTGTCATGTTTTCTATGTCAAGTTGGCTTGTGTTATCTTTTTTAGTACAAATTTTTATATGAGAAATGCAAGTTTATTATGGAATACTTAGAAAATACGGAAGATTATAAAGAATCAGGACCACGGAAAAGTCCATATTATCATTTTCTCTACCATCACCAACCCTGACCCTGACCCTCTCAACTCCCATTTTGTAATCTTCCAGAGGTAACTGCTATTAACCTTTATTATATTCCCTTCCACTATTTTTAGTGCATTTCTAACAATTAGAAGATGAAAGTTTATGCAATATGGATACAGATAGATGACAACATACCAAGGGAGGAAGAGAGTTATGGGCCTTGAATCACTTTTAGAGAGTATACTCAGATGTGCTCCAAATTTACTTTTTACCTGATTCAGTATGGACCTAGGTTTCTTGAGACTTTTAAGACAGGTCATTGAATGGATAGAGTAACTGACACTGCTAAGGCCCAGTCACTGAAGGTTTCTTGAAATAAAATTTCAGTAGAAGATGAGAACCCTCATCTCATAGGACTCTTAAACTAATGGGGACAGAGGCAAATATATAAATGTGTAATGATGAGAATATATGAAAATAAGCAAAAAGTAATTGAGCAAAAACTGGTTGCATGCTTGATAAGGAAAAACACAAAAGTGACCCACATGGAGGCAGGGTGATTCGGTGCCTTAGATTTGTTTCATCACAAGAATGTCTAAGAAATTGACTTAGTGGGTGGTGGAGCAGTCAGGTGTGGAAGTGTAGTGCTAAGTAGCAAGTGATGAGGGCAGGGTGTGGTAGAATTAATGTTGAGTGTAGCATTTGAGTATATACTAGACTGAAGAGTCTGAGTTTATCTAGGTTCGTAAGCAAGGCAGAATTAGAAATTCTGCCAGCAGCTGTAAAATGGATTATGACCAGGAGAGATCGGAGAAAGGACGCCCTGTGAAATTTGCCTGGGTCAGATTGATAGCACTGGCATTAAGCTGAGGAGCACATCAGAAAGAAACCACACGAGGGAAAAAAAAAGTTAGCACCAAAAATTTGGGGTAAGGAAGACAAGCACTTTGCTTGCCTAGAAGATTGTTAGTTAACTATGTCATAATTTCTCCAAATTCAAGCAAATTATAAGAAAGCCAAGCTAGTGTCTCCCATTTAATATGAATATGTATCCTCTGTTTTTAAATAAAACTAAATATGTATAGTATATTTTTGAAAGGCACATTTTTAATGCAAAAAAGTAATATTTAAATAAGGAAAACTTCATCACTCTTAGCTATACTTACATAGAGAAATTAGGAAAACTGTGTAAAACCTAAACATCAAAACTGTTTTTCAACCTGACAAAAATGCTGAGAACAGGTGGCAAAATAAGATTTAAGAGAGTGTTACTGAATTTAACCCCCCAAATGCTATTGTGATTGATGTATTTTTTTCTCATTCTTAATTTGAGTGAGTGAAGCCTGCACTGAGTTTTTATTTAGTAGTCAGTCTTACATTTAGAAATGTATAGTATTACTGCCTGATATTTCTTCCTCTAAGTATTTACTAAGCCTCCCTCTATAACTGGAAACCCAAGATTTTAGGGTAGTTTTTAAAACTTAATATAACTTTATCATTACACTGAATGGTTGAATACTTTCTCATCTGTCTTAAAATACATACAATTATGCACTTAATCCTACTTAACTTTTTATTTGCTTCTATTTTTAAGATGAATTATTTTTAATTTATAGTGTTTTTTGTAAACACTTTAATATATTTTTAAAAATTGAACTGGAATAATTTAAAGCTTTTGTCATCTAATTTTATAAATATTTTTTAGGTATCCTTGGGTGTAATACAGGCAGTATGGAATTTTAATGACATTATAGGAATAGAGAAAAATTTTGGTATACAGTAGTAGTAAAATACATTATAGGAATAGAGAAAAATTTTGACTTACAACACTGTGAATGATAAAATCTGTAAATTATATTTAAATAATACTGTCTTTTAGCAATTTTTATCCAAATAATAATAGGATTAGAAAACTAAAATTAATTTCTAAAATTTGGCTATGCTAAGTTTCTCATCTTTCAAATAGATAATCTTAGAGGCAGTATAGTTTATTGGTGAAGTGAACAAAATAAACGTTAAGGGCCTACATTTGATCTCTGAATTCTGCCAGAGGCCGAGTGATGTACCTGAAATAATCCTAGAGGGAAAGCTGCCAGAATAGCTTCCTGGCCCAGCAAACAAACCATATATAACCTGATGCAGCAGACGGATTATTATGTAATACATAAGATTCACCTGAGATGCTGTGTTCTAATCCTCTACTTGTCTTTGACATGTGACTTAGAGGTGTTGTCCAAGGTCACAGGAAGAGTGAATGCTGGAGCTAGGTTTTAAACACGGGTTGAGGCCAGAACCTAAGCTCTTATCAATGATACTTTAATTTTTGGATCCTAATTTTGTTAGCCACATTCATATCTCTTCCAATGCTCTGTCCCTTATTTTCACCTCAAGGGGACAATAGATTTTCAACAACTGATAAAAATAGATTCTAAACCACTGATAAAAGTGTTGAAACAACAGGCCTCTAGAGTTTCCTTAATTCATATTCTCCAGTTCATTATCTAGGGAGTCACCCACATATTTCTCCAACTTTTTCTAGCACTGCTCTTCCCCTTGCTCACTTCTCTGCTGTCACGCTGGCCTTCATATGATGGCTCCAGCACTCCAATATCGTTCCCATCTCAGAGCTTTTGCACCTGTTGCTCCCTCCTGAAATTCTCAGCCTTTCCTCTCTTCCACATAGCAAGATATGTTCTTTTCATTCTTTATCTCTTAAGCTTAAATGTTACCTCCTCAGAGAGACCTGCTTATGCCATTTAAAGGAGATCTCCCCCATATAATTCTCTGTCTCTGCCCTGCTTTTGTTTTCTTCATAGATTTTATTACAAAAAACTTGCAAATATGTTATTCATTTGGGTTTGGGTTTTGACTTTACCTCTTGAGAAACTCAGAAAAGAGACCACCTCTACCTTGTTTGCTATTTTATCCTCAATGCCTAGCAGAGTACTAACCCAGGGTAGATTATTAATATTTGTTAAGTGAGTGAATGAATTAATCATCCCCTTGTATATATTTATCCACTTTACTGACAAATATATCATGAAAACCTTACTGCATGTCCTCCTAAAATCTAGATTTCTAAGAGGGAAGTTTGTAGTGATACAAAGCTTACCTCAAGAAACAAGAGAAATCTCAAACAAGAGAAATCCCACAGCCACCTCTAAACACACCCTTTGACATGGTCCTGCCTACCAGAGGGACAAGACCCAGCTCCACCCAGCAGTGGGCAGGTGCCAGTTGCTCCCACCAGGAAGCCTGCACAAGCCCCTGGACCAACCTCACCTACCAGGGGGACAGACAGCAGAAATGAGAGGAGCTACAATCCAGCAGCCTGAGGAATGGAGGCCACAAACACAGAAAGTTAGACAAAATGAGACAGCAGAGAAATGATATGTTCCAGACAAAGGAACAAGATAAAAGTCCAGAAGAATAACTAAGTGAAGTGGAGATAGGCAATCTTCCTGAAAAAGAATTCAGAGTAATGATAGTAAAGATGATCCAAGATCTTGGAAAAAGAATGGAGGCACAAACCAAGATGATACATGACATGTTTAACAAAGAGCTAGAAGATTTAAAGAACAACAGAGATGAACAATACAATAATTGAAATGAAAAATGCACTAGAAGGAATCAATAGCAGGATAAATGGGGCAGAAGAATGAATAAGTGAGCTGGAAGACAGACTGGTGGAAATCACTGCTGCAGAACAGAATAAAGAAAAAAGAATGAAAAGACATGAGGACAGGGACTTCTTTCATGGCTCAGTGGTTAAGAATCTGCCTGCCATTGCAGGGGACACGGGTTCTATCCCTGGTCTGGGAAGGTCCCACATGCTGTGGAGCAACTAAGCCGGTGTACCACAGCTCCTGATCCTGCACTCTAGAGCCCGCAAGCCACAACTACTGAGCCCACATGCCCCAACTACTGAAGCCTGCGTGCCTAGAGCCCTTGCTCTGCAATGAGAAGCCACTGCAATGAGAAGCCAGCGCACCGCAATGTAGAGTAGCCACTTCACACTGCAACCAGAGAAAGCCTGCATGCAGCAATGAAGACCCAACGCAGCCAAAAATAAATAAATTTAATTTAAGAAAAAAAAGAAATGAGGACAGCCTTATAGACCTCTCAGACAACATTAAATGCACCAACATTTGCATTCTAGGGGTCCCAGAAGGAGATGAGAGAGAGAAAGGGCCTGAGAAAACATTTGAAGAGATAATAGCTGAAAACTTCCCTAACATGAGAAAGGAAACACTCAAGTCCAGGAAGCACAGAGAGTCCCATACAGGATGAACCCAAGGAGGGACACGGTGAGACACATACTAATCAAACTGACAAAGTTTAAAGACAAAGAATATTAAAGGCAACAATAGAAAAGCAACAAATAACATACAAGGGAATCCCCGTAAGGTTATCAGCTGATTTTTCAGCTCAAATTCTGCAGGCCAGAAGGGAGTGGCACAATATATTTAAAGGATGAAAGGGAAAAACCTACAACCAAGAATACTCTTCCCAGCAAGGCTCTCGTTCAGATTCAATGGAGAAATCAAAAGCTTTACAGACAAGCAAAAGCTAAGAGAATTCAGCACCACCAAACCAGCTATACAACAAATGCTAAAGGAACTTCGCTAGATGGAAAAGAAAAGGCCACAGCTAGAAACAAGAAAATTATGAATGGGAAAGCTCATTGGTAAAGGCACAAAAGACAAAAGGCACAGGAGACAAAACACCTGTACTCTGAAAACTATAAGATGCTGAAGACAGAAATCAAAGATAACACAAACAGATAGAAAAATATACCATGTTCTTGGGCTGGAAGAATCAATATTGTCAAAATGACTATACTCCCCAAGGCAATCTACAGATTCAATGCAATCCCTAACAAATTAATAATGGCATTTTTCACAGAACCAGAACAAAAATTTTCTAAATTTATATGGAAACACAAAAGACCCTGAATAGCCAAAGCAATGCTAAGAAAGAAAACCAGAGCTGGAGGAATCAGGCTCCCTGACTTCAGACTACACTACAAAGCTACAGTAATCAAAGCAGTATGGTACTGGCACAAAAACACAAATATAGCTCAATGGAACAGGGTAGAAAGCCCAGAAATAAACCCATGTGCCTATGGTCAATTATTCTATGACAAAGGAGACAAGAATATACAATGGAGAAAAGACAGTCTCTTCTATAAGTGCTGCTGGGAACACTGGACAGCTACATGTAAAAGAACGAAATTAGAACGTTCTCTAACACCATACATAAAAATAAACTCAAAATAGGTTAAAGACCTAAATGTAAGACGAGATACTATAAAACTCTTAGAGGAAAACATAGGCAGAACACTGTGACATAAATCACAGCAATATCTTTTTGGATCCACCTCCTAGAATAATGAAAATAAAAACAAAAATAAACAAATGGAATCTAATTACACTTAAAAACTTTTGCACAGCAAAGGAAAGCATAAACAAAGCAAAAAGACAACCCACAGAATGGGAGAAAATATATGCAAATGATGAGACTGACAAGAGATTAATCTCCAAAATATACAAATAGCTCATGCAGCTCAATATCAAAAAACAAACAACCCAATCAAAAAATGGGCAGAATATCTAAATAGACATTTCTCCAAAGAAGACATACAGATGGCCAAAAAGTGCATTAAAAGATGTTCAACATCACTAATTATTAGAGAGATGCAAACCAAAACTACAATGAGGTATCACCTTACACCAGTCAGAATGACCATCGTCAAAAAGTCTACAAACAGTAAATGCTGGAGAGGGTGTGGGGAAAAGGGAACCCTCTTGCACTGTTGGTGGGAATGTAAATTGGTACAACCACTATGGAGGACAGTATGGGTGTTCCTTAAAAAACTAAAAATAGAACTACCACATTATCCAGCAATCCCCCTCCTGGGCATATATCGAGAGAAAACCATACTTTGAAAAGACAGATGCACCCCAATGTTCATTACAGCACTACTTACAATAGCCAAGACATAGAAGCAACCTAAATGTCCATCAACGGAAGAATGGATAAAGATGTGGTACCTTTATACAATGGAATATTACTCAGCCATATAAAAAGAATGAAATAATGCCATTTGCAGCAACAGGGATGGACCTAGAAATTATCATACTAAGTGAAGTTAGACAAAGACAAATATTGTATGATATCACTTATAAGTGGAATCTTAAAAAAAGGATACACATGAACTTATTTAAAAAACAGAAACAGACTCACAGACTTAGAAAACAAACTTATGGTTATCAAAGGGGAAAGGTGGGAGGGAGGGATAAATCAGGAGTTTGGGATTAACATATACACATTACTATATATAAAATAATCAACAAGGACCTTCTTTATAGCACAAGGAGCTCTACTCAATATTCTGTAATAACCTATATGGGGGAAAAAAAACCTGAAAAAGAATGGATATATGCATATGTATATAACTGAATCACTTTGCTGTACACCTGAAATTAACACTACATTGTAAATCAACTATACTCCAAAATAAAATAAAAATTGAATTAAACAGCGTTAAAAGAAAGCATGTAAAAAAAACAACCATACGATTATCTCAATAGATGCAGAAAAAAGCTTTTGATAAAATTCAACATCCATTTATGATAAAAAATCTCCAGAAAGTGGGCATAGAGGGAACATACCTCAACATAATAAAGGCCACAAACCCACAGCTAACATCATACTCAATGATAGAAAAACTGAAAGTATTCCATTTAAGATCAGGAACAAGACAAGGATACCCACTCTCACCACTTTTATTCAACATAGTTTTGGAAGTCCTAGCCACAGCAATCAGAGAAGAAAAAGAAATAAAAGAAATCCAAATTGGAAAGGAAGAAGTAAAACTGTCATTGTTTGCAGATGACATGATACTATACATAGAAAATCCTAAAGATGCTACCAGAAGACTACTAGAGCTCATTAATGAATTCGGTAAAGTAGCAGGATACAAAATTAATACACAGAAATCTCTTGCATTTCTATACACTAACAACAAAAGATCAGAAAGTGAAATTAAGGAAACAAGCCCATTTACCACCACATCAAAAAGGATAAAATACCTAGGAATAAACTTACCTAAGGAGGCAAAAGATCATACTCTGAAAACGTTAAGATGCTGATGAAAGAAACTGAAGATGACACAAACAGTTGGAAAGATATACTGTGTTCTTGGATTGGAACAATCAATATTGTTAAAATGACCATACTGTCCAAGGCAATCTACAGATTCAATGCAATCCCTATCAAATTAACAATGGTATTTTTCAAAGAACCAGAACGAAAAATTTCTGAATTTGTATGGAAACACAAAAGACCCTGAATAGACAAAAGCATCTTGAGAAAGAAAACTGGAGATGGAAGAATCACACTCCCTGACTTGAGACTATACTACAAAGCTACAGTAATCAAAACAGTATGGTACTGGCACAAAAACAGACACATAGATCAGTGGATCAGGATGGAAAGCCCAGAAATAAACCTACACACTTATGGTTAATTAATCTATGACAAAGGGAGCAAGAATATACAATGGAGAGAAGACAGTCTCTTGTATAAGTGGTACTGGGAAAATGGAACAGCTACATGTAAAAGAATGAAATTTAAACATTCTCTAATACTATATACAAATAATAAACTCAAAATGGATTAAAGACCTAAATGTAAGCCCAGATACTATAAAACTCCGAGAGGAAAACGTAGGCAGAACACTCTTTGACATAAATCACAGCAATATTTTTTTGGATCTGTCTCCTAGAGCAATGGAAACAAAAGCAAAAATAAACAAATGTGATCTTATTAAACTTAAAAGCTTTTGAACAACAAAGAGAACCATAAACAAAATGAAAAGACAACCTACAGAATGGGAGAAAATATTTGCAAATGATGCGACCAAGATTAATTTCCAAAATATGCAAACAGCTCATACAGCTCAATGTCAAAAAAAACATATAACTCAATCAAAAAATGGAAGAAGACCTGAAGAGACATTTTTCCAAAGAAGATATACAAGATGGCCAATAGGCACATGAAAAGATGCTCATCACTGTTAATTATTACAGAAATGCAAATCAAAACTACAGTGAGGTATCACCTCACATCAGTCAGAATGGGTATCATCAAAAAGTCTATAAATAACAAATGCTGGAGAGGGTGTGGAGAAAAGGGAACACTCTTGCACTGTTGGTGGGAATGTAAATGGGTGCAGCCACTATGGAGAACAGTATGGAGGTTCCTTAAAAAAATGGAAAGAAACTTTTAAGGAGGTTCCTTAAAAAACTAAAAATAGAGTTACCATATGATCCAGCCTGGGCGTATATCTGGAAAAGAAGAAAAATCTAACTTGAATAGATAAATGTATCCCATTGTTCAGAGCAGCACTATTTACTATAGCCAAGAGATGGAAACAACCTAAATGTCCATCAACAGATGACTGGATAAAGAATATGTGACATATACACACACACACACACACACACACACACACACACACACACACACACACACACATATATATGTAATGGAATAAGATCTGATCTCGACCTTTTCTGTTAAAGGCTTGACTAAAATGTAAATTCAGCCAGTAGTTCTTATACTGGTTTAATATGGTTAAATATGGAGTTTTATTGAAGGACATAATCAAAATGTTGAAACATTATCTCTAAATCTCAGAAAATTACTGGGGAGCAGGTAGGATAAAGCAAACCATAATTCTACCCAAATTTTTATTTCATTGCTTATAAGATGTTTTTGTTTTCCATAAAGCAAAAGATTTTATTTTTGGAATCGACAGAAGTATAGTTATTATGAATTTAGTCCATGTTTTCACATCCCAGTAGAAATGTGGCAATACACATAGAAAAGTTTCAGGAATTATTTTTCTCCAAATGCACCATTTTATTTTATAACCTTGGCTATGACTATAGGACCAGGACACACACACACACACACACACACACACACACACACACACACACACACACACACACACCATAGGCCACACACAGCATAGGCATGGCTACAAGAAGCCATAAGATCTGTTGTAGCCATCTTGTACCACCAATACAGATTACAACTGTGTCATCCTGTGAGAAATCCAAATTGCTATCAATTGCTGCCTGAGACTTTGAAAACCAATGTGGCTCCTTCCATGATTGAGATTTCTAGGAAAATCCCCTAGTTTCACTTTTCATCTAATTTGTTTGTCCCCCTCCCCACTTTACACGCTGAATCATTGCTATTCGTTCCTGTGGGCTTTGTGAGGGCAGAGACCACACTACCACATTCCCAGGTGTATCCCTAGTGCCCAGCCCACTTCATGGCTCATGGCAGGCACTCAGTAAATATTTGTTCAAAGAGTAGATTAATCTTCAAATATTAAGGAATTTAAGTATCTATTTTGCCTACATTTAAAAAGCATAAAACACAATGTTTTGCCCTAACACTTAAATCTCTTCAATTTGAAGGAATTAAAGAACAAGATAGCATTGTGTAACTGCTAGCTTTACCTTGTCTTATGTCAGAAATGTTAATAAAAGTCACTGTACTTTATTCTAACCTTATGACTTAACTAGCTGACTGCCTTATAGTTAAAAGTCTCTTAATTTTGAAATTGAGACTTAACCTTTTTAGGCCTATTGCATCTTTCTGCTGTTTATATAACTCCTTTAAACCATAAAGAGATTGCATTCACATCTTTTGATTCTAGAACTGCTGGAGGTTTAGAAGATGTCAGTTTTGCCTTGAGGTTGCAGTGCCTACCATTCGCTGGGAAGTGAGGCTCAGAGGACCTGCAGTGTATCAGTTAAAGGAGGAAAGTGCTTCCACCTAATTAACAGCAAGTATTTCCTGAAAGAGAGACAAGAGACAGTGGGACATAGGTAAAGGCCACAGAGCTGTCCCTCCTGAATGTGTCTATCTACGCTGGATGGATATCAGAGTGGTACTTTCATTCTCTAAGGCAAAATGTTTAAAGACTCTTGGGACCGACGCTCGAGCAGTTTCTACTGGAACGTTCTCAAAACTATATGACACTGTAAGGCAGCAGTCTGCAACCTATCTGGCAGCAGGGACCGGTTTTGTGGAAGACAATTTTTCCGTGGGGGCAGGGGGGCAGTGGTGGATGGTTCAGGCCGTCATGCGAGCAATGGGGGGCGGCAGAGGAAGCTTCGCTCGCTCCCCCACCACTCACCTGCTGCTGTGCGGCCCGGTGCACGGCTGGGTACTGCTCCGTGGCCCGGGGGTTGGGGACTCCTGCTTTAAGGAATGTCTCTGAACGTCACTATACAGATCAAGCCAAAGAAAGCACTGTTTTGATTTTAATGGTTTGTGACTTCTAGTGCGTGTCCTGTCCACTGTGACGCTGTGTGTGCTCTTCACTGCAGAGGCGTGTGTTTCTCCAGGTCTGTCAGCACGGGAAGGAAGGTCAGGGTGAAGGAAGGGTATCCTGAAACAAACCACTTTGACCATATCATTCAATTGAAGCCCAGTTCTACCTTAAGTCATTTGATTCTTCTTTGAGTTCAAGAAAGCTAATAATACCATAATCATACCAGAAACATTTTGAGGAGAGAATAGTTCCAATCTCTTTGGGTGATTCTAGTAGCTTCAGGTTAAAAACTTGATATTATTGATCCTATGATTATTTTATTATGTTATTAAATGAGAGGATAATACTGAATGACCCAAAATATATTTAATTTGAAAGTTTTGGTTAAATATATTAAGTGTTTAAAAATAGTAACTGTCTGGCAGGAATAAAGATGCAGACGTAGAGAATGGACTTGAGGACACGGGGAGGGGGAAGGGTAAGCTGGGACAAAGTGAGAGAGTGGCATGGACATATATACGCTACCAAATGTAAAATAGATAGCTAGTGGGAAGCGGCCACATAGCACAGGGAGACCACCTAGAGGCACTTTGTGACCACCTAGAGGTGTGGGTTAAGGAGGGTGGGAGGGAGATGCAAGAGGGAGGGGACATTATGGGGATATAAGTATACATATAGCTGATTCACTTTGTTATACAGCAGAAACTAATACAACAATGTAAAGCAATTATACTCCAATAAAGATGTTAAAAAAAAAAGTAACTGTCTGGATCTCCCAAACTCACATCTTGGAAAAAGAATATCTCCATGCCTACCACCAGGAGTCTCTCTGTCCAATAAATGACTCCTTCACAAAATGATATGGCCCCCACCCTCACAATAGGTCTGCTCTAGTCCCTACCAGACCCTCAGGAGTGGCAGTTGTGTGGCCTTTTACTTGTGTCTATGTTCTTTTGTCTCTTTCTGGAATTAGAACCACTTCCTTCCTCTAACTGATGCACACCTCATGTCACTTGAGCCCATTGCCCTGATAATACTAGGTTCCCATCAGTTTAGGGCAGCAGTTCTCAAACTTTTTGGTCTCAAGACTCCATTACACTCTGTAAAACTATTGATGGCTCCTCAAAACTTTTATTTGTTGATTTATCTATCAATATTTACCATTTTAAAAATTAAAACAGAAATTAAAATATGTATTTATTTCTTTTTAAAAATCCATTATACATTAACTTTAACAGTTTTTGAAAAATAACATATTTTGAAGAAATTTAGTAAGAAGAGCAGTATAATTTTAATTTTTGAAAGTCTCTTTAACATCTGACTTAATAGAAAATATTCTTATCTGCCTCTGCATTCAATCTGTTGCAATATGTTGCTCTGGTTAAAGAATATGAAGAAACTCTGGTCTCACACAGATATGTAGTTGGAATAGGAAAGGAGTATTTTAATAGCCTTTTCAAATAATTGTGGCTATTCTTCAATAATACTAGAGTAAAACTCAGCAGATCATAGTTTCTTAAAGGCTGGTTACAAAGCAGAGTGTGAAACTGTATCAATGAACTTTTAAAATTTATTACATTAAAATCCAATGGTCTAGACTTCCCTGGTGGCGCAGTGGTTAAGAATCCGCCTGCCAATGCAGGGGACACAGGTTTGATCCCTGGTCTGGGAAGATCCCACATGCCGCGGAGCAACTAAGCCCGTGCACCACAACTACTGAGCCTGCACTCTAGAGCCCGCGAGCCACAACTACTGAGCCCGTGTGCCACAACTACTGAAGTCCACGCCCCTAGAGCTCATGCTCCACAATAAGAGAAGCCACTGCGGTGATAAGCCTACACACCGCAGGGAAGAGTAGCCCCTGCTCGCCGCAACTAGAGAAAGCCCATGCACAGCAATGAAGTCCCAATGCAGCCAAAAAACAAAACAAAACAAAACCAATGGTCCAATGGTCTATCTTGCACTCTGAATGAGTTTTGTAGCATCATGCATTGGTTATTTTAAAAATATTAGTTCACTGATTTATGCAGTTCTTCCAAACATTTACTCACTTTAATATATAATATCCAAAATATCACATTTGATAATAGCACCCCAATCTCATCTGTAAGTATTGGGCAACTCATAATATTTGATACAAGTTCTCTAAAACTCTAATTTTTTATTGAAAGCTCAAATTTTATCATTAGCAACAAATACTTTCAATTATTTACCTTGAAGTGACATTTTCAAGAAAACGTCTTAAAGATAAAGTCTGGGGCTTCCCTGGTGGCACAGTGGTTACGAATCCGCCTGCCAATGCAGGGAACACAGGTTCAGGCCCTGGTCCGGGAAGATCCCACATGCCGCGGAGCAACTAAGCCCGTGTGCCACAACTACTGAGCCTGCGCTCTAGAGCCTGCCAGCCAAAACTACTGAGCCCGCGTGCCACAACTGCTGAAGCCCGTGTGCCTACAGCCCGTGCTCTGCAACAAGAGAAGCCACTGCAATGAGAAGCCCATGCATCGCAACAAAGAGGAGCCCCTGCTCGCCGCAACTAGAGAAAGCCTGCGCACAGCAACGAAGACCCAACACAGCCATAAATAAATAAATAAATATTTTTTTAAAAAAAGATAAAGTCTGAATAACCACAGCTTGTCAGTCATTCCTTCAAGTAAAAATGGTGTTCCATTAAAAAGTGGCTAGTTCAGCGTGAAATTCAGTCACACAAGTGCTTTTCATGGAAACAATTTACTTCGAGACACAGCAGAATGCTTTTGTGCACTTCCTATTTTGTCATGCATAATATTAAAAAGATGTGTACTCGAGTTGAAATTGAATAAAACATCCTTTCTACTGCTTCATCAAGAACTTTCTTAGGTGGAGCTGGCTCTTTATGTTTTGCCAGTGCATAGCAGTAAAGAATAAAATAACTCCTAGTACAGTTGAGTATCGCCTCCTTGATTGATATAAGGGCACCGTTTTTGCCCACCATGGCTTTTGCACCATCAGCGCAAATTTTGACACACTTACAACTGTGTCAACTGTAGAATAAATCATGAAATTTGAAAAAGTTATTGAACACTTTGACCATTTCAGCACAAGTATTTGTATAATAAAAGATCTTCAATGACTAATCAGGGCTGATATGGACAAATATAAGCAAAATAGCAAATCCAGTCACATCTGCAGATCTGTCCATTTTTAAGGCACAGGTGCAATTCTGTTGATGAGATATTAATCTTCTTGTTTGCAGTGAAATCTGTAATTTGACAAGTTCTTGTGTCTTTGGGAAGTGGCACTGGATGCTTTTACAGATTTTTCATCCAGCAGGCATTCAGCAATGTCAGTTTGCAGGACTTTATTATTCTTTCAACTATTATGCATACTTCTCTAGCCAATGCTAGACATGTAACGCACCCTGGGAGATGATTCGGCATCTTTTCTGTGGCTAGTTTGAAAACCCGAAACAAACAATATTAGCTTTTAAAGAGCATATCATGTCTACATGTAAACTATTCCTTTTTCTTTAAACTCTGATCAGTCTCAAAATGACAATTTGAAATTGTTTTGTTGCATAAGACATAATAAGGTGAATTATTAACATCCATATACAGGTGAGGGGGAAGGTATCTTTCCTTGTATTTTCACTTCTTATTAATGGTTTCATCCAGCTTCTTTGAAGTTGATTCTCTCTTCCATGTGTCAGAGAACTCTGATATTTCACTTTCAGCTTCGTCAGCATCTTTGGACACAGATGCTACATAAGTGGATTGAGGAAGTGAGTCTTATCTCTTGTTTTTAAGCCAACAATCCATCCTTAAAGATAATAAAAGTGTCCTATAGACATTTCTATTGATTGATTGATTAACTGATTGCCATGCTACATGGCTTACGGGATCTTAGCTCCTCGACCAGGGACTGAACCCGGGCCATGGCAGTGAAGGCGCCAAGTCCTAACCACAGGACCACCATGGAATTCCCTATTTCTTTTTATTTAGAATAAAATAATGAATTCTAAAGAAACCATATGAGACTTAAATTTGAAAAGTTTTTGAAAAAATTTTAAATATTACTGCAACAACAACAAAGTATACTCATTTCTCGTTGAGCTCCCAAATGTATGCAAGGAAAACTTCAGGATTTCAAAACAATACATTGGACAATAAGTTATACAAATTATAGCAGGTGTAAGGAAAGATAGTAAGAACACTGTCCAAGTATTATGAACAAACTGAGCTAATCTCTGAAAATGCACATATTTATACGCTAAACCTAACACCTTAGAAAATTCTAGAATACACAAAGCACATCTTCCATTATTTGCCAGAACAATTATGTCATCATACACCACGTGGCCTCTGGAAAACTCTACTATATACTTGTGAGAGAATGAAAGTGAAAAAAGCAAATAATGTCTTAGCATTATTATAAATTACTTTTGATCTCACAGACCTCCTGGAAGATCTCAGAGCCCTCAGAACACCCCAGACTACACTCTAGGGAGCCATCAGTTTTTAATGCATTTAAATTATCTTAAATACGCCAAGGGGGTGAGGTATGCTACTTTTTCTTTATTTGATGCACCTTAAAAAGCCTAAATTAGATTTTAGGATTTACTGGTGCCTTGAATGAAATAATCAGTGGTTCCCAAGGCTAACAGTCCAAGAGCCACGGATTCAAACTTAGATCCAGCAATTCCTTCCACCTTTGCAGTATGAATCTGGAAGCCTAGTCAGTTCTGGTAAAGAAGCTAGAAATAGCTATTTGATAAATTTATGAATTTAAATTCCCACATGCTAATCCTCCAGATCCCTTCATAATCACTAATTTTCCTTCAAATAGGAAACTGAAGCAGCTAGAAATGTTTGTATATGGTTGGAATTTAATCACTTTATATTTTGAACATTCCTTCTGAAAGATATTTCCTTCAATTCAATACAAAATACATGAGTACCATGTACCCAATACTAACTAGATTCTTCAGGGAATAAAACAGGTGCATACTGCTCCTTCTCAATTAATTTTTGCAAATACTTACTGCATGAAACAAAGGACGTATAGTTAAATGTTGCCTCAGATGTAGGTTATGAGCAATAAGAATAGAGATTTGGGGGTTTCACAGAGAAGGTGATGGATAGAGACAGGGTGGAGGCCCATTCCAGGGGATTCATGGTTTGGACTAAGGAACTGAAGCTGGAAGCTGGAGCCAAGCCTGAGGGATTGGAGGTCATTGGGACTGTAAATATTTGCACACAGCCACATCCAGAGCTGGAGAGGTGAAGGGAAAAGGACTGGAATAGTTCTTTCTTCTCCCTCCTACCCTTCAATTGCCTTTAGTTGAGCCAGGAGGATAGAAAGTAAACCAAGGGACATGGGGGAGGCAACTCCAGAGTGAGTCATAGCCAAAAGAGGTTGTCAAAATAAAATGACCCGAGAGCATCAGGACACCACTGTCCGTGGTAGACCAGATGCACTGCTTAGATCTCCATCCCAGAAGGGACCTGCTACCCATCTACAGGAAGCATTGGCAGTCAGCCTCCAACTGTCAGCTCCTTCAGGTTCAGCCTCAGCCACAAAGAGCCACTTTGCTGCAAAAAGCTACCATGCGCAAGGTCATACCCTTCCCAGGGTACATACATTAATTGCATACATTAACAGAGAGGCAGGGATGTAAAGGCATAGCCATCCTAGACGACTCTGCAGAATGGTATTTGCTCCAAAGCTCCCTGCTGGATTGGCTGAGGCCTTGATGCAATTCAACTTCTCCTTCTGACCCATGCTTCTTTCTGCTTCTCCTCACAGGTGGGATCCCTAAGAATATCTTGCACTCCAAATTCTGCCCCAGTATCTGATTGTGGACAATCTAACCTGTGACATTCTCTCATCCAGAGCAGAATATATATATATATATATATATATATATATATATATATGTATATGTGTACACATTTATGTATATGTACATATGCCTGTGTATACATATAATATTTATTACTTTCTCCATTCAAAAGTACACTGCCTACAAATTATCACCAAATTGTGTTTTCAACCTATATTCTAAATATACCTGTTATTTCCCCCTAATGAAAACCTTTGTTGCCAAAAAAATTTTATAATGGCAAAATTATTTATTTTTCCCACTAATCCCTATGTAATTTTTGACCATTTCGGAGATACTAAGATCCTAAATATGCACCAGTTGTTCAGAACAGTAGGGCAAGATATAAACATATACAATCAACTAGTTTATTGGTAATTGTAGGCATTAGCTGTAACTTACATATGACACAGCTATGAATGTTGGTACCAGGCTCTCAAAACTTGACTGGGAGATGGGATAATGTTTATTTTTTATTTTACTTTTTATGTTTGGCCACGCTTCTCGCCTCGTGGGATCTTAGTTCCCTGACCAAGGATCGAACCTGCACCCTTGGCAGTGAAAGCATGGAGTCCTAACCACTGGACCACCAGGGAATTCTCAAGAGATAATGTTTATTTAGAATAGAACAGGACATCCAGCAGGTATACTCAGCTTCAGATCCCTGCACCTAGCATTACTGTTTTGGCCTCAGTAATATTAATCTTAAGTAAGACTAATTCTTGGTAAGAATGGAAAGTATTCCAGTTGTAACTTCAAAAATATATCTGCAAGATTGAAAGTCACTTTCTCAGCAGTGCCTGGTGTAAGCCTTAGTTTTGACACCTCTATTTAGTAGCACACTACGTCCTTTACACTCGTGTGCAGTGCGGAGGACCAGGGTCTGATTGACCTGGATCTGTTTGCAGGAAACTCAAGCAAGGTCAAGCCTTTTCTGAAAGACCTTCCATCAAAGGAGTTGGACTAGAGGATCCCTAAGGTTGTTCTTTTTCTAACATCCCAGGTCCCAAGTTCTGTGTTATGTTGACACATGGGTTATTTTGAGTCCTGAGAAGTAGATTAAACTATGATTTTAAATGTTTATTTTAGGCAAAGGCTTTTTATATAAAACAACGACAAGCAAATGTGACACCCCTAAAATTCGTCATGAGAAATAGGTGTCCCTTTTGTGAAGCCCAGGTGGGAGGGCAGCCCTGGGCTGGACTGGAAGCCCAGCAGAGGCATCTTCAGCGTTCTTCCCACGTCTCCTGTCTGTGTCCTGCCTGGTGACTCAGGCCTGCCTCTCACCATCCTGCCGCTCTCACCACAGCTCCTGGATACCTTCTACAGTCGCTGCTCCACTGACTCCCCAGAGCCACAGAATGCAATCCAGATCCCACAGGCTGGCATACAGGACCTCTGTGGTCTGACCACTGGCCGCCTTTCTAACTGCCCCCGAGCCTCTCTCCCACCTATGCACTCTGTCTCTAGCTGCTCTGGAGCCCTCGAGACACGAACACATCACTCACTCACTCACTCAGCTCTGCCTTTGTGCCCGCTGTTCTTTGTCATCACACCGCCCTTCCCTCTGTCCACCCACCCCCATCTGCCTGGCAAAGCCCTGCTTAACCCCCTGCCCTGTTACCTCCCTCTGTTTTTCCCTCTGACTCCTCCCACCTGCTCTGGATTTCCTTTCTACTCTGTTCATAACTCCATTACAACCAGGTGTTTTGCGTTAGAGACCATTAATTTTTCACACCAGACACCTCACTTGAATGTGAGTGCCTGAGGAGCAAGGGCAGGATCTGGTTCACCTTTGCGTCACCAGCGCTGTCACAGTGCCTGATACACAGCGGGCCTCAGTCACTGCTGCACGTAGAAAACTGAATTAATGGCCTCCTGCCACCACAGCCCCCGCCCAACTCTGCTGAGAGAACTGTTTTTGTCTTGTTTTGTTTGCTTACATTCTTTCCTTCTGGCCAAAGCATCTCCAACAAATGGGAGAAGTCTAGAGAGTGACTTTCGGACAAATCATATGCCAACTCCAATGCCCAGCATCTAATAAGCAAGTACTAAAACTTCACTGAATTAATGACTGGAGCCCCCATCAATAGGCAACGCTATGCCTTTCTTTTCTAACCCAGTGGTAACTCAAGTTCAGGCTAGTGGGAAGAGATATGGCGGAGGGAGGAGTAGGCCTCTCAATGCCCTCAAGTCATGGCATATGGGGGTTACTGTAGTCGAAATGTTTTGTGTTCCCCCCCCTCCCCTGGCAAATTCCTACTTTGAGATCTAACCCGCAAGTTGATGGCATTAGGAGGTGGGGCCTTTAGGATGTGCTTAAGTGATGAGAGTGGAGTCCTCATGAATGGGATTCATGCCCTTATAAAAGAGACTCCAGAGAGAGCCCTGGCACCTTCCACCAGGTGAGGATACAACGATAAGTCTTCAACCCAAAAGAGGGCCCTTACCTGACTAGGCTGGCACCCTGATCTCAGACTTCCAGCCTCCAGAACAGCGAGCAATGTATTTCTTCTGTTTTTAAGCTACCCAGTCTCAGGCACCTTGTTAGAGCAGCCTGAGTGAACTAAGGCAGGGAGCCACCTGCTCATACACCTGGTTAAATATGGCTCCCAGAGGGTAAAAAAGGGATTACTTCAACCCCTTTCCTGGGCTCTGAGGGTATTAGTATTAGTTTAGTAAACTGAAGCAAAAAGGTATAGTAAGCCTTGGGAAAGTGGGGTTGAGTGCTGGTGTGAAGCTGAAGTTGGTAGAGTCTCCCTCATCTACAGGTTTCATGGATATGAATGATGTTTGACTCTTATCAAGTGGGGCTGCAGGGAGGTTCCAAAGCAGCCCTTTCACTAGGACTAGGAAACAGAGAAGGTGTGGGAAAATGTGTCTGAGAAGCTCACCCAGCACAAACATATTTGCTGCCGAACTATGAAATTGTTAAATCCATGCCACTAGCCTATTATTTAAAACATTGTGGTAAAATTGCTGCTGAAGCAGAAGAGAGAGCTTTGTGCACCTCCTAAGGGAGCGTTATGTGCTCAGGTGTGAGTCCCTGCCTCCTCGTCTCCTCAGTACTTAGTATCTGTGTTTCCTGAGACCCTGTGCTGCTCTCTGCTCCATGAGTTTCAACTAAGATTTGAGCTCCTTGAGAACAAGGTCTTTACTATCATCTTCCTCTCTTATGCTGGGCACACAGCAGCGGCTCAATAGACGAGCATCTAATTAGACTGGAAGATGTTAACATTGGCAAGGGTGAATTGCCACCATGTGGCAGCATGGAGAGCCCAAAAATAGCTCCCTTTATTGCTCTGCACCAGATATGCCTGTTATCCCTTTTAATCCTCATAAACTACCCTGTATGGTCAGTGCTCTTATTATCCCAGTTTACAGATGTGTACACTGAGGCTTGGAGAAGTTAATCAGCTAGTCTGAGGTCACAAAGCTAGAGATTAGTGAGGGTAAATTTTAACTCAAGAACTTTCACTTCTGGTATTGCCTGAGAAAGATCCTACCAGACCAGCCCTCCTGAAGATAATAACTATAAACTCTGAACAGAATGCAGATGATAACTAAATTAGAACACAGCTATCTGAAGGCACTGGTGAGTGAACAAAAGCAGGCAGATTCTGGTGAGGACTCCATGCTTGGAGGAGGGGAGTTGTATGGAATGAGTTGCCATTTCCACAGCTTTTAGTCTGCAGCCAGACAGTCAGTGTGGCACATGGGACAGTGGGAGTGCTGGTGGAACAACTGCTGTCTTTCTGGGGAACCAGAAGACTAAACATGGGGGAACCACAGCTGCTGGAAGGGACTCCCAGAAGCGAGAGAGCTGGAGAAGGGATTCCCAAATTCTGCCTGCCCACATCTCTACTGACCCCTGAATCACACTTATGCAGAGCAAACTCAAAGCAGCTCTGTTGAGGACAAAAGATCTGAATTGAGATTTGAGGTAGTGGGCAAAAAAAGGATTTGCTGCAGTTTGAGTCCAACAAAGATAATGGTCTGCTTTAAAAAGAAAAGAAAAAAAAAAAAGAAAGAAAGAAAGAAAATTTTTTTAAGAAACTAAAAGAAAAGAAAGAGTGCTTATCAGGGTAAAATAACATAATCCATAATCCAGAGTCTCCATAAATTAATGTTCATAATGCCTGGGATACAGTCCAAAATTACTCGAAATAAAAAGATACAAAAAAATGGAACACATTCTCAAGAGAAAAGAATATCAACTGAGGAAAAAACCTGAGATGAATGGGATATGGAATTAGCTAAAATTTTTAAAGCAGCTATCATAACTATCCTCAATGAAGTAAAAGAAAATATGCTCACAATGAAGACAGAAAATTTCAGCAGAATAGAAAAAATGATATTCTTAAAAAATTATATGTAAATATATAATATATATAAAATATATAATGGCTGAATTTTTAGAAAATCTACTGGATAAATTTAAAAGCAGAATGGAGATAACAGAGGAAAAAGTAAGTGAACTTGGAGATAGAGCAATAGAAACTATCCAATATGGAGAACAGAATTTTTTGTTTTTTGTTTTTTAAAAGACTGAAAATAAATAAATAAAGCCTCAGGCATCTCTTAGATAATATTAGTCGAAAATGTGTGTAATTGAAATTCCAGAAGGGGAAAAAAAATAAAATAGGGCAGAAAAAAAAAATACTTGAAGAAATAATGACTGGAAATTTCCTCTATTTGTTTAAAACATAAAGCTATAGATTCAAAGTATTCAAAGAACACCAAGCAGGCTGTGCTAAAGCATGTTATAATCAAAATATTGAAAGTTGAATACAAAGGGCAAATGTTGCTGAGGTAGCAAGAAAAGAATAGCATATTGTGTTCAAGGAAAAACTATTCAATAAATGGCTGACTTCTTATCGGAAATTATGAAGGCCAGGAGAGAGTGGAACAATATTTCAAAGTGCTGAAAGGAAATCTGTCAGCCCCAAATTCTATATCTAGCAAAAAAAAAATCCTTTAAGAATGAAGGTAAAATAAGGACATTTTCAGATAAAAGAAAACTAAGAGAATTTGACATCATCAGACCTTCACAAAGAAATGCTAATGGAAGTTTTTCAGGCAAAAGGAAATGATATCAGAGTGAAATTCAAATCATCGGAAAGGAATGAAGCAAAAGGAGTGACTAGGCAGCATTAGAACCTGCTTCCTCACTTTTGGCCCAAACCCCTCTGCTAGCCCAAAAGTCAGAGACAGGATTGCCAGGTTTCCATACAATCCATGTCATTTTGTTAAAACTACTGATAAATACCATTTACAATATTGTACCATTTACAACATGATAAAAAACATCAAGTACCTAGGAATAAATCTAACAAAAAATGTTCAAGGAAAATTAAAAACTACAAAACATTGCTGGGGGGAATAAAAGAAAAGAGGAGACTATGCTGGTGGAGCACATTTGGTGCACCCCCTCTGCAGGTTCTGCCTTGGTGGTCTAATGCCCCAATTTACAATGGGGAGCAGATGGAAAACATGGGCCTCTGGCTGCTCTCCAGCTCTTGAGTTTATGTTACACATCCAACTACTTAGAAACAGTCTGACTTCTCTCTTGCTAAGTCCATATTCTAAATTTCTAGCCAATTGGCCCACTCCTGAAACAATTAACCATAATCATGCATTACTGCATAAAAGAGCTACCAGTACCAACTGCTTTTACCAAATGGGTTGGTAGGAGGCCATTTCTACAAAGTGAGCAGGATGGCAGCTCATTTGGTGTCTAGTACAGTAAGAAAAGAAAGAAGAAAACTCTCTTGATGTTCCAACAGGCAAATGCTAGGGTGAAACTACATCTCAGGCAAGTCTCCTCATTGGGAGGGTGCAGGATGTGCTAGTAAGGGGGAAAAGAGAAGGAACAGGAGGAGTTGGAGACCAGAAAAACATCTGGAATCAGGCATGTAAGATGTTGGCGGGGATAATCAGCGGGAATATGCAGGTGTAGCCACACCAGTTCTTGTTAATATTGAAACTTCCGTAATCGTTGGTCACGAGTGTAACGGTAACTGCATCACGTGTTAAATGAATGATATACATTTTGGCACATGGCATTTATCTCAAAAACCACACAGCAATGCCATTTCAGAATATTTGTCTGGTTTGGGCAGTGGAGTTCAGAGCTGAGGGGAGGAGTACAGCTTGGTGGGTGGCAAACATCCTGCTGTTTATTTCAGGTGTTGGGGACTTGCTTATTCTCCATGATCATTTACTTTTCTAGAGCCCTCTCCAGTATTCTCATCCATTTCCTCCTTCAGGACTCACAACGTTCTTGAGCAGGACTATCAGTACCTCCATTTCGACTGAAGCGGAGGGCGAGGCTTAGAGGTAGGGGTAGCTGTTCAGGGTTGGCTCTGGGGGCAGAGCCAGCTTTCAAGTCACCAGCGATGACATCAGTGCCTGCTATGAGCCTGCCTGGGGGCCTTGGTCACGGTGGCACTGTGCCCCCGCCTTGGCCCACTAGGAAGTCCTCTGGGGGCTCAGAGAACAGTATGTGCAAATGACTTCCTGCCTCAAGCACCTGAGACTCTGCCCAAGGGCTTTGTCTGGGCCCAAGCACACTTTGCCTGTGGGCAGGTCAGACTGAAGGTTTGGAGGAGTTAGTTCTTTTCAGGGCCGCCCCTCAAACCACAAAGGATGGTACCTCCCAGAACTTCTGCTGCCAGTGTCCTTGTCCCCACGGTGAAACCAAGCCACCCCCCGCCTCTGCAGGAGACCCTCCAACACTAGCAGGTCCCCCAGGCCCACCAGGGAGAGTGATCGTTGAGGAAATCACTGAGAGCACAGCCACATTTTCCTGGAGTCCAGCCACTGACAACCACAGCCCAATCTCCTCATACAACTTGCAGGCTTGCAGCCCCTTCTCCCTGGGCTGGCAAACAGTAAAAACAGCCGTGCGGATGAAAGGCTCTTGGTGCTGCAGCCAGGAGTCAGTGCTGTGCCTCTGACGTGGGAGAGCCAACTACAGGACACTGGTCCACAAGAGACCTCCCAGCTCCACGTAATATAAAACAACAAAAATCTCCCAGAGATCTCCATCTCGACACCAACACCCAGCTTCATTCAACGGCCAGCAAGCTACACTGCTGGACACCCTATGCCAAACAATTAGCAAGACAGGAATACAACCCCACCCATTAGCAGAGAGCCTGCCTAGAATCATAATAAGTCCACAGACACCTCAAAACACACCACCAGACGTGGACCTGCCCACCAGAAAGACAAGATCCAGCCTCATCCACCAGAACACAGGCACTAGTTCCCTCCACCAGGAAGCCTACACAACCCACTGAACCAACCTTAGCCACTGGGGGCAGACACCAAAAACAATGGGAACTAAGAACCTGCAGCCTGCAAAAAGGAGACCCCAAACACAGTAAGATAAGCAAAATGAGAAGACAGAAAAACACACAGCAGATGAAGAAGCAAGATAGAAACCCACCAGACTTAACAAATGAAGAGGAAATAGGCAGTCTTCCTGAAAAAGAATTCAGAATAATGATAGTAAAGATGATCCAAAATCTTGGAAATAGAATAGAGAAAATGCAAGAAACATTTAACAAGGACCTAGAAGAACTAAAGAGGAAAGAAGCAACGATGAACAACACAATAAATGAAATTTAAAATACTCTAGAAGGGATCAATAGCAGAATAACTGAGGCAAAAGAACGGATAAGTGACCTGGAAGATAAAATAGTGGAAATAACTACTGCAGAGCAGAATAAAGAAAAAAGAATGAAAAGAACTGAGGACAGTCTCAGAGACCTCTGGGACAACATTAAACGCACCAACATTCGAATTATAGGGGTTCCAGAAGAAGAAGAGAAAAAGAAAGGGACTGAGAAAATATTTGAAGAGATTATAGTTGAAAACTTCCCTAATATGGGAAAGGAAATACTTAATCAAGTCCAGGAAGCACAGAGAGTCCCATACAGGATAAATCCAAGGAGAAACACACCAAGACACATATTAATCAAACTGTCAAAAATTAAATACAAAGAAAACATGTTAAAAGCAGCAAGGGAAAAACAACAAATAACACACAAGGGAATCCCCATCAGGTTAACAGCTGATCTCTCAGCAGAAACCCTGCAAGCCAGAAGGGAGTGGCAGGACATATTTAAAGTGATGAAGGAGAAAAACCTACAACCAAGATTATTCTACCCAGCAAGGATCTCATGCATATTTGATGGAGAAATTAAAACCTTTACAGACAAGGATAAGCTGAGAGAGTTCAGCACCACCAAACCAGCTTTACAACAACTGCTAAAGGAACTTCTCTAGGCAAGAAACACAAGAGAAGGAAAAGACCTACAATAACAAACCCAAAACAATTAAGAAAATGGGAATAGGAACATACATATGATAATTACCTTAAATGTAAATGGACTAAATGCTCCCACCAAAAGACACAGATTGGCTGAATGGATACAAAAACAAGACCCATATATATGCTGTCTACAAGAGACCCACTTCAGACCTAGAGACACATACAGACTGAAAGTAAGGGGATGGAAAAAGATATTCCATGCAAATGGAAACCAAAAGAAAGCTGGAGTAGCAATTCTCATATCAGACAAAATAGACTTTAAAATAAGGACTATCAGAAGAGACAAAGAAGGACACTACATAATGATTAAGGGATCGATCCAAGAAGAAGATATAACAATTGTAAATATTTATGCACCCAACATAGGAGCACCTCAATACATAAGGCAAATACTAACAGCCATAAAAGGGGAAATCGACAGTAACACATTCATAGTAGGGGACTTCAACACCCCACTTTCACCAATGGACAGATCATCCAAAATGAAAATAAATAAGGAAACACAAGCTTTAAATGATACATTAAACAGGATGGACTTAATTGATATTTATAGGACACTCCATCCAAAAACAACAGAATACACATTTTTCTCAAGTGCTCATGGAACATTCTCCAGGATAGATCATATCTTGGGTCACAAATCAAGCCTTGGTAAATTTAAGAAAATTGAAATTATATCAAGTATCTTTTCCGACCACAACGCCATGAGATTAGATATCAATTATAGGAAAAGAGCAGTAAAAAATACAAACACATGGAGGCTAAACAATACACTACTTAGTAACGAAGTGATCACTGAAGAAATCAAAGAGGAAATTAAAAAATACCTAGAAACAAATGACAATGGAGATACAACGACCCAAAACCTATGGGATGCAGCAAAAGCAGTTCTAAGAGGGAAGTTTATAGCAATACAAGCCCACCTTAAGAAGCAGGAAACATCTCGAATAAACAACCTAACCTTGCACCTCAAGCAATTAGAGAAAGAAGAACAAAAAAACCCCAGAGTTAGCAGAAGGAAAGAAATCATAAAAATCAGATCAGAAATAAATGAAAAAGAAATGAAAGAAATGATAGCAAAGATAAATAAAACTAAAAGCTGGTTCTTTAAGAAGATAAACAAAATTGATAAATCATTAGCCAGACTCATCAAGAAAAAAAGGGAGAAGACTCAAATCAATACAATTAGAAATGAAAAAGGAGAAGTAACAACTGACACTGCAGAAATACAAAGGATCATAAGAGATTACTACAAGCAACTCTATGCCAATAAAATGGACAACCTGGAAGAAATGGACAAATTCTTAGACATGCACAACCTGCAAAGGCTGAATCAGGAAGTAATAGAAAATATAAACAGACCAATCACGAGCACTGAAATTGAAACTGTGATTAAAAATCTTCCAACAAATAAAAGCCCAGGGCCAGATGGCCTCACAGGCAAATTCTATCAAACATTTAGAGAAGAGCTAACACCTATCCTTCTCAAACTCTTCCAAAATATAGCAGAGGGAGGAACACTCCCAAACTCATTCTACGAGGCCACCATCACCCTGATACCAAAGCCAGACAAGGATGTCACAAAGAAAGAAAACTACAGGCCAATATCACTGATGAACACAGATGCAAAAATCCTCAACAAAATACTAGCAAACAGAATCCAACAGCACATTAAAAGAATCATACACCATGATCAAGTGGGGTTTATTCCAGGAATGCAAGGATTCTTCAATATACTCAGATCAATCAACGTGATACACCATATTAACAAACTGAAGGAGAAAAACCATATGATCATCTCAATAGATGCAGAGAAAGCTTTTGACAAAATTCAACACCCATTTATGATAAAAACCCTGCAGAAAGTAGGCACAGAGGGAACTTTCCTCAACATAATAAAGGCCATATATGACAAACCCACAGCCAACATCGTCCTCAATGGTGAAAAACTGAAAGCATTTCCACTAAGATCAGGAACAAGACAAGGTTGCCCACTCTCACCACTCTTATTCAACATAGTTTTGGAAGTTTTAGCCACAGCAATTAGAGAAGAAGAGGAAATAAAAGGAATCCAAATTGGAACAGAAGAAGTAAAGCTGTCACTGACTGCAGATGACATGATACTATACATTGAGAATCCTAAAGATGCTACCAGAAAACTACTAGAGCTAATCAATGAATCTGGTAAAGTAGCAGGATACAAAATTAATGCACAGAAATCTCTGGCATTCCTATACACTAATGATGAAAAATCTGAAAGTGAAATCAAGAAAACACTCCCATTTACCATTGCAACAAAAAGAATAAAATATCTAGGAATAAACCTAGCTAAGGAGACAAAAGACCTGTATGCAGAAAATTATAAGACACTGATGAAAGAAATTAAAGATGATACAAATAGATGGAGAGATATACCATGTTCTTGGATTGGAAGAATCAACATTGTGAAAATGACTCTACTACCCAAAGCAATCTACAGATTCAATGCAATCCTTATCAAACTACCACTGGCATTTTTCACAGAACTAGAACAAAAAATTGCACAATTTGTATGGAAACACAAAAGACCCTGAATAGCCAAAGCAATCTTGAGAACGAAAAACGGAGCTGGAGGAATCAGGCTCCCTGACTTCAGACTATACTACGAAGCTACAGTAATCAAGACAGTATGGTACTGGCACAAAAACAGAAAGACAGATCAATGGAACAGGATAGAAAGCCCAGAGATAAACCCATGCACATATGGTCACCTTATCTTTGATAAAGGAGGCAGGAATGTACAGTGGAGAAAAGACAGCCTCTTCAATAAGTGGTGCTGGGAAAACTGGACAGCTACATGTAAAAGTATGAGATTAGAACACTCCCTAACACCATACACAAAAATAAACTCAAAGTGGATTAAAGACCTAAATATAAGGCCAGAAACTATCAAACTCTTAGAGGAAAACATAGGCAGAACACTCTATGACATAAATCACAGCAAGATCCTTTTTGACCCACCTCTTAGAGAAACGGAAATAAAAACAAAAATAAACAAATGGGACCTAATGAAACTTCAAAGCTTTTGCCCAGCAAAGGAAACCATAAACAAGACCAAAAGACAACCCTCAGAATGGGAGAAGATATTTTCAAATGAAGCAACTGACAAAGGATTAATCTCCAAAATTTACAAGCAGCTCATGCAGCTCAATAACAAAAATACAAACAACCCAATCCAAAAATGGGCAGAAGACCTAAATAGACATTTCTCCAAAGAAGATATACAGACTGCCAACAAACACATGAAAGGATGCTCAACATCACTAATCATTAGAGAAATGCAAATCAAAACTACAATGAGATATCACCTCACACCAGTCAGAATGGCCATCATCAAAAAATCTAGAAACAATAAATGCTGGAGAGGGTGTGGAGAAAAGGGAACACTCTTGCACTGCTGGTGGGAATGTGAATTGGTACAGCCACTATGGAGAACAGTATGGAGGTTCCTTAAAAAACTGCAAATAGAACTACCATATGACCCAGCAATCCTGCTACTGGGCATATACCCTGAGAAAACCATAATTCAGAAAGAGTCGTGTACCAAAATGTTCACTGCAGCTCTATTTACAATAGACAGGACATGGAAGCAACCTAAGTGTCCATCATCAGATGAATGGATAAAGAAGATGTGACACATATATACAATGGAATATTACTCAGCCATAGAAAGAAATGAAATTGAGTTATCTGTAGTGAGGTGGATGGACCTAGAGTCTGTCATACAGAGTGAAGTAAGTCAGAAAGAGAAAGACAAATACTGTATGCTAACACATATATATGGAATTTAAGGGGAAAAAATGTCATGAAGAACCTAGGGGTAAGATGGGAGCAAGACACGGACCTACTAGAGAATGGACTTGAGGATATGGGGAGGGGGAAGGGTAAGCTGGGACAAAGTGAGAGAGTGGCATGGACATATATACACTACCAAACATAAAACAGATAGCTAGTGGGAAGCAGCCGCATAGCACAGGGAGATCAGCTCGGTGCTTTGTGACCACCTAGAGGGGTGGGATAGGGAGGGTGGGAGGGAGGGAGAGGCAAGAGGGAAGAGATATGGGAACATATGTATAACTGATTCACTTTGTTATAAAGCAGAAACTAATACACCATTGTAAAGCAATTATACTCCAATAAAGATGTTAAAAAAAAAAGAACAAACAAAACAAACAAAACAAAACAAAACAAAACAAAACAAAAACCACAAAGGACCAGAGTGGGTGGAGATACCCCAGCTTCCTCGCTGTTCCAGCCTCCTCATCCTCAGTGGGGTGACTCCGAGGTGAGTTGTACACTCACCCTCTGTGGGTCCTCGGCAGCATTGCCTCTCAGTTGCCCGAGCTTGGGCCCAGAGCTCAGTGATGTAACCCTGAGTGGTGTCCTCCCTTCCCTCTTTC
>NW_006787408.1:3093377-3094226 GCF_000442215.2 Lipotes vexillifer
CCATGCTTCTGGGAATCATCTCCCAAATAAACGACTTGTACCCAAATCCTTGTCTAGAGCCTGCTTTGGGGGGCACCCACACTGGGACAGATAGCAATCCTGTCCAAAGGCACCAGGTGTCTGAGCCAGTGGACCCCCTCTGCCTGGACTAGTTGGGAGACCCTTGGGGAGGGGGGTGCTCAAGGAGGGACAGGATGGGGCTGTGAGGTCAGAGGATGGCATTTCAGGCAAGGGGCCTGGCATGAGCCTAGTCTGGAGGATGTGTGGGATGAAGTGGGAGGGTGGGGGGCAGTGGGAGCCTTCAGGGTGGTGGGGAGGGAATAGGGGGTGAGACCCTGCCTCTGCCAGCAAAGGGGACTGTGCCAACGGGCCTCGGAGCAGATGCCAGAGAGGCCAAAGTCACCCTCTCAGCTCAGTCAAGGCTTTTAAGGGCTGGAACTGGAAATGCCATTTTCTGGCTTGCTGTTGGCCTAGTTATTTCTTGTTTTACACTTTTCCTCTGGAATCTCCATTGTCCTTACTCCTTAGAGGAGACTAGACTTTTGTGGGTAGTAAAATTATGTCCTCCAGGTTAAATGTCATTTCAACAAATGCCATCATTACATTTTTCGGTGCCTGGCCATTTACGTAGCTCTTTCATTTTGCGCTGATAAAACAGCCCTTTGCAGTCAGAAAGGCGGGGGCTAGTATTTCCATTTCTGAGATGCTGGCTAATGTGCCCAAGGTGACCCGGCTACAAGTGGCAACACCAACAAAGGTGAGAGGGGGCTCCCAGAGCCTGGCATGTGGCTTCATTCCTGCAGCAAGACAGAGTGGGGAGTTCAGCAGGACGCCCGGGGGTGAGGCCAC
>NW_006787408.1:3094236-3159586 GCF_000442215.2 Lipotes vexillifer
CACTCCACGGGGCCAGTCAGCACTATGACAATAGTGGGCAGGGCTGGCGCCCTGGGGGCAGAGAACCAGGGCCAGGATGCAGACGTCTGAGGCCCAGGCAGTGTTGTTCACCCTGATTCCACGACACCTGTCCTCTCAGGCCCCCGCTGCAGCTAGCTGGACTTTCTAAAAGAAAGCTCTCTTTACCAAGAAGATTTCCAAGCCTAGTTCCTGCAGGTGGTTCTGGAGATGGCAGCATTTGGACAGAACATTAGTGCTTGGCCAGTGTCTGGCCTTGCCAAGGGCAGGCAACCTGGTGACTTGGGGCCCAGCTCAGGATCAAGTGTGACCGGTCTCAGGTCCATCTGAACCTCCCAAAGCACAGACAAGTGGCCAACTCTTTGTAGGTTTTGTATTTGTATGGCCTGCTGCAGCTTCCAAATATATGTGTAGGATGTTGAAAATGCTTGTTATTCCTTCAGGGAAGTCCCCCAATGCCCTGTCTGCTGGAACTCCTGCCTCTTTCTCATGCCCACCACCTTCCGGGAATTACAGCCTGTCTTGACCAGCATTTCACTCTAACCTTCTCAGTTTCCTCCCAGGAAAGTGAGGATTTAACAAAGCAAATTATGAAACTCCTCTGCTGGAATCAGACAAAAAGGAAGATCTTTAATAAGAGAATCAATTATGAATGTTACACCGTTAGGCCTAGTTCTCCAAGATGGCAAAGATGACAATGAGAATTAATGTTCTCTTAGCTCCTTTTCAAACCTTCAAGTTCTGAGTCTAGCTCAGTTGCCTCACGGAAACTTTTTCTCTGTGAATTCTCTAACATTCCAGTTGCCATGAAATTAACCTGGATTTTAGAGATGACATTTTTCTTCTCTTTGGAGAGTATTGTAAGAAGCCCATCTCTGAACGCAAAAGAATGGCTTTTGTCTCCTCCTTTCTTCCACTAAGGAAAAAGATGTCAGCTGGCCAATCTTGTTTCATCCTTCACAGCCTCACCCCCATGAGAAGCTGACGCTCTGCCCATCTCAGGTACAACTGCCGGTGGACCTCTGACCTAGGGTACCTCTCCCCAGCCTGCTGAGTTGTGGCCTGGTGAAAAAGATGATCTGAGCCACTAAGATTCCTCCTTCAGGCCATAAGTAGGGGAGACTGAGAGGCTGCTGACATTTTGGAAATGGAAACCAAACCAGAAGGTTGTGGTACAGAAAGGGGAGAGAAGCAGGTGATCGTCATTATGGTCACACACGAGATGAGGGCACGGAGGAGACCCTGACAATAGCAACAACTAGAGGCCACGGGTTCTTGGAAAGATGGGGAATGTGGCCTTAGCTTGGGATGGCTTTCCCATCTCAGTCCCAGCTCCCTTGAGAGCTAGCTGAGTCAAGGCTCCCGTTCTAGGGGTCACCATCCCTTCCTCACAGATCCTTGCAGTAAACCCCTCTTCCCTGAGCCAGTTCAAGGAGAGTGGGGAGGTCTATTTCTGAAACACATCTGCTCATCAAGGGAAGGGGTTCAGATCTTTTACACTTAATGTAATTATTGAGAGAGTCAGGTTCATATCTACCATCTTGCTACTTATTTTCTACTTGCCCCTGTTCCTTTTTTATTCTTTTTGTTTTCTTTTACATTAATTGTGCATTTTTTAGCATTCCATTTTATCCCCACTATTGGCTAACTATATCACCTTGTCTTATTTTTTAGTAGTTGCTCTAGGATTTAAAATATGCATAGGGACTTCCCTGGCGGTCCAGACTCTGCACCTTCTACTGCAGGGGGCACCAGTTTGATCCCTGTTTGGGGGAACTAAGATCCCACATGCTGCACTGCACAACCAAAAAAAAATAAGTTGCCCAATATAATAAATAAATAAAATATGCATAGTTAACGTATCACAGTGTACCTTCAAATATTATAATACCGCATCATATATAATACAAAAACTTTCCAACAGTAGGCTCCCATGTTTCCATTCTGTACTTTGTGCTATTGCTCTCATATACTATTGTATATGCTATTAACACCACAGTACATTCTTTTGATTTAAATCATTATTCTTTTTAAATTTTTTTATAAGGGGGAAAAAAAAAGGTCTTTTATTTTTACCTACATTATTTACCATTTCCCAATCTCTCCAGGCCTTTGTGTTGATCCAAGTTTCCATCAGGCATCATTTTCCTACTGCCCAAAGAACTTTAATCTTTTTTAAGTTCAAGCCTGTAAATGCTCTCATCTTTTGTCTGTCTGAAAAAGTCATCATTTCACCTTCATTTTTAAGTTATTTTTTTGCTAGATTTAAAATTCTGGGCTATTTTTTTTCTTTCTTTCAACACTTTAAGATGCATTCCACTGTCTTCTGGGTTGCACTGTTTTTTATAATAAATCTGTGATAAGTTTTATCTTTGTTCATCTGTACAAAATGTATCTTTTTCTCTGGACGCTTTAAAAATATTCTCTTTGTCATTGTTTTTCAGAAACACGATCATGTTGTGTCATGGTGTAAGACATTTTGAGCTGTAGATTTATAGTTCTCATTAAATTTGGCAAAAAATTTTGGCCATAATCTCTTCAAACATTTTTTGTTTCCTCCTCTCTTCCATCTTTCTGGAAGTCCAATTTCATGGACACTAGACTGCTTGTTATTATTGCATGGGTGATTGGGACAGTGCTGTGCACTTAAAATGTGTACATTTTTATATGTAAATTAAAACTAAATATAGTTGATTTAAATCAATGAGATAATATATAAAAGCCCCCCAGCACCATTCATGGCATACAATAGGTGCTTAATAAATATTATTTTTCATCTCCCCAACCTCACCTCTTGAATTTCCCTCTATGTTCCTGCTATTTTTACCCTCTTTACACACTCTGCCTCTCCAAATTCCTCTCATCCTTCAAGGTGCAGCTTGAATCCCTCCACCCTGAACATTTTCCAGGTTACTCCAGGTCACAGTTCAGATCTAAGCTCTCACTGTTTGTTTCCCCAGAAATAAGCATTGTCGTATATTGACGTGTGTCCTTCATAATGTATGGGTGCATCTGTGTCTTGCCTCCCCTTTGGTTTTGAATTCCTCAGGGATGAGTACTACTTTATCCCCCTGCAACCTCATCACTACCTGCTCCAACACCGCCAAGAGGCATTTCCCATTGTCCATCACCTGGGATAGAGCCTCCCAAGCATCCTGGAGCCCCAGTGGTCTCCTGCCCCTGGTCAGCCAGCTCCCGGGGGAAAGAAACTGCTCTAGAGTGACAACGTGGTGGTCTGAAGGAAAAGGGACTTTGGAGCCCAACCATCCTGGTCCGAATCTCAGCCCTGTCTGCTTCCTACCTGTATGACTCTGGCCAAGTTACTTAGCTAAACTGAGCCTCAGCTTCCTCCTCAGTTTCATGCGTGTGATTGTTGGAGCGAGAGAATTGTGTCAGCACCTGGTTGCTATCTGCTGTTATGAGAGCTGGGTTAATGAATGCAGTGTAGGGCCCCAGCCTGGCAGGCAGTACACGGAGCTGGTACTCTTATTCAGAGAACACCTAGACTCGTGGAGTTTTTGCCAGTTATGAACTCATTTCCCCAGGCTGTGTCTAAGGGCTCTGCATCCCTCTCAAAGGCTTATTGTGTTTCTTCAGCCCCATCCACACATCTGGTTGCACTTACTGATCTAAAAATGTATCCATCCTGCTTGCCATTTTCACATTTCAGAACACGGTGCAGCCCCAGGGGGGAAAAAAACCTCATAAATACCATGCATTAAAAAAATTAATGCCGTGCATTTACATCCTTCCAAAAAAGGAAGGTCTAGGACAAAAAACATAGCCCTCTGTAAGCAGCAGGCACCTGGACAGCTCTGTACAACAGAGGTTGACACACCAGGGGCCCCAGGACTTGAACCTAGTGGTCCAAGGCTAGGAAAACCCTTCCAAAGCAGCGAGGAGGACTTCCAGGGCAAGGAATCCAGAAAATAAGAGGTTCTTTTGACTGCCTAGTAAAGGTTTACTTCCAAAGATGGGAAGGACAGCAAGGAGAGGTCAAGAGACAGGACACCTGGTTCTGCCTTTAGATTTCCTGAGTGACCAAGAGCATGCCTCTCAGTGTCTATGGGCCTCTCCTACCCATCTGTACACAGCTGCTTATGTCTCCACTGCAGCTGTGATTCTGTGAATGTCTCTGAAATGAATGAGGCAGGGTGTGCTTGTATGAATGAGTCTGTGTGTTTATATTTGTCCATGTTCTCAGTGCCTATTACAGTGCCTGGCATGTAGCAGATACTCCACAAATGTTTTTTGAATAGATGAATGTTATAAGGTTGAAATTGTAAGCCTCTATTTAGATATGCACTTTGCCCTCGACTACTATGACATTAAGCAAGTACCTTCATCCCTGAGCTCCAGTTTCCTCATTTGTAGAAGAGACAACAGGCCTACACGTGATGATTGTGAAAATTAATAAAGGAAAGCCTCATTTTAAATGGAATTGAGAAGCCCTGAAGGGGGAGCTTTCACGTACACACCACCCGTTGCATTTTATTTTACAATTCTGGGCAGGAAGATGCTTATCTTACTAACCCAGTAAGAGGAAGGAAGGTTTTCTCTTCACCCAGCAAAAGCCCAGCCAATGAGTAAGTACCACAACTTACCACCCAGAGCCCTCACTTTACTCCGATGGACTTTCATTCAAAGAAGCCCCTCCCAACTTCCTCCTTTTTCTCTATGAAGTTACATTCCTCTCCTTTGTTCTCCAGACCTGCCCATGATTTGCCACAGCTTTGCGTGTCCAGCATTGTCATTCCTCTGCTATTCCCAAATAAACCCATTTTGCTAGTAAAATAAGTGGCTGTTTTATTTTCAAGGTAGAAATGGTCAAATGAAATGTTCGTAAAACCCATAAAGGGTGCCGAGGGACTTCCCTGGTGGCGCAGTGGTTAAGAGTCCGTGCTCCCAATGCGGAGGGCCCGGGTTTGATCCCTGGCCAGGGAACTAGATCCCACATGCATGCTGCAACTAAGAGTTCACATGCCACAACTAAGGAGCCTGTGAGCCACAACTCAGGATCCAGCAAGCTGCAACTAAGGAACCCACCTGCCACAACTAAGACCCAGTGCAACCAAATAAATAAATAAAGAGTGCCTAATACAGAGAGGGTGCTCACTAAATGATAGCTATCATGGTTATTGTTGCATCTACCACAATTCTGCTTGTTACTTTTTGAAATGGCTGTAGGAATTTCCTCTCTTGTCTCTTTTCCCCCCACCCTCCCACTCCCAGTATAATGGCGCAGAGCCTGCATTTTCTCACTAAATGGTCTGTCTCTGAGGACCTGACCAAAAGAACTGACTTGTGTTGTAGTAAGAGATTAGATTCAAGTTAGAGCTGAACAAGGGGTGTCAGATATTGAGAGAAGTTATGAAAAGAGATGGGGAAACTTTCCCCAGGAAATCTGTTGGAATATATAGATGTTTTCATCAGTGACTGGCTCCCGTGTCGACCCACGAGGAGCCATGTGGGACTATATGACCTTTCACTTGATGGCCTCTACAAGCCATGAACAGCTCAAGGACATGTGATGAGACCAGTGGGCTCAGCCAGAGATGCTCTGTGTGTGATCTGCTCCACAGCAACCCACGGGTCTATGAGTTTACCGAGCTGCTGAGATGCATTAGTGCTACCCACGACAGGATGAAAAGAAGTAAAGCCCTGCCTGGCACCCAACCAGCCCTGATGCCTGACTCTGAAAGAGGGAATAGAGAAGGGCCTCACTAGACCTGCTTTCTCATGAAACTCACATGTGCTGGGTCTTTCAAGAACCTCCTCGCAACCTTTAAAGCCAATCTAGGGCACTTTGGAGCCTCACTGGGATTCTAGCACAACCTCAAGGCCAGGTCAGGTGGGGTCATGGGCCTACAATGACCCCTGCTCTCCCCCTGCCCCTTTCCCCGTGGGCTCGGGTTTGTAAGGGGAGGAGTCACGCTCTAGGCTGAGCTCAGTGGCCTCCAGAGGCTCTTCCATCAGCGCTGGAGGCTGCCAACCATCACCCAGGGCCCCTTCACTCAAGGAGCTGGGCCCTTGGTCTTGGTAGGAGAGACTGGGACGGGGGGTAGGTGGAGTACAGGGGAAGGGCTTGTTGTGAGTGAGGCTGGGGCAGAGAAGAGACAGAAAACTTCTCTGCCTGTGCGTCTTACCTAATTCACTAGCTCTGTTTGTGGCAGCTGAAGATAGGGACGGCTGACCTAAGACTGGCAGGTAGTGCAAAGAGCAAGGTAAACTGGGCTGAGCCGAGTTAAGTGGAGTTGGAGAGACAGATCCTGCCCTCATAGGCTCCCCTGGGCTGAGGCATCCATTCTGTGCAGAGACTGGGTTTGTTTTCCTCAGAACCGCTTCTGGCAAACGAAGAAGAGAAATGCTTTACTTATGGACGAGACACCGGGAAAACCATCTTAAGTCCCCAGAAGCAAGTCTCCGGCAGGTATCCCCACAAATCTCCTGGGCTGCCTCCGTCCCCACTGTGCCTTCCCTTCCCTCTGCTCTCACTCGTCTTCCCCTGTGGGCCTGGATTCTTCCCCACAGGCCTTTCTGGAATAACCCTGTGCCAGCCAGACTCTTCTGCACTTACCTGGCTGTATTCTACCTTACACTGACCCCCATTCTCCATTTGTTTTGTCTCTCTGGGTCCTTCCCCTGAATAACTGACTGCTACAAAGGAGAGACTTGTAATTCTTTGGTGTCTCCTAGAATACAGAACTCAGTATACAGTAGGTGCTCAATAAATGCTTCTTGAATGGATGACTGAAAGGTTGTATTGCCTCATAACATAAGATGCAATTCTAACAAGTTTGGGTCATAACAGGTGTGTACACTCAACTTACACCTTAAGGCTTATTCCTGAGAAACTTGGGGTTTCTCGGGCTCCAGCTCTGAGTGCCCTGAGGCTGGTGAGGCGGGCTGGATTAGGGGTAAGGGCATTAGGCCGGTGTGCCAGCCCTGCCACCAATTTGTGTGTGGTTGAGAGTAAGTCATATAACCTTTCTCCACGTCCCTACCTGTGCAGTGGGTCACCACGACTTGTATAGAGTGTTGTGGGCAGAAAATGGGGCAGAGTTTTGAAAGAGCTTTGGTAAATGCTGTATAAATGAGGGAGATTATTATTCTCAGGGGCTCATGAGGGATTCATTCAACACACCTTAGTGAGAATCTACCCTGCATCAGATACTAGGAATGCAAATATAAAGGTGCTTCAGACCTTGCCCATGCAAAACTGGGGAGAGAGACTCAAATGCTAACAATAGGATAAGCAATAGGAAAGGGGGAAGGAAAGCATATGGGGGTGCGGACAGAGTGGCATTTGAAGAGGCCTTGGAGAGTCATCAGATGTCACCAGGAAGAAGGGGGGGAGAGGCAGTAGCTCGAGCCTGACAGTGGGCTGAAGGTTGAGGGCGCAGATGGGAGCAGTGAATGGTGCCTTGTGGCAGAGACGCTGGGAAGGCGGCAGGGCTGGTGAGCTCTGAGACTCTGGCGGAATGGGGTAGAGCAGGGTGAGTGGTGTCGGGGGAGGAGGTTGCAGAACCCCTCTGCGACTCTGGGCAGGTGCAGGCACAGGTAGGGCCTGGAACTACTGGGTGTGCAGGGAGGCCTGGCCCTCCGGGGAGCTCAGAGCGCATGGACAGAAGCACAGTGTCTGGTCCTTCCTTCTCTTAAGAGCTCCAAGGGCAGGTAGGCCAGATTACTGCTCCTCAAATGTGTAAAACTCTTCTCACCTCTGTGCCTCTGCACAGGCTCTCCCTTTGCATGGAGTGTCGTTAATGGCTCTCACCCTCCAAGTCCCAGCTCCCATGTCACTCCCCCAGGGCCCTTCTGTCTCTATCACGGGCGCCCCCATTGTTCCTTTCATGGCACTTAACACAATTGGTCCTTGGCTTTCTCGTAGGTCTCTCCCCACTAAAGTGTCAGTTCTGGGAGGTTGGGGACTTTGTCTCTCGTCCAGAGCTGTTGCTGGAACCTGGCACACAGTGTCTGGTGCATAGTAGGTGCTGAATAACTGAATCAATGGCCTGACGGTAAAGCGTGACTTGAAAGGCATTACGTTTAAACCTGCAGTATCGTCCATGGGTTACAGTGGGGATCAGGATCCTCCATAGTAGAGATCAAGAAAGCAGGGTCATATTCTTAGTCTTAAATATGTGTTACATTAAATTTCATAGTAGGTGACAAGGAGAACCGACCACCAAGCCTCAAGGCTGAAATCTGGCTTTCCACCCCCGACTCCCCACTCAAGTACTGAGCCTCATGTCCTAAGTCCTAAACCCCAAATGTAGCCAGAGTGGGTAGTCCAGGGTAGACACAGTCCTAAATCCAGCCTGGTCAAGGGAACCATGCTGGTACAGGAGGGTCTCCCCTGGGGCCACAGCCAGCTACAGAGAATGGGAAGAGGCTTCAATGGGCAAAAGCTGCTATTGCCTTACTTAGCAACATACATGTCTTTTTAAAGAACAGATTTAAATAAGTAATGCAAACTGTAAAAATCTATGGCTAAAAATGAAAGGGGAGGAAAGGGGAGGGAATAAAGACTCTAGCAGATGGTTGCCGGGCCTCCCTTTGTGACAGGTGGGACGGAATCATCTGCACCAACACATCTCGAAAAGTATTCTAGCGGGGCAATTTTTGGCATCCTGCAGAATGAGCCCTGTATGTTCAGACTGCATCGTCAGCCCAGCCTACAGCAGCTCTGGGAAGGAGGACCTCAGCCTTGGCTGGGCCTCACCTGTGGCCACAGAGTTGCTGGCGGGCAACGAGAGAGATCCAACCACAGGCGGGGAGGAAAGACCCGATGCTAGCTCTTGGGGTTTCTGAGTCAGCATCACTCACACACACACACACAGACACACACAGACACACACAGACACACAGACACACACACACACACACACACACACACACACACACACGCCTCCTGCAGCCCCAGGGCCTTCTTCCCGTCTGTTCCACCCACATCTGCTCTCTGATGGCCAGGACTGTGGGGTCCTTGGAAAGATGCCACCTGGTCCACTAACTGGTTCACATAGGAGAGTTGTGAGCCCCCGGCCAGACTGTGCCCCACTGGGAGGTGGAGACCAGCCCAGGTCCTTCAGGAGCCCCGTGGCCAGGCACAGGCCTCTCATGTCCCACATCCGAGGGGGCTCAGGTGCAGCCATCCTCATTTCCCAGCACGGCCGTCAGTCTGGGGCCAGGCTCTTCTCTGCGCTCACCACTGTGTGTCTCGGACAGGCCTCCTCCCCACATCCTCCAGCCCCTGCGTGTGTGAGCGCTGAAGGCCGGATGCTGATGCTGGGTCCACAGGGAGTCCCGCGAGGGGCTGGCAGGGAGCTCTCCCAGGAAGCATACCCTAATCTTGGAGATGCCTGCCACGATCAAGCACTCGTCAGGCCAGCCACTGTGCTGAAATCTTTACGTGCAGAATCGCTTTAAATCTTTACAACACCCTATGAGGTGTGTCAGCATCACCATCATCATCATCATCATCTTCATTTCCTATAAGAGGAAACTGAGACACAAAGAGGGCAAGGAACTGGTCCACGGCCACAGAGGCAGAGTCATGGCGAGCAGGATGCAGACCCCACGGTCAAGCCAAACCCCAGTGAGGCTGTAGCAATGCCGCACCACCACGCCGACCTCGCCTGCCTCGCAGTCACAGGCACCTGTGCAGAGGCCACAGGACCCACAGGACCGTGCAGGCTCAGGGGCTAGTTCTCTGGGTCAAGTCACTGCCCCGCCCTGAGCCTCCACTTTCTCATCGGTAATACAAGGGTGGTGAGAAAAGCTACCTGACAGGGTAACTAGAGGAACAATGTGCTAATACATGTAACAGACTTAGAACAGACACACTCAGTAAACGTGAGCCTCTGTCACTATCGTGAAGAATACGAGTGTTCCAATGGAACATTCCAAGTCCCTGCCTGATGCGGAGTCCCTTCTCCAGGGGGGTCCATGTACTGACTTCCAATATCTGCTGTCCTTCTGACATCTCCCTCCAGCTCATTCTTCCACCTTCTGCTTTTCTCCTCCTTCTGCTCCCGACCTGCCATTGAATCTGTTTAATTCATTTTAAAGCTCAGATTTGCAGATCCCTGACTGTGACAGATTGAGGGGGTGGGGCGTAGGTGGAGAATGGAGGCGCTTGTGTAATAGGACATAAATAAACTTGCACATCCTTTTCTGTTTTACTTGCAGATTTTATCCCATCACAGGGCAATCTTTGCTTTGTCTTCTCTTGAATCGGTGGGAGGATGTTTTATTCATGCCCATCTCCCCAGCACGCAGCACAGGAGGCGCCCAGCGCATGATGCACTTGGTTCTGTGAGGGCCAGTGTTTATGTCAGGTGCTGTTTGTTCTCAGGACCTCACACACTCACTCACTGACGTTCTGATACCATCTTCATGTCCCCACGCCTGGCAGATAATAAGCACGCTGACATCTGGCTAGCAAGGAACGGTGTTCAGTTTCTACCCTCCTAATGGGCACACCATTTTAAACTCCAGCTCGGTCTCGGTGACTCATTACTGTCCCCCCCCTTACCTCTGGCCTCACTCCTCTCTAACATTTAGGGAGGGGGTTTCAGTGCAAACTTTCAACTTGATGAATGGCCCAGGTGAGAGTGACAGGTGAGCACACACCTAAAGGGACAGATGTTTTCCTACAGGGTTTGATTTGAGCAGCACCAAGAAAACCCCTCAAATCATCAAAAAACATCTCCCTCAGCAACGGAAAGACATTCCCTTGCATTACTTTTCCAAGTAACTCTCTAGAAATTGCAAACCATGGAGGCTTAACACATCACGCCAAGTCACGGTCAGATAGGCTTGGGTTCACATCCTTGTCCTGTCATTTTTTGAGCAAATTCCTGATGCCCTCTGAGCCATAGCTTCCTCAGTGAAGGGGCACAACTCGCGGGCTACCCCTTGGGGCTGTGGGGAGATCACCCAGTTCAAAGATCTGCCGTTTAGTGGGTGCTTTCCTCACTCTAAGAGCCCACCTAGTACAGGCTACTACGGAAAGAATTTCGAGGGAGAGAGAGGAGGGAGAAGAAAGGAAAGAAGGATGCTTTTAGGGTCTGTCAGGCCTGGGGTGGGACAGAGTGGTGGGTGGAGGCTGGGAAAGGAACGAGCTGTTTACCGGCACAGTCAACAAACAAGGATTGAGACTATAAAGCAAGGCATTGTGCTAAGTGCTGAGGAAGTGAAAAGGAATTTTTATTTATAAGTTATACTCCACCTACTTCCCAAAAGAATCTGAAGGTGACTCACAGTGAAAACCACATATGCAACACGATCACTAAAATTGAAAATCAAATCCATGGAAATGAAGAAAGGAAACCAACACTGATGATCACCATGTGCCAAATTCTTGAGTGCCATCAGTCATTTGATCCGACGACCCCATTTTACAGATGAGAAAGGCAAGAGCAAAGAGGCGGGCCCAGGCCAAGTGCAAGTACAAGCGCGATGGGCTCGGGGCCATGATGCTTTAGGAGCCCGTGAAAATGTATAAAAGGTTCTTTCAAAATCAGAATAAGAAAAAAAAAGTTTAGGTCAAAGAAAATGTTTTAATATATAATGTTAATATATATCAACATAATCATAAAATATATTTTTTTATACCAACATAATCATAAAATATAATTTTTACTATTTTTTAATGGAGGAAGGGGCCTACAAATGTAAAAGTGCCCCAAAAGTCATCATGCAGTCCCAAATTTTGACCTGCCTAGCTCCAAACCTGTGAGAATATTTGTTGCTATCGAGTATCAAGTGCAACTCAGCTCTGAAACTAAAGAGAGAGCATGATGAGATAAATAATTCTCAGTTTCATAAGAAGGATGTGGAGCGGGCACATGTACTTACTTTACAATGCGATTGTGGAAAAAAAAAAATGTAGTCTTCTCATTTTCTTTGTAACTAATCAACAATTTCTTATCAGTTCCACCAGGGAGCTGACCCCTACCTGGCTGCGGGGGTTGACTAAATTTTGTCCAATTTGATAAACTTCCAATCTGATTCAGTACTAAAATTGTCTTTCTAAGTAATGGATGACTCCGTTGAATCTCAACCTTTGGGAGACTGTTTTCTCTGCCTCCTGAACCCAGTGTGGCAAATGGTTCTGACAAGATCCTTGTGGCAGCCCAGGAGAAGGCCTTTGGGTTCCTGGGTCATGCCGGGAT
This sequence comes from Lipotes vexillifer, assembly GCF_000442215.2. Taxonomy (NCBI): domain Eukaryota; kingdom Metazoa; phylum Chordata; class Mammalia; order Artiodactyla; family Lipotidae; genus Lipotes; species Lipotes vexillifer. Next base: position 3,106,431 of record NW_006787408.1, read on the forward strand.
CCCCACTGCTCTCCACTGCCGGAGGCTGGACCAGCCTTCTCCCTGAACTGATGGACCACTGCGGTGGGACAGGCCCCATCTCGCTCCCCAGGGCGCTGTGTTGAGACGCATAGGTGAAGTCTGTGGTCCCCACCAGCTTCCCAAATGAGCACTTGGTCCTGTCCTCTGCCGCCTGCTGGCTCTCCCAGCGCCTCCTCGGGTGCTGTCTCAGGCTTCCCCACCTACCACTCCTGCTACACATCCATGCCGTCCTGTGGGGTGCTTCAGGACTTGTTGTCTTCCCCATGTGCCTGGGGGCAGATAGAATACTAGCCCAGACACTCACTGTCTCCATACTGTTCTGGATGCCTCAGAAACTCCAATAGGTTGTGCCCTGACATATTGGTAGCGAAAGAGGAGGAGGCAATACAGAAAGTGGCAGAGAAAAACCCTGGTGCCTGATCCACCTGTTCTCTCTCCATCCTCCTTTTCCTTCCCACTATCTATCAGAGGAGAAGAAACAGGATTTCCTCTCTTCATTTTCTAAGAACTAGTCAGGCAGGCCTAACTCTTGATACATTCAATGAGAGTGAAAGGAATTCAGAAAACCTTTTCTCTTAACAATGATTACATTCCATCCACGAATCTTGCTTCAGACCCAGAAAAAATCTAATCGGAACATACTGATCTAATATTCTATCTGCCTTCCCCTCACCGTCTGCTCCAAACATTGCTTCAGTGGACAAGAAATCCCAGGACAATAAGATTTATAGGATGTGAAAATTCATTTAAAAAGAATTTCGAAGACTGTTAACCCTGTTGCAGAAACATGTTAGCTCAACAGGAGAAACCAACTATGCTGTATTAAATCCCCAAAGAAATGTATTCTCTGGGTCCTTATACAAGGAATATCGAACAACATAGTGAACACCATCTTCAATGCTTTCTTTTTCAACCTACGACATCACAGGTTTATTATAAAAGGATATAACTCAAAACAGCCAGATGGAAGAGATGCAGAGGGTAAGGTAGGCAGAAAGGATACAGAGCTTCCGTGCCCTCTCCAGGCACACCACTCTCCCCACATCTGCCTGTACTTACCAACCCAGAAGCTCTCTGAACCCTGTCCCCAAAGGGTGTTTACGGAGGCTTCATCACACAGACGCAGTCAATTAAATCATTGGTCATAGGCAACAGATTCAACCTCCAGCCCTCTCTCCTCCACAGAGGACAGGGGTGGGACCTTCAATGCTTGTTTTGCAAACCTTCTTCCAATTGATATTTGGTATATCAAATGCCAAAAAAAGTAGACTAGAACCTTAGGCATTTCTCTATAAAAGGGAGCTCATTAGGTGAGTTCAGTTGTGCTATACCTGGTGTTCTTACAGCTGGATGCAGCTTAAACACCCAGAGAAGACAGCACAGCACAGCACGCCTAGGGCTCTCAGGCAGGGTTTAGATGGGGGAGCACAGTCACTGTCCTTTTCTCCCAACCTGAAGGAGATCAGGCAGAGTTTCAAAAAACCAACCTCTCAGCCATGACAGTATTTTTAAGATTAGTCATGATTCAAAATGTGAGCCAGAAGTGGTTTGGGAGTTTCGATAGGAACTAAGTGTGGGGAGGAAATGACCGTACAAGTATGAAATGTTGGAGAATAAGAGATCAGACTCCAGGATCTTTTAGATTCAGGCTAGAGATATGCAACTACTAAAGGTCACCCAATACAAATATGACTCTTATTCTGGATCAGGAGGAAGACTCTAGAACAGCGGTCCCCAACCTTTACGGCCCAGGGACTGGTTTCATGGAAGACAATTTTTCCATGGACCAGGGAGGCTGGGGGATGGTTTTGGGATGATTCGAGCACATTACATTTATTGTGCACTTTATTTCTATTATTATTACTGGGTGGGCCAAAAAGTGCCTGGGGGTTTCCTCTAGTTGTGGCGAGCAGGGGCTACACTTCTTTGCGGTGCATGGGCTTCTCATTGCAGTGGCCCCTCTTGTTGCTAAGGACAAGCTCTAGGCACACGGGCTTCAGTAGTTGCAGCACGTGGGCTCATTAGTTGCAGCACGAGGGCCCTAGAGCGCGGGCTTCAGTAGTTGCGGCGCATGGGCTTAGTTGTCCACGGCATGTAGGATCTTCCTGGACCAGGGATCGAACCTGTGTCCCCTGCACCGGCAGATGGATTCTTAACCACTGCACCACCAGGGAAGTCCTGGTGTTTTAAGTAAAAATAAAACACACATTTTTCATTTTCAGCAAGAACTTTATTGAACAACGTATTCACCCTTTTGTTCCACTACCTTCTGCCATTTTTCAGGCCACTTCATAATTCCATCTTTCCAAAACTTTTTATCTTTTTGAGCAAAGACCTGTACCAGGTGCCTTTTACAGTCTTCCAGGGAAATGAAATTTTTTCCACTAAGAAATTTTGTAAAGACCGAAATAAATGGAAATCCGAAGGTGCGGTGCCTGGTGAATACAGCGGGTGAATCAGAACTTCCCAGCCAAGCTGTAACAATTTTTGCCTGGTCATCAAAGAAACATGTGGTCTTGCATTATCCTGATGGAAGACTATGCGTTTTCTGTTGACTAATTCTGAACGCTTCTCGTCGAGTTGGTCTAATTGGGAGCAGTACATGTTGGAATTAATCATTTGGTTTTCTGGAAGGAGTTCATAATAGAGGACTCCCTTCCAATCCCACCATATACACAACATCACCATCTCTGGATGAAGACCGGCCTTTGGTGTGGTTGGTGGTGTTCATTTCGCTTGCCCCACGATCTCTTCCATCACGTTGTTGTACAGTATCCACTTTTCACCGCCCGTCACAATTTGTTTTAAAAACGAAACGTTTTTCATTATGTTTCAGTAGAGAATCGCATGTGGAAATATGGCCAAGAAGGTTTTCTTCACTTAACTTACGTGGAACCCAAACATCAAAGCGACACACATAACCAAGCTGGTGCAAATGATTTTCAGCGCTTGATTCGGATATTTTCAGTATGTCGGCTATCTCCCGCGTGGTATAACGTTGATTGTTCTCAATTATTGTTTTGATTTGATTTCTATCAACTTCAATGGTCTACCCAACTGTGGAGCATCGTCCAGCAAGAAATCTCCAGCACGAAACTTCGCAAACCACTTTTGACATGTTCGACGGCACCTTCTCCATACACTGCACAAATCTTTTTGTGCGTTCCAGTTGCGCTTTTACCTTTCTTGAAATAATAAAGCATAATATGCAGAAAATGTTGCTTTTTTCTTCCATCTTCAATATTAACATGGCCACACAAAAGTTCACCAATTTTGATAAGTCTTGTTTTAAATGCACACTGATATGACAGCTGTCACATGCAATTTAACAAAATTGTTTCAAATGAAGTTAGAGACAACTAAGTGCTACTAGAGCCATCTTACAGAAAAAAACCAAAAGAACCTTTTGGCCCACCCAATACATTGTAATATATAATGAAATAATTATACAACTCACCATAATGCAGAATCGGTGGGAGCCCTGAACTTGTTATCCTGCAACTAGATGGTCCCATCTGGGGATGACGCGAGACAGTGACAGCCGAAGTGTGTGGCTTATGTCCAGTCTACTCTGTAATCTCGTTTTGGTTGCTGTCACTGCAGAAAACCCTGCTTCACAAAGACAGGATGCTGGAAATGGAAGCAGGCTTTTCAGTGCTTTTGTGGCAATCTCAGGATATTCCACCTTGACTTTAATCCAGAACGTATGGAGATTTGAAGTTGTCTCAGACACAGTTTTAAGGCCACTGTCATTTGTGATCTCAAGCAGCTGATCCTCTTCTAGCATGGACAAAGTCGGCTCACCTGGCTTATTCACAAATGGGTCGTGGATCCATTCCTTCCCATTTTGGGGGTCTTTTGTGGTTGGGTAGCAATGCTCAAACTCTTTTGAAAGCTGAGATAGGTGATCATACACCAGCTGGGAGAAAGAAGGCCCTGGCTCAGTCTCTTTCAAAATCTCTGCTCATGTTTGAAACATGTCAAAAATCCCAATGTTCACTCGTCACCCCCATAATTCGTTTGGCTTTGAGTGCAGCCACTTTATTTGCCGACTTGAACACAGTTGTCGTTCTCCCCTGAAGTGACAGATTGAGTTCGCTGAGCAGGTTGAATATGTCACAAAAGTAAGGAAGTTTTGTGAACCTTTCTGTGTCACTGAAATGTGCTGCCAGTGGTAACTGTTTTTCTAAAAGTAATCTCTGGAGCAGCTCTCATAACTCAGAAACCCTGGGCAGTGATCTACCTTTAGAAAGCCATCTCACTTCTGTGTATAAGAGAAGACGTGTGTGCTCTGCGTCCTCACAGAGCTGTGCAAACAGACGTGAGTTAAGGGCATGTACTTTAATGTGGTTGATAATTTGAATAACATCCTGCAAAACATTATTAAGTTCAGGTGACACTTTTTGGCTAGCCAGCATTTCTCTATGGATGACACAGTGCATAGACTCACATTCAGAAGTAACCTCTTTGACCTGAGTAGTAAAACCAGAAAGCCATCCAATCATGGCAGCCACTCCATCCGTGCATATACCAACACAAAATGACCAATTCAGTTTTCTTGATATGTAATCATACAAAGACTTGAATAGTTCTGCAGCTGTGGCGTTGACTGGCAACAGAAGCGCACATAACATATCCTCATGCACATCCTCCTGAAAAATATATCGCACAAAAACAAGCATTGTTGCCTTGTTGTCAACATCAGTAGACTTGTCAACCTGGCTTGCGTACCACGGTGACTCATTAATCCTAACAATTATGCCTCAATATCCTCTGCTATTTCATCAATTCGTCTAGTTATGGTGCTAGCCGAAAGAGGAACGCGTGCCACCTTTTGAACTGCAGCCTCTCCTACAAGTCCATGACAAATGTCCTTAGCAGCAGGCAGGATCAACTCTTCACTTCTTAGCTTTAGCGATGCGGTTGGCCACTGAGAACGATGCTCTCAGTGCAGACACATTTGATGACGTGGTGGCCTTCAATAATTGCTTCTGTTCTTTGTGTTCACGTTTTTTTCTTTTGAAAAACTCCAAAGGCTTGTCTTTTAATGCAGGGTGCTTGGTCTCCATGTGGCAAAGCAGTTTTGAAGGTTTCATGGCTTCGCTGGATAGTCGGTCGCCACATGTTACACAAAGCAGGCTTGGAGAATGTGAATCGCCTGTTGCAATGAACCCATAATTTAAGTACGACTCTTGGAATTTTCTTTTCAATGCAGCTTTCTTTTTGTTGGCAGTCTTAGTCTTCTGCTGCCTCATCATTGGGTCTTTCCCTCTTTTCAAAGAAGCTCCAGTGACGTTTGTTTTTTACTCATTTTGGTTAGGGTTAGCTTGTGGGCTTACCAAAACTGTGACTGAGACAAGTGAGCAGTGAGGGGAAGAGGCACAGACAGAAGTGGTAAATAAAATAATGAGCGGACCACGCACGGATTAAAATAAGTGTCGGATTCTGACTTAAAGCCTGCCACCAGATGCAGTTTAATTGTCACTTGCCACTCACTGATAGGGTTTTGATATGAGTATGCAAGCAATTGATTTATTACGGTCTCTGTGCAGTCAAACCTCTCTGCTAATGATTATCTGTATCTGCAGCTGCTCCCCAGCGCTAGCATCACCGCCTCAGCTCCACCTCAGATTATCAGGCATTAGATTCTCATAAGAAGCCTGCAGCCTAGATCCCTTGCATGCGTAGTTCACAGTAGGGTTCATGCTCCTATGAGAATCTAATGCTGCCGCTGATCTGACAGGAAGCAGAGCTCAGGCGGTAATGCAAGCAATGGGGAGCGGCTGTAAATACAGAGGAGGCTTCGCTCGCTCACCCACTGCTCACCTCCTGCTGTGTGGCCTGGTTCCTAACAGGCCACGGACTGGCACAGGTCCGTGGCCCAGGGGTTGGGGACCCCTGCTCTAGAAGACTGTGAGTACCTGCCTTAGCCAGAAAGAATATATCATGAGGAAAATCAAGATCTTTGCACTGGAAGGGACTCAAGAGATCAACTTGCCCAATCACTGCCTTCGAGATGGAGAACAAGACAAGGATGGTCACTATTACTACTTTTATCAACATGGTACTGGAAATCCTACTCATTTCAATAAAGAAAGAAAAAATGTAACAGCTAAAATTGAGAAAAAAAGAAATAAAACTTTAAATATGTACAGATAATATTACTGCGTAAATAGAACATCCAAGAGTCTACAAATAGCATTAGGCCTAGTAAGAAAGTTTAGCAAGATTGCTGGGTATAAAATTGACACACACAAAAAGATTCTATTTCAATATATAACAATACACATGAAAAAATGAAAATTTTTAAAAGTGATCACTTACATTTACCACAAAAATGAAGTATTTATGAATGAGTCTAACAAACTTTATGCTGAACTTCTATAAAACATTATTAAACTTTAAGAGACATTTTAAAGGATGTGCTAAGAAATGCAGAGGTAGACTATATCATGGATGGATGAGTTGGTATTGTAAAGATGTCATTTTTCCCAAATTTATATACAGATTCAATATATCTCAATCAAAATCCCAACATATTATTACATGTGGAATCTGGCAAGCTTATTGTAAAACTCATATGAAAGTATAATAAGAAGACAGTGTGGCACTGGCACAGACGCAGAGAAATAGATCAATGAAACAGAATAAAGAGCCCATGAACAGATCCACATATATAAGGATACTTGATATATGACAGAGGTAGGATTACAGAGCAGTGGGAAAGAAAAGACTTAAAAAAAGATACTGAAAAATGAGTTATGGGGAAATGTGTTGTAAGGGAGGAGTAAGTCCCTTGTAGGGTCTTTAAGGATCACTCCAACATAAATTACACTTAGAGAGGCATATGAAATAAAAGGATTTATTATACTCACAGGTCCTAGAAGAGGGAGGCATGGCAGGCTACGCAAGGTCAGTTATATCTCAATTTTTAAAGAAAGAGGGCTTCCCTGGTGGCGCAGTGGTTGAGAGTCCGCCTGCCGATGCAGGGGACACGGGTTCGTGCCCCGGTGTGGGAAGATCCCACATGCCACAGAGCGGCTGGGCCCGTGAGCCATGGCCACTGAGCCTGTGAGTCCGGAGCCTGTGCTCCACAATGGAAGAGGCCACAACAGTGAGAGGCCCGCGTACCGCAAAAATAATATAAAATAATAATAAAAAATAAATAAATAAAAGGAATGCAGGGACTTCCCTGGTGGCATGGTGGTTAAGAATCCGCCTGCCAATGCTGGGGACATGGATTCAATCCCTGGTCCAGGAAGATCCCACATGCCGTGGAGCAACTAAGCCCGTGCACCATATCTACCAAGCCTGTGCTCTAGAGCTCACGAGCCACAACTACTGAGCTTCAGTGCTGCAACTACTGAAGCCCAAGCACTCTAGGGCCCACACGTAGCAACTACTGAGCCCACATGCTGCAACTACTGAAGCCCACACACCTAGAGCCTGTGCTCTGCAACAAGAGAAGCCACCGCAATGAGAAGACCGCGCACTGCAACGAAGAGTAGCCCCCACTCGCCACAACTAGAGAAAGCCTGCGCACAGCAACGAAGACCCAACGCAGCCAAAGGAAAAAAGAAAAAGAATGCATATAGTACATTACTTATTTACCAAGCCTAAAAATAGACTAACCTACTACCTTAAACTACAGTTGGCCCTCTGTATCCATATGTTCTGCATCCGTGGATTCAACCAATTGGATATCAAAACTATTCAGGGAAAAAAATTCCAGAAAGTTCTAAAAAGCATAACTTGAATTGGCTGTGCTTCAGCAACTATTTACATGGCATTCACATTGTATTAGGTATCACAAGTAATCTAGAGATGATTTAAAGTATAATAGAAGGATTGCATAAGTTATTTGCACATATTACACTATTTTATATAAGGAAGTTGAGCATCCTAGGATTTTGGTATCTGTGGGGGTCCTGGAACCAATCAATACTGAGGGATGAGTGTATATGAGATGCTGTTATTCAACCATTTTTGTTAAGACAAAATGGCAACTTCCTACAGTTTACCCTAGTCTTGTTTAGGGTGCATACACAGATGGTAAAATCATAAGGAACACAAGGTAATGATGAACTGAAAGGTCAGGATAGTGTTACCCCTCTGGGGAGGAGGGAGGGAGATTTGACTGAAAGAGGTGGAGGTGGGGGAGGGGGGACTTCACAGGTACTGGAGAAATTCCACTCTATTTCTTGACCTCATGGGTGTTTACAAAGATATTTGCTTTGTAGTCCTTCCTTAAGCTATAAGCAAGTTTTATGCATTTTATAAAAGGAAAATAAGAAAAATATAGATGCCAATTCTGAACTCAGGGCACACTAGCCAAACAAGTCTTCTATGGTTGAGTGGCAGAGAGAGCAGGGTACCTCCTGATGGAAGCCAGGGGGCCCACATTGCAGATTACCTGCAGCAGTTGCCTGGCACCGTTGATTTGTCTTGTTTTGTTTATCCCAGATAACAATTGGTAATACTTTTATTATCCCACTTATAATGTATAAGTATGATACATACTTTAGTACGTATGATACATACTAAATTAGCTATGTGTGTTTCCCCAATAAAGGGTGAGCCCATTGAGGGCAAGGACTGAGAAGTTTCCATGGATGGCCCAGTGAAGCTGAGTGCCTGGCACACTGTAGATACTCGATGAAAAGTTGGCTGAGAGGATAAATTCCAGAGGAATGGATGGATGGACAGATGGACGGATAGAGAGCTTAATGGTTGCAGGTCTTTATTGAATAGGGGATTTTATTTTCAGAACTAGTGAAGAGAGTTTTACAGCTAAACACTATGAATAGAGTGGCTTTATGTGTGTAAAAGTATAGTATAAACGGAGTATAGTATAAACTATATTTAATGATTTAGTGACTGGGACAACACACGCTGTGTTCTGAATACTCAGCGATGCCCCCGTCTAATCATGCCGCTGAGACTTGCTTCTAGGACTTGCCAGCCACACAGGGCCTGCTATTTCCTTGCACAGCTGCAGGGCACCTACTCACTTCGTGTTCATGTAAATAGCACTCCCTGAGTTGTGCAATGAGGAGCTTCTCAAAACCTGCCTTTGTTGGGGGAACTGTAGCGCAAGGGGCACAGGGGTGACCCAGGAAGGGGGTTGTCGGAAAGTCCCCCCGCGTGCAGGCTGGTTCCTTGATGCGTCCTCAGTCTTGGAGGCTGCACTCAGAAGACGCAGCGCAGGGAGACAGCTTCCTTCTTCACTCTCTCCCCTTCCTGTTCCCTTCCTTCTTGCCTGCTTTCCTCCCTCTCTCCCCTCCTCCTGTCTTTCTCTCTTTTCTCTCTTCCCTTTCTCTTCCTTGATTCTCTTTGTCCCCTCTGCCTCTCTCCATCCTTGCCCTTGTCCCTGTCTCTCTCTCTCACTCCCCCTTTCCTTCCCCACCCCTGCACGCGGCACTCTTTCCAGTCCCCTATTTTTCTCTCCTACCGTCAGTCAGCTGGACCCAGTGTAAAGAAACCCAAACATTTTACCTATCCTTCCCTCCCCTCCCCGAGGGACAATACTGCCTGTGGTTTGCGGGAGGCTGAATTCCCTCTGAGCCCTTCACCCCATCTACTCTCCATCCATGCCCACAGTGCACTGACCCCTCTGGGTGGCCTGGAATCTGCTCCACCAGGTGGCCACGAAGCCCCCTTGGGCTGGCCTGGGACCCCCTCCCAACCACAGCCAGAGAAGGGGCCATTTGTTACTTCTAAATGTATCCATCCTCAGCTCCATGAGCAAATGCCCTGGTTTCTGGACCCCATAATAGAAACAGATTTTGGCTGCCCTTCTCTTCACCCTAAAGAAGGGCTGCTTTTGCAATAAGGGGCATTAGAAAACCGTCGTCTGCCAGGAACACATAGATGTTTTTTCTCCACAGTCTCTGCCCTGGGCTGATCTGGCCTGATTGACAGGAGAGAGAGAGATCATGGGGGGAGGAGGCTGGGAAGGGGGCTGGAGAGAGTACACAGAAGCAGAGAGAGAGAAAGATCAAATTCCAGAGTTTTAGAACCGGAGGAGACGGGTGGTCATCCAGTAGGACTGTCCCAACGCACACACCAGCCATTCTGCAGAGGAGGAAACCGAGGTCACACAGACGAGAAGCAGTCTGCTTCCACCCTTTCCCACATCGGTAACTGGCAGAGTCTGGACCAGCCGGCAGGTCTCCTGACTCTAAATCCCAGCCCAGCATCGCCTGACTCAAGGCAGAGAAAGCTGACTGTCTTGGCAGCAAAATGAAACCTTTTGATTTACAAGGAATTCTGAGATGTCTTCCAGTTGACAGTCTGGAGAATTGCATAAGCCCACACTTCTGCGGGGCAGCATTTAATGAAATGAACACATGAGTTATTCATTTTTCATTAAGGATGACATGCAGAGAGTCCATATATAAGGATGAAAAATAGGTCCCATGGTCCCACGGAGCACTTGTCTCAAAACACAAACATTGACTGTCATATTCATTATCTCTTGTAACTCTCACAGAGACACGGAAAGCTAGGTAATATTGCTCTAGTGTTAGAAAGGAGAAAACTGAGGCTCAGAGAGAGCAGGTAACAAGCCCAAGTCACCCAGCTAGGGAGTGGCAGAGTCAGATTTACATCCCAGGAGGCTTTGGATCAGCTTCAACAAGCTGTCCAGGCAGGAATGGGAGGCTACTGGGCAGGGCCTGGGGTCTAATCGTGCGGATGCCACTCAGAGCAGGGCCCAAGTTGCAGACACTCACTCTAGATGGATGCTTCAAAGACAAAGGGGCCCTGGGTCCTGGTGAGGGGATCCTGGGCTTTAGTGTTCAGCCAGGCCCAGCTGGACAGTGGCCAAGCCTATGAAGTCTAGGGGACAGTGGGGCCGTGAAAATGTTGCCTGACGGGCTCTGATTTCACTGCTTGCCCATTCCCCAGCCTCGGAGCAGCTTGGCATCTGCATCAAGAAACCCAGCCAGGGCCCCATCTCAGATGCAGATACAAGGGTAGGCCTTGGAGCCAGGCAGACCCGAGTTTGAATCCTAAGCCCGCCACTCAGTAACTGTCAGACCCTGAAAAAGCGCTTCAATAGTTACATAATACCTGCCTCTGGGCATTGTACTGAAAATTATTATTATTATTAACAGCAGCTATTTAATAGTAATGACAACTGATATGTACTGAGGGCATTTTATGTGCCACGCATTAGACTAAGCATTTTACTATGCTACCTGAGTTAACCTTCAATACAACCCTCTGAAGTGTACTATTATTAGCTCCATTTTACCTATGAGGAAACGAAAGTGCAGAGAAAGTTACTTGCTTGCCCAGACCACAGAGTTAGCAAGCGACAGGATCAGCCTTTGAACCAAGGTCTGTGTGCACCCCCACCCAGCCCACTGACATGACTATAAGCAAAGTACTGAGCACACAGGACACACTCAAGAAATGGGAGTTCCAGTCCCTTCTTTTTCCCCCTAAAAGCCCAGATTCCCACAGTGCCCTCCGGGACTTGCTTTTGGGCTTGCCTACACAGAGTTCTCTGGAAGTCAGGAGAAAGCTGGAGGTGGGGGGACGAGGGGGGATCTCTCATTCCAGGCTCCCCTCCCCTCCCCGCCACTTCCTTATAGGGTTTGGCAAAAGCTGCTTCACTCAGGGCCTCTTGTGTTGCTGGAAACAATGCAAGTTTATTTTGGCACCGCAAAGAGAGTCCGATTCTCCCGCTCTGGATGGCTGTGTGGGAAGAGGACCCAGAGAACGTGGCCCAGACCCCGTCAGTTCCCATTATCCTCCCAGCACGTCCATGGCACAGGCATAGCCATCACATGCAGCTTGGAGAAGGAAATGAGATAAGAGCTTTATTTCCACTTCATACAGATAAGATTTGCCCGCCCCTTCCACGTTCCCCCTCCAAAAAGAACTCAAACTGAGGGCATGGTGCTGCGGTTAACCGCCCACTCTTATCCTATTCCGCTCTTATCTCAACCCTGTGGGCCCTTCATCTGGCAGTGTCCTCACCGGGGCATCTGGCTACCTGTGCTGATTAAAGTCATCGACACTCAGAGTTGCAGGGGATCGCCTGCTCCAAACCCCTAGCTGGCTTAGATTCACAGCCAGCCAGCGCTTATCCAATGCCAATCCTGGGCCAAGCAAGGAGTGCTTTTGCATCTGTGCGTTCATATTTCAGAATCCTCGTACTGCCCTTTTTCAGAAAAGCCTTCTTTCCCCGTTTTCACAAAAGCGGAGCCTGTGGCTCAGGGAGGTGAAGCAACTGGCTGAAGGTCATGGAGCGAGTAGGTCAGAGGTCGAACCAGGATGGGGTCTTCCAACTCAGACACCAGCTCAGCTGTCCCAGCCCAGGAGGCGTCCCTTCTGCAACCCTCTCAATAGAAGCTTCATCCAGGCTTTGTCTGAGCTCCTCTGGTGTTCCCTGAGAAAGCCTCATCTAAACGGTCTTTCAGGTGAGCTAAAATCTGCCTCCTTGTCACTTTCTCTTACAGGTCCCCAAAGTCCTAAATCTAACTCCAGGAAAAAAGGGGAAATCCAGATCTCTGCCCTTGGCCATACCCATTCTTCGGAGATGGGAAAATGGCTCCAGATGGTTCCTCATCCTGTCCCAGGACTGGGCGTGGATGGGGCTGGGAACCCTCCCAAGGAGACTGGCCGTCGGAACACTGGCTCTGTGGGCCTTCTCTGGCTTTCTCTTCAGACTGCCCCACCTGGCTCTGGGTGGGAGTTCAGGGAAGCTTGAAGCGAAAGGTGCAAGCAGGTGAGCCTGCCAGGCAGGCCCCAGGTGAGAGGAGTGGATGGGGACTCCCACCCTGGTCCAGAGAATCGGAAATGTTCAGCAACACCAAGGAAGGCACCGCGGAGTGGGCTGTGACCCATGGTTGGGGGGGAGAGCCCTCGGGCCCTAGAGGGCACACACTCCATACTCCACACCCCACACACCCAGCTTGGCCCAGGGCCAGGTAGGGGAGGTGCTGATCTGCCAGCAGTAATGGCCCGGCTGACAGCTTTCAGAGCTCGTTGAAGGAGGCTGGTAGGGCAAGCTTCATCTTGGTTTCCAAATGTGGAAGATGAGCCCCAGAGAACTCAGATGGCTTCCCAAGGCCACACAGCCAGTGAGGGGCAGAGTGAGGCCTGAATGCAGGACCTCGAGCTCCTTTTCTGCTCTGCTGTGCCCCCCTCTTCCTCTGTCGGCTCTAGGAAGACGGGTCCGGGCACAGCCGCAAAGACGCAGATGGGAATAAGTACACTCGGTCAAAGGGCAGTGAGGAAAGGGACAGATGGATTGGCTGATTGAATCAGCAAGACCTCATCTTCCTGACCGCCCCCAGCCCAGGCCAGCCCCACTCGGTCTACCCTCTCTACTGCCTCCCCGCTCTGAACAGGAGACCAGATCTGTGCTTGCAGTTCTTGCCAGGGCGAGGCTAAAACACTTATGGTTCCTATTTAAAGCCATACCTCATTCCTCATTTCAGCACCAACCAACAATTAAACCTGATTCAATCAATTTAAACCGGGCCTCACAATCGGCCTGTCCCTGGCTATTTAAAACCCTCTCCTGGCCTCTGAGGCCCTGAGGAACCGGGACTGTTTGTCCTGCCAAGAGCAAAGCTCTGCCTGCCTCGTTCCGGATATGGATCCAGATCTGGACGCATGTAGCGTGCAGGACCTGCTCTAGCGGCTGGGGCCCCTGCGGCTCTGTGCCCCTATGGCCTTCTGTTGGGGCTGTCTTTGCCAGCCCAGGCCTGGACTGGCTCTCTGGTGGGGCTCAGGGATGGCTTCTGGGAGGGGTCAGAGGTACCGGGGAAGGGAGCAGGGGGAAGCCAAGAAAAGGCAAGAGCCCACTTAAGAGGTCATATGAGCCCCAAGTGCACACACTTTTGGTTCTTTGTTGGTTTTATTTGGGCCCTGAGCAAATGTGGCCACCTGGGGAGTGATGAGAACATCATAACCTGGATTTGAATCCCGATCTGGCAATCGACTACCCAGTCCTGTGACCTTGGCTGGGTCTCTTGGGCATTCTCAGCATCACCATCCTCACCAGTATGATGGGAATTCCAAAAATGTCTCCCAAACCATCTGCCTGGGTTGCTAAGAGATCCCCCACATCTGACCATCCTGGTAAAAGCACTTGGAAAATGAGAAGTTCTACGGCACAGAAGTTATGAATAAAGCAAGCCTGAGCTTGTGCTGGGTCTGGTGATGTGAGGGCAGCACGGTGGATTCCAACACATGGTCATAAGAGTGATGCCTGGTGTTCACATTGCGCTCTGGGGCTGTAGGAACACACAACGGATCACCAAGTGCGGATGATGACCCTTTCAGGCTGAGGACTCAGTCCACAATGGTGCAGTCAAGGAGGTCTTCTGGGAGGCAGTGGGCTGGAGCTGAATTTTGAAGGCTGAGCAAGACTGGAATAAACTGAGAGTGGGAGGGAAGCTAAACTAGGTAGAGAGCCACTGAGAGCTGGTAAAGAACTTGCTCGGCCATTTCCCATTTACTCTTCACGATCACCCCCATTTTAAATGACTGGCCACTGAGAGATTTGGGCAGCCTGATACTGGCTTGGAACTCCTGACCCCAATTGCCTGGTGCACTCTGCCCCATCCGGAGAGCGGAGAACACCAGAGATAAGAGAGGGGAAATCCAGGAGAGTGGGAAGGCGGAAGGTCTCCCAGCGGGGCTCTTCCCTCTGGGATTCCTAAGGCATATCCTTCTCGAAGGAAGAAAATGCACAGAAGACGCCATCTGGAGGCTGAGAGATCATGGGAGAAACGGAGGAGGGGGGTACTGTGTCAGGGGCTGAGGAGAATGCAGTAGTGACAACCTACCAGCCCTGTCACCGTGGGGAGCCTGAGCTGCCCTGACAGGGGAGAAGGGCCTTTCAGGTCCCCAAGTGCTGGTGTGTGGGAGGAAACAATAGCCTCTTCTCTGAGGCCCCAGGGACAAGGAGTGAGATCACATGTGGGGAGGGAGGGGGCAGGGGCACAGGATGTGAGCGAGCTCCCTGGGGAGGCGGGCCTTGAGAGCGGCAGCCTCCCTCCCTGAAGTCCTCCACAGCCTCTAGTCTTCCTCCCTCCTCCAGGTTCCTGGGCCATAGTCAGGGCTAGCTGACCTTTCTAGGATTCTTCAAGAGTCTTGCAGCCCCAACTGGACTGTCAGTCCCTCAGTGGCAGCTCCACAGCCTCACATATGTTAAGAGCTCAGGGCCTGGCATAGGGCAGCGCCTTCGTGGGCGGGTGAGGCTCCAGTCCTGCCACTTATCAGCTGTGTGATTTTAAGCCTGTCCCTTAACCTCCTTGAGATTCTCTTGTGCAATGAAGGTAAAAATAGGACCTATCTCACAAGGTCACAGTGAAAATTAAATGAGCTAATCAGAGTACGTGCTTACCAAAAATATCTTCATTTGGTGTACCCCAGGGCAGCTAGCACAGACTCAGTATTTAGTAGTATATAACTTGACAATTAGTTGATTAGCTACAGCACTGAGGGCTGGGATCGGATAGGAGGGAAAGCTCTCTGACACGGACCCATGATTCCAAATGCAGGACGGAGGTTATCTGGGGAATTTCCTTCCTTTGAGGCTTCAGGAACATGGCAGTCCCCAAGTCAGTCTGCCCTGAGCGTCTCACACCCCCATATCCTGGGCAAATCAGGAGCCCCTAGACTCGGAGTCTTGGCCCCTGCCTCCTGATTGGGGTGGGACAGGAGACTCAGGGACAGAGCCGCCCTCCTCTGGTTGAAGCTTAGCAGGCAAGCACGGGGATGCTGGCTTCCTGGGAGCGGGGAACAAGGGGAAGAGAAAGGAACCCCTAATCCAAGATTGTGCAGAGGCTGTGTGAAGATTAAGTAAGAGGTCATACATCAGTCTCTAAACCAAGGCCTCTGCAATTTTCTGTAAATGACCAATTTTGAAAAAATCCAGTCAGTCACAGACCAATGCTTTTATAAAGTACTAGAAAAAAATGATCACACTGTTGAATACTGTGGCAGTATCAGATGGCTCTAAAAATGTGTGTTTAATCTCAATTTCCAGACTTAGCAGCAGCTGCTGACAAATGGTTTATACCACACAACAACCACACTACACTTGGTGCGGACACTCCATAAACGGTCATTTCCCTCTTTTCCTTCATGCAGTCTTACCACCTCCTTGACTGGATGGGCAAAGGGGTTCTGAGAGCCACTCACCGTGTGTTCAGAAACCACCATCTCCCTCGGCTTCCCCTATATGGTCATCTATGGCCATATAGCCTCTGTTTTTCTGGGACAGTCCTAATTATATATATCCTGTCTCATGGAAATGTGTTCTGACTTTTTTTGATGTCTGTCATACAATAGACATGTTCCTGAAAGGATGAGCAGAAATTCTGTATTTATGCAAAGCAGGATGTGGAGAACTGGGTCCCAAGGCAGAAAGCCCTTCCCAGGGGTAGAGTGTAGAAACAGAGTGTCCGTCTGTCAGGATATAGTGCAAAGGCTTCCCCTGGGATCTAGAAGTTACTATTTTTTGAGCACCTAAAATATGCCAGACCCTGAGCTCCACCAGCAATCTATCTGTCTTTCCCAGAGATTCTACAAGGTAGACATTATTTTGTCTGACTTAACAGGTGACAACTCTGTGAGTTCCTAGAAGGAGCTATGTAGGTGCTTTACGGCAGCCCAGAGGGTTTCAGAACAGCCCCTCCCAAATGCTGATCCTGAAGGGGCTTCTTAAAAATGCAGATTCTCCAGCCCCACACCCTAGGTTCTGACGCCAGAAGCCTGGGTGGCACCCACGATGTCCAAGTGATTCTGAGGATGGGCCTGCTCTGGCATCACTGTTCTCACTGCTGCTCAGGCCTGGAGGCAACCTGAGAGAGCCCATACGATGCAGTCCTCAAAAGTGAAGACCTTTTGGGCCAAGATGGCAGAGTAGAAAGACCTTGAGCTCACCTCCTCTCACAAGCACACCAAAATCACAGCTATCTGCAGAGCAACCATCGATGAAAAAGATTGGAACCTACCAGGAAAGATTCTCTACAACTAAAGACATAAAGAAGGAACCACGATGAGACGGGTAGGAGGAGGGGTGGACTCGAGAGATCATCAAATCCCGAACTCCCTCCCCCACTCTGATGGGCAAACCACAAGCTGGGGAATATATTGCAGAGATTCTGAGACTGGAGGGAAAGTGGCAGGACACAAACGCGAGATAAATGAAGAGGGGGAGCAGCTGCTGGGATGCAATAAAGACTGGCTGGAACCAGCTGAGATGAAGGTGGCTTCAAGAACAGCCGGGTCATTGACTGTTAGCTCATTATACCTTCATTGTAATACTAAAAATCACTTCCCCTTATGCCAAGACAGTTCTGAGACAGACCATAAAAGGCCAAAAAGTGGGCAGTGGCCCAATTCCTGGAAAATCCTCACACTTCAGACCCCTGTCTCATTGTGACATCCAAACCAAAAATGGGGGTGACTACAAGCACCCCAAAGGACTCTGTGTTAGGATGCATGTTAACTAACTGGGGTAAATTTAGACAGGATGGCTTAAGAAAAAAGAAATTAATTTTCTTTTGCAACACTGCATGGCCCCAATACAAACTAGGGGACCAAGAGATCTGGCCAGAAAATGGGTTACTGAATTAAAATACCATCTTGCAGCTGGACCTATTTTGCAAAAGGCAAGGTAAATGAGGGGAAGTCCCATATGTCCAAATGTTCATGACCCTATTCCAAGATCCAGATCTAAAAAACGGTTGCTGAGTGTGCCTGGCTCACAACCCTTCAAAGTGCCTTCTTCCCCCACAGGAGCCCAGTGTTTTAGATGAGCCCCTTATGAGTTCACCTCCTTGAGGCCCATAGCCAGGAACTCCTACCACACCCCCAATTCTGAGGAAGGACAGTCTTCTGGAGTCTACCCCTAGCGCTGCATCTGGGCTGCTGCAAACCCCACCACCTTACCCAGCCCTGTCCTATAACCTCTGTTACCAGTGCCATACTACATGAAACAGGGTTACCTACCGGCCTCCTACTATCAAACTCTGTCCCTTAAGGGAAGTGCCAGGAACAATCAGAATCCATGTCCCTTTTCCTATGGGTGACCTAACTACTTGCAAAGAGAAACCTGGACATTTTTCTGAGGACCCCAGTCGGTTCGTGGAAGAATTCACCAAGCTGACAATGTCTTAAGAACTTACTTGGGGGACCTACAGGTCCTCCTGTTTACCTGCTGCACCTCTGAAGAGAAAAGCCAGATCCCTGTTGCAGCCCAGGCACTTGCTGATGAACTGGCAGCCCCAAATCAAGGACATAGAACCCACCTTACAGGAGGGGATGCAATCCCCAACCAGGACCCCCACTGGGACTACCAACAGGAAGGTAGAGGGCTTGAACACAAGAACCACATGATAAATTGCCTCATAGAAGGGATGAAAAGGTGTGTTGTTAAGCCTGTTAATGAGGAATAAAGTCAGAGAATTAACACAGAGAAAAGATGAGAATCCAGCCCTCTTCCAGGGCCGTCTCAGAGTATACCAATATTAATCCTGACACCCCCGAAGGGCAAGTCCTAGTAAATACCCATTTTATCACTCAATCTGCCTGAGACATAAGGAGAAAATTACAGAAGGCAGCTAGGGGACCCTAAACCCCCATGAATCAGCTCATGAACTTCCCCTTTGGAGTATTTAACAATAGAGATAGGGTTGAGGAAACAAAAAGGATTCAGGGACAACAACGAAAGGCACAATTATTGGTGCAGGCCCAGCCCCTGCACCACCAGGGTTACCCTCCCTTGTAAAAGCCCATGGCAGGGGCAGGATCTGGAAAATCTGGATCAGAGCCCCTGCCTCACCAAGAAGGGTCCTGTTTTAAATGCAGCCAGGAGGGCCACTGGAAGGACGAATACCCTCTGTATGGGAAAAGTCCACTGAGACCCTGCCTGATAGGCAAACGAGAAGACCACTGGAAGCGGGACCGCCCCCAGTCCTGAAGAGGAATTGGGGTTCCCAAACCGATGATGGCCAAGAGGACTGAAGAGTTATGGGGCCCGGGACCCTCCTCGGCTCCCAAAGGACACCCGGTCATTTCCCTGAAGGAGCCTCAGGTAACCCTTGTTGTGGCCGGTAGGAAAGTTACTTCCTCCCCATCCTGTATAGTAATGGGGATCCATGGACAGCCCAAAGCCAAACAATTCACAACCCACCCTCAGCTGCTTATTAGGAAGTTTTACCTTTGCACATCAGTTCCTGCTCATGCCTGAGTGCCCCGTCCCCTTGTTGGGAAGGGATTTGCTCACTAAATTCCATATAATAGTTCAATTCAGAGACCCCCTCAGAGAAGACACCCACCAGGAGAAACAATTGCTCTTGGCCATGGAAGCCTGCCTCAGTCACAAGTCAGAGGAGGTCTCCCCTCTACCCCATATTGTTTCTCAAGTAAACCCCTCTGCCTGGGACACTGAAGTTCTCGCAAAGCTACTAATGTGCCCCCAGTTCAGATTTCATTAAAACCCAATGCTGATGACCTGTGGAAAAAACAGTACCCCTTGAGGCCCAAGGCCCAGTGAGGTATCCAGCCTTTAATAACCAAGTTTTTAAAACATGGGCTGTTACTACCCTGCCAGTCTCTGTGTACTACCCCCATTCTGCCCATACAAAGGGAAAGTGGAGAATACAGGTTTGTTCAAGACCTGAGAGCAGTTAATGAGGCAGTGATCTCAGTTCACCCGATGGACCCTAATCCATACACCGTACTGACCTAGGTTCCAGAAAAATGCAAACTGGTTCACAGGGCGAGACCTAAAGGACGCCTCCTTTTGCATTCTCCTGCAGCCAGACTCCCAGCATCTCTTTGCCTTTGAGTGGACAGATCCAGACACTCAACACTTCCCAGCTAACCCAGACTGTGCTGCCCCAAGGCTTCAGGGGTAGACGCCACCTGTTTGGAAATGCATTAGCAAAGGAATTAAGAGAATTACAGTTGGTGAATGGGTCTCTCCTACAGTATGTGGATGACCTCCTAATTTCCAGTCCCACTAGGGAAGACAGATAAAAACATCATTCAGGGACTTCTCTGGTGGCACAGTGGTTAAGAATCCGCCTGCCAGTGCAGGGGACATGGGTTCAGGCCCTGGTCCAGGAAGATCCCACATGCCGTGGAGCAACTAAGCCAGTGCACCACAACTACTGAGCCTACGCTCTAGAGCCTGCAAGCCACAACTACTGAGCTTGTGTGCCACAACTACTAAAGCCCGCGTGCCTAGAGCCCATGCTCCACAACAAGAGAAGCCACTGCAATGAGAAGCCCGCACACTGCAACGAAGAATAGCCCCTACTCACCGCAACTAGAAAAAGCCCGTGCGCAGCAATGAAGACCCAATGCAGCCAAAACTAAATAAATAAAATATAAGTACACTTATTAAAAAAAAGCATCATTCAGATCCTTAGCTTCCTAGGGGAACGAGATACTAAGTCTCTCCTCACAAGGCCCAGATTCCACCCAACAAGTTAAGTACCTGGGATACATGCTCAACCCTGGGACAGGGACTCTAGCCCAGGACCAAAAGGCAGCCTTATGACCCCTCAACTCTCCCAGACTAAGAGGCACCTGAGGGCCTTTTTGGGGATGGCAGGATTTTACAGGATCTGGATACCTGGATTTGGGCTCATAGCAAAGCCTCTCTATGAGGCCCTAAAAGGAGGTGAACACAAACCCCTCAACTGGGATGAAAACGGCCAACAGGTGTTCCAAGCTCTAAATAAATAAAATTAATTAATTAATTAAATAAAATAAAATAAAAATTAGGGACTACCCCTGTGTTAGGTCTCCCAAACTTAGAAAAACCCTTTACCCTCTATATAGCTGAGAGACAACGGTAGCCCTAGGTGTCCTCACCCAAAAACTGGGGGACCTCCCTAGACCAATAGCTTATTTCTCAAAACAATTTGATCAGGTGGCCACTGGACGGCCAGGATGCCTTAGGGCAAGTGGCTACCACTGCTCTGCTGGCAGAAGAAGCCAACAAGCTCACCCTGGGACAATCACTGGAAGTGTTACCTCACCAGGCACAAGGAGTCCCAGGAGCAAAAGGACACCAGTGGCTGGCAGATTGATGACTCCTTAGATACCAAGCCCTCCAGCAAATCAAAGCTACAATGAGGTATCACCTCACACCAGTCAGAATGGCCATCATCAAAAAGTCTACAAACAATAAATGTGGGAGAGGGTGAGGAGAAAAGGGAACCCTCTTGCACTGTTGGTGGGAATGTAAATTGGTGCAGCCACTATAGAGAACACTATGGAGGTTCCTTAAAAAACTCAAAATAGAGTTGCCATATGATCCAGCAATCCCACTCCTGGGGCATATATCTGGAGAAAACTACAATTCAAAAAGATACATGCACCCCTATGTTCATAGTAGCACTATTTACAATAGGTAAGACCTGGAAGCAGCCTAAATGTCCATCAACAGATGAACAAATAAAGAAGATGTGGCATACATACGCAATGGGATACTACTCAGCCATAAAAAAGAATGAAATAATGCCATTTTCAGTAACATGGATGGACCTAGAGATTATCATATTAAGTCAAAGACAAATATGATACCCATTATATGTGAAATCTAAAATACAATACATATGAACTTATTTATAAAACAGACTCACAGACATAGAAAACTTATGGTTACCAAAGGGGAAAGGCGGGGGGCATGGGGGGGCATAAATTAGGAGTTTGGGATTAGCAGATACAAACTACCATATATAAAATAGACAACAAGGTCCTACTGTTGTTAGCACAGGGAACTATATTCAGTATCTTATAATAAATCATAATGGAAAAGAATATGAAAAAGAATATACATGTATAAATGACTATACATATGAATCACTTTGCTGTACACCAGAAACTAACACAACATTGTAAATCAACTATACTTCAATAAAAAATAAATAAACAAACAAACCAAGCCCTCCTACTTGACACCCCATGCAAAACTTTTTTTTAAATTTATTGATTTTTGGCTGCATTGGGTCTTTGTTGCTGCGCGCGGGCTTTCTCTAGTTGCAGCGAGCGGGGGCTACTCTTCGTTGCAGTGCGCGGGCTTCTCATTGCAGTGGCTTCTCTTGTTGTGGAGCACAGGCTCTAGGTGCACGGGCTTCAGTAGTTGCAGCACGTGGGCTCAGCAGCTGTAGCTCGCAGGCCCTAGAGCGCAGGCTCAGTAGCTGTGGCACACGGGCTTAGTTGCCCCGCGGCATATGGGATCTTCCCGGACCAGGGCTTGAACCCATGTCCCCTGCACTGGCTGGCGGATTCTTAACCACTGCGCCACCTGGGAAGCCCCCCCACGTATAACTCTTAAGGTCTGCCAAGTCCTGAACTCAGCTACTCTAATGCCAGACCCCCTACCCCAAGGGTTCTTATTCACTCCTGTGTGGAGACTACTGAACAAGTTTACTAAGTAGGCCCGACCTCAAGGATGAGCCCCTGACCAATCCCAACGCAAAATGGTTTACCAATGGAAGCAGTTTCATACATGAAGGGGTTAGAAAGGCCAATGTCATAGTCAGCCTGTGGACAACTCTTGAGTCTGGAGCTCTACCCTCTCACACTTCCACCCAAAAGACGGAGTTGACTGTCTTGACCAGAGCACTCCAACCAGGAAAGGGATTAAGAATCAATATAAATACTGATTCCAAGTATGGATTCCTAGTGCTATATGCCCATGCTGCCATATGGAAAGAAAGGGGACTACTAATAGCAAAAGGGTCTCCTATAAAACACCAGGCAGAAATTCTAGAACTCCTAAAAGAGGTCCAGCTTCCTAAGGAGGTTGCAGTCATTCACTGCAGGGGTCACCAAAGGAGCCACACCTCCCTGTTGAGGGGAAATGTCCTGGCCGACAAGGCCACAAAGACTGCAGCCCAAGAACACCCAATCCTACAAGCTGTAGCTTTCAGACCCGACAGTCCACCCTTCCCAATGGTGCCATCTTATACACCTGAAGAAACTGAGTGGGCTAAATATAGGGGACTGAAAAGAGACCTCTCAGGGTGGCTGACAGAAGATAACAAGCTTCTCATTCCTGGGGCCAAGCAATGGAAAATAATTAAGCACTTCCATGAATCCTCCCATTTAGGATGGGACTTCATATTCAAACTAGTACTCAGGTGTTCCTGGGCAAGGGACTGTCCCAAACCATTAAAAATGTCACCAGGGCTTGTGAGCTTTGTAAAAAGCCACTCCAGAAAGCCACTCCACACCTCCACCCCTAACTCGGCCCGTATAACATCGTGGAACCTATCCAGGGAAAGATTGGCAGGTGGACTTGACCCAAATTCCCTCATGTAGGGGATGGAAATACCTATTGGTATTCATAGACACCTTTTCAGGATGGTTAGAAGCTTTCCCTTCTAGAACTGAAAAGACAATATAAGTATCCAAATTTCTGCTTATAGAGATAATTTCAAGATTCGGGTTACTAAAAAGCCTACAGAGTGATAACGGACCTTCCTTCACTGCCAAGGTGACCCAACAGCTTTCCTCAGCTTTGGGTATTAACTACTGCCTCCACTCTTCCTGGAGGACCCAGTCCTCAGGCAAGGTTAAAAAAAGCAAGTCATGTTCTAAAAAGAACCCTTGCTAAGCTATGCCAAGAGTCTTCAGGAACCTGGATCTCCCTCCTGCCTGTAGCCCTTCTATGGACCGGGATGTCCCCAAAGGGAATTTTGAAACTTAGCCCACTTGAAATGACCTATGAGAGGCCCTTTTTGACTTCAGATCTCTTGTTTGATGAGGAAATCCCCATTGGTTGCCCACATGGTTTAGCTTAAGCCAAGTTCAAAGGGCTCAAGGATATGGAAATGAAGTCCTGTTCACCCCCACGAAAGAAAGGTCGAGGTCTCCATCCAGTCAGGGGACTTTGTCCTACTAAAATCTTGGAAGGAAGAGTCCCCTGAGGACCAGCTACAATCACAATGGAAGAGACCATATCAAGGGTTACTAAGGGTTACTAAGTATCCCAACTGCTGGCAAGCTATGGGGAGTTACTAGTTGGGGTACCTCTGTCTAGAATGAAACCTGTATCTTATATGTCCCAACAGGAACCGGAAGAGACCTACTCCTGTGAGCCAGTGGAAGACCTCAGATATCTGTTCAAGAGAACAGATAAGTGACTTCACGTGGCTGTCATGTGGCTTCACGTGGGTTGGCCTAGTCATCCTTGTGTTTCTGAATATCATGCTCTTATTCTGCTGCTTTTCAGAACCCCCTCCCCCTGGTAAACATCTTCTTTGCCCCTGCTGGGTCTGGAAGAAAAAATATAGTAAAATATAATGTCAAAAGCCATAGTATTCCTATTAGGACTTCTGACGATGGTCGCGGCTCACAGGGAATGGGAAAACGATGCTTTAGTAGACATATCTAAAATAGTCACCCAGGGAGAAAAACTAGTTAAGTGTTGGGTCTGCCATAAAAATCCTGGCTAACAACAATTGTTACAGGTACAAATGGGTACATACCACAAGAGCTATACCACAGACTCACAGATTTCAAAAACAAACCTATGGTCACCAAAGGGGAAATGTAGGGGGGAGGGATAAATTAGGAGCTTGGGATGAACATACACACACTACTATATATAAGATAGATAACCAACAAGGACCTACGGTATAGCACAGGGAACTCTACTCAATATTCTGTAATAACTTATATGGGTAAAGAATCTGAAAAAGAATGAATATATGTATAACAATCAGTTTGCTGTATACCTGAAACACAACATTGTAAATCAACTATACCCCAATAAAATTAAAAAACAAACAAAAACCAAGAGCTTTATCAATTCAAACACATGGAAAAAACCCCCTCTCTCACACACTCACACACACACACACACACACACACACACACACACACACACACACACACACCACACACCCCAATACGAGCTCGATGGGCAATACCCCCGTCAAGCCTGATACCTTGCCTATGTTTAACTCTTTTTAAAAATGTGACATAACTTTTCCATTAATCATGGCTACTTTTGTCACCCAGAAAACCAGTCATGCTTCCAATGCCACTACACCTCTAATGGTTCTCTTGGCTATGGTGAGCCTCTTGGAATAATCCCTGGCCGCCAGATGGTAAAATCACCACAATGTTTTGGAACCCAGACCCAAACTGCATTCTCATGAATGCCTCCATTCTGTGTGCTTATAATGAAGCCCAGGTCCAAGGTGCCTATGGGATAGGGAGGGAATGGACTAAAAATTGGGCTAAAAATTGATGGGATCTATGGAAGTGTTGGGTAAAACCCTCTTACACCACCGTCTCATCCAAGCTGAGGGCCTGGAATACTCCCAGACTTAACTATTTTGAATACACTAATGGGTCCTTGACCCGCGTTGTTTTCATAACTTGTCCCTTCCACGGATCCGATGGCTGCTTCCTTGCTAATTTCTTCTGTTCCCAGATCTCTTATTGCACCCTCAGGATATGTCTGGATATGTGGCACTCCCCCAAATGAGGGCCCAAAGACAAGGGCACCCCAGATAAAATTTGGCCCCTGGGTACATGCTTATCCTTATATCGATAATGTGTGGCACAAGGGGGCCTATACATTAGGACATTTGGCCCCATTCATAGTCACAGTGCATAATAATACTCAATATCATCCCAGGAGGGTCACTGGATTAATAATGGTAGGAAAAGAACTGCCAGGGGGATTGGCATCTCCATGGGGAGGCTTCGCCTACCATGAGGTAACCCTAGAAAATCTAACCAACACTTCTGAGAGCCTAGCCCTGACCACTGGAAATGCCCTAAATAGACTTTCAGCTTCTTTAAAGTCACTGGCCAATGTGGTCATGGACAATAGATTGGCCTTGGATTACTTGCTGGCTGAGCAGGGTGGTGTCTGTGCAGTCATAAACAAAACCTGCTGTACCTAGCTCAGTAATTCGGGCCTGATCGAGGTGGATATCAAAAAGATTCATGAGCAAGCATCATGGTTACACTGCTACAACCAGGGGTCAGATCCTAATGCCATCTGGACCACCATTAAGTGCACCTTCCCTAGCCTTACTTGGTTCCCATCCCTCCTGGGCCCAGTAACGATCATATTCCTACTCCTCTTTGGACCCTGCCTCTTTAACCTCTTGGTAAAGTTCATGTCTTCCAATTCCACATCAAAATGATGGCTGTGTTGGGCTTCCCTGGTGGCGCAGTGGTTGAGAGTCCGCCTGCCGATGCAGGGGACACGGGTTCGTGCCCCGGTCCGGGAGGATCCCACGTGCCGCGGAGCGGCTGGGCCCGTGAGCCATGGCCGCTGAGCCTGCGCGTCCGGAGCCTGTGCTCCGCAACAGGAGAGGCCACAGCAGTGAGAGGCCCGCGTACCGCAAAAAAAAATTTAAAAGATTAAAAAAATGATGGCTGTGCAGGGATTCCAACCCATACCACCTTCTGACTTCAAACAAGAAGCTGTCCTGTCCCTGGGGCCCTAGACCAGGCATCCAGAGATTTTTACTCCCTGACAGGCAGGGTCAACACCCCTGCCCAGCCCTGAAGCAGTTACAGAAGGCGACCCATCGCCCTTCTGCTTCCCACAAGAACATGGGAGTAAAATCTCTGAGAGGGAAATGAGACAGGAGGGAAAGCGGCAGGACACAAACACTAGATAAATGAAGAGGGGATTCAGTAAAGACCGATTGGAACCAGCTGAAACCAAGGTGCTGTGAGAACAGTCCGGTCATTGACCTAATTTAGCTCATTATACCTTTATTGTAATACTAAAAATCACTCCCCCTTATGCCACGACAGTTCTGAGATGAACCATAAAAGGCCAAAAAGTGGGCAGTGGCCCAATTCCTGGGAAATATCTCCACCTTTCCCTGAAATAACAAGAATATTCCTCCCACTAGTATGAAATTAGCCAGCCCATTAAAGAAAAACGACGACCCCCGCCCCCATGCCCTGGGGCCACTCTCACTTTCTGAGCCAGTCCACATTCTGCCTATGGAATGTGTATCCCTCTCAATAAACTGGCTTTTGCTTTTCTCTGGCTCCGCTCTTGACTTCTTTCCTTCGTGAAGCCAAGGACAGTCACTTGGCCGTCCATCCTAAGGACTCCTGCGGGTCCCAGGATGTGACATTTCCCTCTCCTGCAACAGTTCTTCCACAGGAACGAGAGTTCTGAGCCCCATGTTGGGCTCCCCAGCCCGGGGGTCCGGCACCAGGAAGACAAGTCCCCAGAGCATTTGGCTTTGAAGGCCAGTGGGGCTTGATTGCAGGAGCCCCACAGGACTGGGGAAAGTGGAGACTTCACTTTTAAAAGGCACACACCAAATGTCACATTCACCGGCACCGGGACAAAAGCAGTCATTTGATAGGAGCCTGAGCGAGGCCTACCTGCTGGTCTTGGAGAGTCTCCTGGAGAGGCGAAGGGCAGCTGCAGCACATACAGGGGACCTCCTTCTACTGCATGAAGCCCGTGCTAGCGGGCGCCATTGCGGAGGCTCCTCCTCCTCGCTCGTTAGCGCTCTGACCTGGCCCCGCCCCGCAGCCTGCAGGTGCCAGTGCTGGGAGCCTCAGGCCAAACAAGTAACTGGGCGGGGCCACAGCCCCACCCATCAGCAGACAGGCTGCCTGAAGACAGCCATACGAAGTGAAGTAATTCAGACAAAGACGAACATCATATGGTATCACTTATATGTGGAATCTAAAAAATGATACAAATGAACTTATTTACGAAACAGAAACAGGCTCACAGACTTAGAAAACAAACTTGTGGTTACCAAAGGGGAAAGGTCGGCGGGGGGAATAAATTAAGAGTTTGGGATTAGCAGATACATACTACTATGTATAAAATAGATAAACAGCAAGGACCTACTGTACAGCACAGGGAACTCTACTCAATACTCTGTAATGGCCTATATGAAAAGAATCTGAAAAATAATAGACATATGTATATGTATAACTGAATCTCTTTGCTGTACGCCTGCAACTAACACATTGTAAATCAACTATACTCCAATATAAAATAAATACTTAAAAACAAGACTCCCTGAGCCCACAGCCGCCCCAGACACATCCCCTAGACATGGCCCTGTCCACCAGAGGGCCAAAACCCAGCTCCACCCACCAGTGGGCAGGCACTGGCCCCTCCCACAAGGAAGCCCACACAGCCTCTAGACCAGGCTCACCCCCCACGGGGCAAGATACCAGAAGCAAGAGAGCTATGATCCAGCAGCCTATGGAATGAGTCCACCAACACAGGCCAGGCCCTGTCCTGGGATCAGCTGGGCCCCAACCTTGCCCACTATCAGGCCAACACAACCTTCAGGACACCCCAAATCCCATACCCAGTTGTGTCAGGAACTGGCCCCACCACCATCAATCATCTGAAACGGTCTCTAGGATCCCTGGGCCCTGCAGCCAGGCTCCAGGGACCAGCTCTGCATGCCAGTAGTCTGGCATTAACCCCAGGATCTGGCTTCACCTGCCAGTGGTGGGGCAACAGCCCCAGAATCTTTGGGACCCTGACTCCACCCACCAGTGGCCTAGAACTAGCCTCAGGCCCCCTAGGGTTCTGCAACCAGCTACCTTGTGACCACGCCCCACTAAACAGCAGCCAGCAGCATCCACACAAGGCAGGGCCTGGCAACTAACCAGACTAGCGGCCAACCAAGCCTACCAGACCACCCACATTAAAAGATTAAAAAAATGATGGCTGTGCAGGGATTCCAACCCATACCACCTTCTGACTTCAAACAAGAAGCTGTCCTGTCCCTGGGGCCCTAGACCAGGCATCCAGAGATTTTTACTCCCTGACAGGCAGGGTCAACACCCCTGCCCAGCCCTGAAGCAGTTACAGAAGGCGACCCATCGCCCTTCTGCTTCCCACAAGAACATGGGAGTAAAATCTCTGAGAGGGAAATGAGACAGGAGGGAAAGCGGCAGGACACAAACACTAGATAAATGAAGAGGGGATTCAGTAAAGACCGATTGGAACCAGCTGAAACCAAGGTGCTGTGAGAACAGTCCGGTCATTGACCTAATTTAGCTCATTATACCTTTATTGTAATACTAAAAATCACTCCCCCTTATGCCACGACAGTTCTGAGATGAACCATAAAAGGCCAAAAAGTGGGCAGTGGCCCAATTCCTGGGAAATATCTCCACCTTTCCCTGAAATAACAAGAATATTCCTCCCACTAGTATGAAATTAGCCAGCCCATTAAAGAAAAACGACGACCCCCGCCCCCATGCCCTGGGGCCACTCTCACTTTCTGAGCCAGTCCACATTCTGCCTATGGAATGTGTATCCCTCTCAATAAACTGGCTTTTGCTTTTCTCTGGCTCCGCTCTTGACTTCTTTCCTTCGTGAAGCCAAGGACAGTCACTTGGCCGTCCATCCTAAGGACTCCTGCGGGTCCCAGGATGTGACATTTCCCTCTCCTGCAACAGTTCTTCCACAGGAACGAGAGTTCTGAGCCCCATGTTGGGCTCCCCAGCCCGGGGGTCCGGCACCAGGAAGACAAGTCCCCAGAGCATTTGGCTTTGAAGGCCAGTGGGGCTTGATTGCAGGAGCCCCACAGGACTGGGGAAAGTGGAGACTTCACTTTTAAAAGGCACACACCAAATGTCACATTCACCGGCACCGGGACAAAAGCAGTCATTTGATAGGAGCCTGAGCGAGGCCTACCTGCTGGTCTTGGAGAGTCTCCTGGAGAGGCGAAGGGCAGCTGCAGCACATACAGGGGACCTCCTTCTACTGCATGAAGCCCGTGCTAGCGGGCGCCATTGCGGAGGCTCCTCCTCCTCGCTCGTTAGCGCTCTGACCTGGCCCCGCCCCGCAGCCTGCAGGTGCCAGTGCTGGGAGCCTCAGGCCAAACAAGTAACTGGGCGGGGCCACAGCCCCACCCATCAGCAGACAGGCTGCCTGAAGACAGCCATACGAAGTGAAGTAATTCAGACAAAGACGAACATCATATGGTATCACTTATATGTGGAATCTAAAAAATGATACAAATGAACTTATTTACGAAACAGAAACAGGCTCACAGACTTAGAAAACAAACTTGTGGTTACCAAAGGGGAAAGGTCGG
Organism: Lipotes vexillifer; assembly: GCF_000442215.2. NCBI lineage: Eukaryota > Metazoa > Chordata > Mammalia > Artiodactyla > Lipotidae > Lipotes > Lipotes vexillifer. The sequence continues at coordinate 3,136,523 of NW_006787408.1, forward strand.
CGGGGGGAATAAATTAAGAGTTTGGGATTAGCAGATACATACTACTATGTATAAAATAGATAAACAGCAAGGACCTACTGTACAGCACAGGGAACTCTACTCAATACTCTGTAATGGCCTATATGAAAAGAATCTGAAAAATAATAGACATATGTATATGTATAACTGAATCTCTTTGCTGTACGCCTGCAACTAACACATTGTAAATCAACTATACTCCAATATAAAATAAATACTTAAAAACAAGACTCCCTGAGCCCACAGCCGCCCCAGACACATCCCCTAGACATGGCCCTGTCCACCAGAGGGCCAAAACCCAGCTCCACCCACCAGTGGGCAGGCACTGGCCCCTCCCACAAGGAAGCCCACACAGCCTCTAGACCAGGCTCACCCCCCACGGGGCAAGATACCAGAAGCAAGAGAGCTATGATCCAGCAGCCTATGGAATGAGTCCACCAACACAGGCCAGGCCCTGTCCTGGGATCAGCTGGGCCCCAACCTTGCCCACTATCAGGCCAACACAACCTTCAGGACACCCCAAATCCCATACCCAGTTGTGTCAGGAACTGGCCCCACCACCATCAATCATCTGAAACGGTCTCTAGGATCCCTGGGCCCTGCAGCCAGGCTCCAGGGACCAGCTCTGCATGCCAGTAGTCTGGCATTAACCCCAGGATCTGGCTTCACCTGCCAGTGGTGGGGCAACAGCCCCAGAATCTTTGGGACCCTGACTCCACCCACCAGTGGCCTAGAACTAGCCTCAGGCCCCCTAGGGTTCTGCAACCAGCTACCTTGTGACCACGCCCCACTAAACAGCAGCCAGCAGCATCCACACAAGGCAGGGCCTGGCAACTAACCAGACTAGCGGCCAACCAAGCCTACCAGACCACCCACATGGTCAGCCCGCCACAAGAGAAGGACCCATGCAGCCTTCTTAGGGGGAACCCCAAGAGCATATACCTTGGGTGACAAGAGGGGAGTGCATTGCTGAAACACATAGGACGTCTCCTACAGAGGACCACTTCTCCAAGGTCGAGAAACATAACAAACCTACCACATACATAAAAATACAAATAGCAACTTAGACAACATGAGGCAGCAGAGGAATATGTTCCAGATGAAGGAACAAGATGAAACCTCAGAAGAACTAAGTGAAGTGGAGATAGGCAATCTACCCAAGGAAGAGTTCAGAGTAATGATTGTAAAGATGATCAAAGAACTCGGGGGGAAAGGGGAGGCACAGAGCAAGAAGTTAGAAGTTTTTACAAAGAGATAGAAAATATAAAGAACAACCAAACAGGGATGAAGAATACAATAGTTGAATTGAAAAACACACTAGAAGGAATCAATAGTAGACTTAATGATATAGAAGAATGGATCAGTGAACTGGAAGACAGAATAGTGGAAATCACTGCCAATGAAGAGAAAAAAGAAAAAAGAATGAAAAGAAATGAGGACGGTTTAAGAGACCTCTGGGACAACATCAATCACACTAGTATTCACATTATAGGGATTCCAAAAGGAGAAGAGAGAGAGAGAAAGGGCACGAGAATATATTTGAAGACCTGATAGTTGAAAACTTCCCTAACCTGGGAAAGGAAACAGGAAGTACAGAGTCCCATATAGGATTAACCCAAAGAGGAACACACCAAGACACACTGTAATCAAAATGACAAAAATTAAAGATAAACAGAGAATATTAAAGCAACAAAGGAAAAGCAACAAATAACATACAAGGGAACTCCCATAAGGCTGTCAGCTGATTTTTCAGCAGAAACTCTGCAGGCCAGAAAGGAGTGGCATGATATATTTAAAGTGATGAAAGGGAAAAACCTACAACCAAGAATACTCTACCCATCAAGGCTCTCGTTCAGATTTAATCTAAATGAAAATGGAAATCAAAAGCTTTACAGACAAGCAAAAGCTAAAAGAATTCAGCACCACCAAACCAGCTTTATAACACATGCTAAAGAACTTCTCTAGGCAAAAAAGAAAAGGCCACAAGTAGAAACAAGAAAATTACAAAGTGAAAAACTCACCAGTAAAGGCAAACATACAGTAAAGTTAGGAAGTCATTCACACACAAAGTTAGTTGGGAGGTTAAAAAGGAACTTTTTAACAATGTAGGAACATATTTATGTTAAGGGAACAAGGCAGGTAATAAAATTGTATGTATAGTTTTACCTCAACTATGTAACAACTAAAAGGAAGACAGAAGGACAAACACAAAATATTGGTGTCAATGGCTCCACATGAAGGGATTATATGTGAGTTCATTTTCCTTTATAGTTTTCTCTATGGAACACATATACCTTTATAAGTAGAAAAGCAATAAGCACTGTTTTTAAAAGAGAAAGTCATCCATCCTCTATACCACCACAACCACAGGGGTGAACTTTGACATTCTGGGGTGAAGCAGGAACTGCTGGGGTTTTGCTTTCTCCTCTCTAAGGGCAGGAAGTAACTATTTCCCACTGGGTTTCCTGCTGGAGTTGGAGGCTGAGAAAAACTCTGGCTGAAGACTCAAGATAGGTATAAAAATAGAAGACATGCAGGCCTTTTGCGAGTGGCTTTGCTTATCTCTGTGTCCCCCTACCTCTCCACCACCTGCTTGGGGAGTCTTTTCTAGAAAGCACCATCATTACTCTTGCCTCAAGGACTTGGGCCCCTGTTGCCTCCACAACCTGGAAGGCTCTTCCCTAAACTCACCCCCCTCACTTAACTACCACCCTCCAGGCAGCATCTTAGGGGTCCTTGTTCTCTGAAGCGCTTCCCTGACCCCAGTACTGAGTGAGGGCCCCCATGAACACCACGAACACCCTGTCCTCCCCTACTGACAGATGTGTCACTTTTGACTGTCATCATGGCTTACTTCTACTCTTTCACACTGACCTTTAACTCCATGAGTGTTGGGACCCTGTATCCCCCAGGCTGCTGTAAGTACCTGCCTCTCCCGGAGGCCCTTGGAACAAAGTGGCCCCAGATAGTTCTTTCTGCATAAAGGTGTTATGGTTCATGCCATGTTTTCAGCAAACCTACCTCCTTGACCTGCTCCAGTGGATTAGACCAAGGGGTGGGACCCCAGCCAAAGGCAACCACAGAGGCTGCTGGGAGGGAGGCTGGACTCCCCTCTGATGGTTTGCTCAGAGATTCTGCCCAGTATGTGACTCTACAGGGGATGGTGGCTAGCTGGCCAATCAGATAGCTTCCTGGGAAGAGGGTCGTTGGCAAGGGAGAGTTTCCCTCAAAGCCACTGACTTTCATTCATGCTCTCCAGCCCAGCCTGGAACCCTTGGAGGCAGAGCCCACTTCATCTTCCCATGTCTCAGAACTGAAGGGATCTCCATCTGTCTCTTCCACAAAAACTGGAGCCTGTATCAGAGGAGAGGGCAGCCAGCCATGCTGTCACTCTCTCTCCCTCTGGCTGCTCATGGGCCACCCTGTGGCCACTCCTCTGGGTGCCCCTCCTTCTCGAGCTGGGCCAGGTTCCGGGGGTTGCTCCTTGTTCCAGGGACCTGGCCCAGCTGGCCACGTGCAGGGAATGGCTGGCATGCATGCTGGACCAAACCCAGACTGGCAGGTTTGCAATTGCTTGATGATTTCGGGGCTCTGCTGTCCTGTGTCCCCAGCCTCCACCCTGCCCGGGGCACTGGGGCGGAGGAAAATGTGACCCCCCTTCCCTCCCACACACTCTTTCTTGACAGAGCGAGGGGAGGCATTTGGCCCACAGGCTCACTCTGGTGCGGTGGAATGAGCTGCACCAGGGAGATGGGTAAAAATTAGAAACATGTTGCTGAGGCTGCAGGAAGTGTGCTGGGAGCAGGGGTCCCGAGAGGACAAGAAGGAGAGGCTTCCAGGGTCTAGGAGGGGTTGACCTGCTTGTCTGCAGGCAGCATCCTTCCCAGGCCAGCCCTTAGTAGGTTGGGCGTTGTGCTAGGTTGGTCTTGTCCCTCCCCACCACCTCCCCACCCTTTCAACACTTTCTCCTCACTTCCCCTCCCCCTCTTTGGGAAACCAGTGCCCTCCTGGTTCTGGAAACCACATGTTCCCGACTCTGGAGGATAACTCAGATTTAAAATATTCTCATCCCACATCAGAGCGTGTGTCACTGTGCTGTGGCTGCCCCAAAGCCTCATGCCCAGATTAGTGGCTGACACACTCACCCACACTGAGGAACTGGGGTGGCCGGGGCCGAGGGTGAGGAACACGGATAGATTGAAAAGAGAAGTCCCTGGGAAACAAGGCTCCATCAAAGAAATGAACCTCTTAGACTGGGATGGACCCATTTGCTCAGGGATGCAGAGTGTGGGCTTGCTTTCTCCACCAACACAGGACTTCCTTGCTCGAGGCAGGAAGGTGGGGAGGAAAGCCTAGTGGTCAGTGTGACACAGGCTGCCCCCCTCCCCCTGACCTTGGAAGATAAGCTGTCTCCTTACAACAGAGGGGGAAAGAGCACTGAGCTGGCAGTCCAGGGCACTCTCAGTTCTGATCCCTGAATGAGCCTTGGGACTTTGGACAAGTCACCCACCGGGCCTCAGTTTCCCTACCAGTAAAATGGGAATAATCCTACCTACATCTCAGGGCTGTTGTGTGAGCCACTGAGATAAAAGACCTGAGAGGTGCAGGCAAGTTAGACGCAGGACACCGCGAGGAGGTAGAAGAATAGTGAACAGGGCGTGTAAAGATGAGTCTGGCTGTGTGGCCTCAGGCAAGTTGCTTCCCCTCTCTGTGCACTGAGAGGGTTGACCAGCCAATCTCAACTGCAGTTTGGCTCCTCTCATCTTCATTTATGAAGAATAACACCTTTATCTTCACCCTTCTTAAGGGATCCTTTCCCAGGAGTTGCTGCCGGCAGTTTCCATGTTGTCCCTCATGACACCTCAGAGCCACTGGCCAGGGCCTTGTTGTGGACACCAACCTTTCTGAGGACGTGTTGCTGGGGAAGCCCAGGGCAGAGTGAAGGAGACAGGCCCTATCCTCCTCTTGCCTGGGAATGATCTGTTGCTTCCCTTCTCTCCACACCCTCTGGCTCCCTGGGTGGGTTTTCCTGCCTGGTCTCTGTGATCCCCTGACAGCCAGCTCTCCCCACAAACACAGGCTGGCCCCTGCCCTGCAGCTCACTTCTGGCCAAGCCTGGTCTTGGGTCCTGAACCAAACTCCTATAGTCTGGGGCTCTCCAGTGGGTTCTGGGAGAAGCTACTAGAAACTCAGTTCTAGGAAAACTGCCTCCTCACCCCCAGCCCAGGTCAGACTGAGGCCTGGCCTGCGGGGATGTGTTGTCAGGGAAGGGTCTGGCCGTGGACCTGCTCTGGGGACAAGCATGACTAATAGCCATACAATTCAGGAAGACCACACTCTCCGGAAAGGAAGGGGACTCACAGCCGATGATGCAAATGTGTGATTTTCTCTCTCTTCACCTCCCCCTGTCAGCCCTGGGTCTTGATTTCCTCTTGCTCTCAACAGCAGCACAGTGACTGAGAAAGGAGTAACGTAAAGTGCTGGTGACGGCCCTCGGTTGTCCTGTGGGCCCTGGGGCTAAGAGGGGCTTCCCAGGTCATATCCCTACCCCCAGCCTCTAGGCCTGGCCACACTCGACCCATCAGAACAGCCACCCTGTCAGCTCAGACCCCAGGGTCCTAAAACCTCCCCCTCTAGGCCTGACCTCCTCATTCGGAGGTGAGGGCTTGGACCAGAGGAGAGAGGGCAGCCTGGTGAGACTGAGGGGGCACCCTGATGCCCGATGAGCTACACAGTGCTGGACGGGGTGGGTGAGGGCTGAGAAGGACCCCTCTGTCTGCCACCCACCCCCAGGCCCCTTCCTCCTTCAGGCTTTTCTCCTGCCCCAGCTCACCTGCCTTAGGTACTCTCTGTATCCGCTAACTGACTCCATCTCCCACGTGTGTGTCTCTGGACTTTTGTCCCTGTTTTCTGTCTCTCTGGCTCCCTGTTCTCCTCTGTCTTTGCCTGTCCCCATCTCTCCCGATGGCTTCACAATGTTCTCTGCTGTCTCTCCCACAGTGTCTCTCTGTCCTGTTCTGTCTCCCTCTGACCATTTCTCTGACCCTCCTTCCCTTCCCCAGCCCTCCCATCTGCATTCATTGCTATGGGCTTTATGACCCACTTTGCAGCAATCTTATGAAAAGAAAGAAAAAGGCAAGAAGAGGCACCAGTTGGTTTTCTTCAGTGCAATGAAACCCTGGTGGCCTTAGAACTTGGCTGCAGGGCCTGCCCACCTCCCTGCTATGGCTTCCCCTCACTTCGTCCTGGACCACCTGTGCTGGAGGAACATCCTTGTGCACCAGCCCGAGACACCAGCTCCAGTGCAGCTCCTACCTGACTGCTCCTTATCGGGCTAGAGCAGAAACATGTCAGCCACGATGCTACCCTGAAGGCACAGCTAAGTATAGGGACAGAACAGGACTCCACAGGAGCCAGGCCATGTTTCCAAGTTCCAAGTGGAGTTAGGTGTTCATTATAGACCGAATATTAGTGTTCCCTCCAAACTCATATATTGAAGCCCTAACCCCATTGCCACAGTATTTGGAGGGGGTGCCTTTGGGAGGTCAGTAGGCTTAGGTGGGGTCATGTGGGTGGGCCCCCATGATGGGACTAGTGCCCTTACAAGAAGAGGAAGAGCGACCAGAGCTCTTTCTCTCTGCCACATGAGGATACAGCAGGAAGATAGCTGTCTGCAAGCCAGGGAGATAGCCCTCACCAGGAATGGAATCAGCCAGCATCTGAATCTTGGACTTCCCAGCCTCCAGAACTGTGAGAAATAAATGTCTGTTGTTTCTACTAGTCTACAGTATTTTGCTATGGCAGCCAGAGCCGACTAAGACACTGCTCTATCCTGCTGAGCCCTCTATCGGGAGGCAGCAGCCTGGTCAGATCTCCAGGACCTACCTGGACCAAGGCCAACCCCACCCTGCGTTCTCCACCCTCACGTCAGTGTTTGTAGCCTCTGGCTTCTGCCACAGGTGCTCCTTTAGGGATGTGAATGAGGCCCCTGACCCCAGGGCTGGCCTCCAACCCAGGAGCCTGGAAATCTCTCTGGCTTGACTACAGTGGACATGGGAGGCCCAGGACTAGCTCCTGGGTCAGCACGGGATATTGACCCACTCTGCTCCTTTTGTGAGGGAGAGAAAAGGGAAAAGGCCCTAGGGCAGTGCAGCCCCACCCCATCCCTGCCATTCACCAATCACTGTCTTGCATCCTAGGAGCATCAGTGTGCCTTGTCCGTGCCCCACCAAAGGCTCCTGTCCTCAAGTCTGCCCACATGTCCCCACTCACCACCCACATCCCCCATCTGCACAAGGGCATCACAAGTGGGGAGACCCCTGGAGGGTGGAGTGCAGATTCCTGCCCCTCCCTGTCCAAGCCTGGGCCCGTGTCATGATGACAGCGGCTGTTGTTTTTTGAACATCTAAAGTGTTCAGGAACCTACAGTTTACAAAGGGCTTCCTCCTGCTGCATTTCACTGAGTCCTCATAACAGGATCGACTCTGTGTATGAATTACAGAGGAGGAAACCAGACTCTGGGGGTTAAGTGACCCCCTGCTGATTACACAGTCAACACACGGTTGACCCCCTGCTCCCAGGGCTGTGACCCAGCTAACCAGCCAGGCTCCTGACACAAAGCCCCTTCTGGCCAAGACAACTCTATTAACCCACAGGCACACCTAGTACGTTCCTGCCTTTGGGCCTTTGTTTGGTCATTCCTCTGCCGGAAATGCTCTTGCCCATCCTTTCTGATCATTTAATCATACTCACCTTTCACAGCCCAGCTCCTGCCCAACTCCACCTGAAAATCTTCCATTGCCGTCATAGAACAAGCCTTCCTGGAACCCTATGTTGCACTTGTAATCAGCACCATGGAGGTTAATAAGTGTGGCAGAGCCTGCTACTTGTCCCCCAACATTCATTTTCCCCTTCTTCCTCAATAATGGAACCCCTGAACTTTAGTGGGGTACATGGCTGCCTAGATGAAAGCCTGTATTTCCCAGTCTCCATATGGTTAGATATAGTCAAATTCTAGCCAATAGATATAAACAGGGTGTGCTTTATGACCCTGGGGAAGTATTCATAAAAGGGGAGATGCCCTTTTTCTTCCCTCCTTTCCTACCTCCTGCAGGCTGAAATGTGAACATGATGGCTGGAGCTCGAGCAGCCATTTTGGGCCATAAGGTGGATGCCACGTTTGAGGATGGCAAAGCAACATGACCAAAGGAACCTAAGACCCTGATGATCATGGAGCTGCACTACAGTCCCTGGGATATTTACTTCCACACTGTTTATCTACAGGGTTAATCAACTTCCATCTTATTTAAGCCATCATTATTTTGGGTGTTCTATCACTTTAGCCAAACACAGTCCTACTTTTTGGTACAAAACAACCACCAACAAGTTTTCTTATCGAGCACAGGATAAGACAGGATTTTTTTTAACTTTTAATTTTATATTGGAGTATAGTTGATTAACAATGTTGTGTTAGTTTCAGGTATACAGCAAAGTGATTCAGTTATACACATACATGTATCTATTCTTTTTCAAATTCTTTTCCCATTTAGGTTGTTACATAATATCGAGCAGAGTTCCCTGTGCTACACAGTAGGTCCTTTTTGGTTACCTATATTAAAAATAGCAGTGTGTACATGTCAATCCCAACCTCCCTGACTGTCCCTTCCCCCCACCCTTCCCCTCTGGTAAGCATAAGTTCATTCTCTAAGTCTGTGAGTCTGTTTCTGTTTTGTAAATAAGTTCATCTGTATCATTTTTTTCAGATTCCACATATAAGCTATATCATACGATATTTCTCTTTCTCTAAGGCAGGATTTTTTAATGCTGTTTTTCTGTTTAATTTTCACAGCAACCATAAGCTGAGCGTAAATACCAATTAATTAGAGTTTCATCTCCCAAATGAGTTTTGTTCATCCTATATCATTTGTTCATTCTTGCTACACACCAGACACTGGGCGAGGCATTGAGGATTCAGCAGTAAGACAAACTCCTTTTCTTCAATACATTGACAGTCTAGTGGAGGAAACATACAAGTAAATGAAAATAACAATGCAATGTGATGATGATAATACTGAATCACCATTTGAAGATACCATCATTTGTAAGACACACTACTTGTACCATCAAGAAAAATAATACTGCCATTAAACTGAGACAGGATGCCTTAATAATTGTCCCACGTGACACAGGAACCAGTCACACCAATCTCCCATTACTTTGAAATTTTTTTATTATCTACGCCAAGGAATTTCATAACATCTTCAGCCTCCAGTTGCCTTGCTTCAAATGTGATAAGCCATCTTTTTAGACATATCTCATTAACAAAATATAACACAGCTTTATCTATTTGTATCTGCCTTTCCTGTCTCATAAAGCACTTGGTTGTCGCTTTGGGAGAAGCACAGAATGGTGATTCCTCCGATGATGAATATTTGTTTCATTAATATCAAATTTATGCCCTGCCACTCTGTTTTGTGTCTTTCCTCATACTTTGCTGAATCATAGTATTCTTGAAGGCAGTTTGAATGGCAGTTAAACTCAAGAAATAAAATTTTAAGAATGCGCAAAACTCTACTGAAGAATGATGGCCAAGTTCATGCTCACGCAAGCAGTGAGAATGACGTGGGGCTGCCACCTGAGAAACAGTGATCATAAGATGCTTTTAATTGTAAGCACAGCTCCAACTCAGAGATGTGAAGATGTAGGGGGGAAATGTACATCTTCCAGAGGCTGGAAGAGGGAGAAATGAGGAATGATGCTTACTCTGTATGGGATTTCCTTTCAGGGTGATGAAAATGTTCTAGAGATAGATAATGATGATGGCTGCATATGTTGTGAATGGACTAAATGCCAGTGGATTGGTGCAATTTTAAATGATTAAAATGATAAGGTTTATGTTAAGTGTATTTTACCACAATAAAAAAAAGTATGTCTTAGATTTGAGGAAAATGGTAGTTGCTTTTATTTAAAAATTACCAAGTTCCAAGCACGGTTCTCAGTAAATTACAGCCATGAGCAACTGCAATCCTGGCAACAACCCTCTACCTTAGCTAATAATAACCACTAACATCGATTGACTATGGACCGGCCAGTGACTCAGGCCCTTACAGGCACCAGTTCACTTTCCCCTCACAACAACCCTATAAAGTTCAGTCACTTCTGCCATAATGTTTGTTTTGAAAATACAAATCTGTTCCCGTACGACTGGGATATGAGGAAGCAACGTGAGTGTAATGCAAGTTTCACTTTTGCTCACGTGCGATTTCGTCCATGAGAAACACTAGGTCTGGGGTTGGCAACCACAGCCCTCTGGCCAGTGGCTTGTTTTTGTAAATAAAGCTTTATTGGACCCAGGACACTCATCTGTTTACGTCTGGTCTATGGCTGCCTCCACACCATAACAGTAGAGTTGGATCATTTCAACAGAGACCATACGGCATTGCAAACCTGAAAGTATTTATCATCTGGATTTTTAAGAAAAGTTTGCTGAGCCCTGTGTTCTGTGACCCCAGAAAACTGCACCCAACTGTACCAAGCCGCAGAGACAAAGCACACCGGCTCTCCAGTAGGAAAGATGGTCAGTAACCAGATACCCACAACACAGGGCCAGAGGAGGGCTGAGAGGATCAGGAAAGGCTTCCTGAGGCACTCAACCACCCTAAATACCGGGGTTAGATTGCAGAGTGAGACGAGGGGCAGAGGCCCAGTGGCAGGAGGGCCTCCAGAGTCCTTTGGGTCCCACCTCCGCCCACCTGGGGTTGCATTTCCCTGTGGCCCTGCCCCTGAATGGGGGGCACCAGTCATCACTCTGGGTCCTGGTTGATCCTCTGAGCTCCCATGCCCAGCCTTCCTTGGAGTCAGTCCTGGGTCCCAGCAGAAAGCAGCCCAATGACAGATGAGACTATTTAGATTTGGAAAGCAAGAGTGTTCCAACCTCTCCTGGCTGCCTCCACCCTCGGCCAGGCTCTAATTTCCCCACATGAGGTAAGCCCATTTTCTCGTTTCATTTTAGACACCAGGAGCTGAGACCAAAGAGAAAGACTGCTGCTAAAAGAGACGAGAAATGAGTACTAATTTCCCTCGTGGTCTTAACTTTCTGTGATTCAACTAAGCTCATCCAGTTAGAAAGAAGATTCTCCTGAGCAGCAGCTGAGGGTCCAGCCCTGTGCTGCGCTCTGTGGGGGCACTTAGGGGACACCTTGCAGCATCAGCGTGAGGAAACGTGCAGCAGGGGCAGGGCCCGAGCTGTGGAGTCAGGCAGACCTGGGTTCACATCTTTCCTTTGCCACCTACTTTGTGGTCTTGGGCAAGTCATTTGATCTCTCGGAACCTCAGGTCCCTCATCCGTAGAATAAGGATCCAGCGCTCCTCTGAGGATTAGGTGAGATGACCCTTGCCTGCCGGTGAGCCCTGGGAGCCACGTCTTTGCCGGTAGCAGCCCCTACTCTCCACTCCTGCTTCAGATGGAACTGTTACACTGAGCAGACACAACTCAGGGCTGAAATTACAAAGCACCTTTATTTTTTTCGCCTTTATTCAATGGGAGAAGTTCTTCTGTCCCATGACCTTTCTGTTAATTTCTAGACAACGCAGACTCATAAAATGCTGTTTTAATTAAGATACTTACAATATCCTGTTCCCACGAAAGAGCCCATGAATTTAATTCAAAATTACAGTTCCTCTCCCCCAGCTAGCTATCTGCCAGCCACCTGAGGAGGGGATTGACTCTCTCTTTCTTCTTTACTTCCTCTCCAGCTCTTTGGCTATTATTTCTGACTCCACTGGGGATGGGCAGGGGATGAACAAGGAAGAGAGGAAAGGGATCTGGTGGTCCTCTCCAGTTCTGTAGGTTGTGGCTTCCTTAGTTCTCTGGGCAGCCTCATTAGACAGAGCATCATAGGACCTTGTATTTGTTTCCTGGGGACGCATAACAAATTACCACAAACTGGGTGGCTTAAAACAACAGGAATGTATTCTCTCAGTTCTGGAGGTTAGAAATCTGAAATCAGGTAATAGCAGCTCCCTTCGAAGGCTCTAGGCAAGAATCCTTCCTTGCCTCTTCCCAGCTTCTGCTGGTTGCCGGCACTCCTTGGCTTGTAGCTGCATCCCTCCAATCTCTGCCTCCACGAGGACATGGCCTTCTCCCCTGTCCCCTGTGTCCTTGTGTCTCTGTGTCTCAAAGTCTCACTCCCTTTATAAGGATCATAAAGTCATTGGATTTAGGGCCTGCCCTACTCCATCATGACTTTGTCTTAACTTGATTACATCTCCAAAGACCCTGCTTCTACATAAGGTCACATTCACAGGCACTGGGGTTTAGGTCTTGAATATATCTTTTGGTGGAGGGGGGAGCGCAATTCAGCCCTCTCTGCTCTGTCCCATGGAATACATCCATGCATCCTTTCTCCCAGAAGGCTCAGAAACTTTAGGTTAATCTCAACTCAGCCACCTCTCCTTCAGCTCGTCTATTGATCAGCTGGCTAACCATCTCTAGCCCTGCAGCTTTCTCAGCTTTCTCAGGCGCAAGTCAAGTGTCAGTCCGCTGGCCCCATCACGCAGGGATCCCATCCTCACCTCCCTGAGAAGCTCTGACAAAGCCCTCTTATCGGTTGATATGAGAGGCAGGCGCCTTCCACTCCTCTTCCCTGAAAGGGGAGGAACGTGGGATTCAATAAACAAGTCATTTCCCCCAAATTCTCCTCGTTAATCTCCAAGAACCTGACCCTCAACCACAAGAAGAGCTATAAGATTTGTAAAGTTGTAAAATATCTCTTTTTAATTTGCATTTTGCTGCAGTGACTCTGGGAACTGATACCTATCATCTTCAGATCTCAGCAGACACTTCCATTGCAACGTCCCATTTCACACCCTCCCGAAGCTTGAGGAATTGCAGACCAGACAGCCCTTCACAGAAGACCTCTCCCACTGGCCAGTTAGGCCTTTTGCAGGGGAGAGAGGTCTCTAGGCTTGGCTCCCAGCCAGGTCCTGCCTGCTCTGGGGCCACCCTTACTATTAACAGAACCCTAACAGTGTGTCGGAAAAGAAGCCCGGTGGACCTTCCTCTATCTGTGACCTTATACAAACTATTTACTTCACTGACCTGCATTTTCCTCAGCATAAAATGGAGAGAAAAATCCTAATAATACAGTCCCAATGTCTCAGAGCCATTGTCGGAATTAAATGTGTTGAGTGTGATCCAAGTGGATCCAGTGGATTCATTCAGCTCCTGACAGCAAGTTGTAATTGCAGCCTCCTGAGCAGCACAGGACTCCAGGGAGGGAGAGTATGGGGGTCTTGCTTTCAGAGAGCTTACCTTCTAGTTGAGCAGCGAATAGGCACAGGACTGAAGACAGAAATAACAGCCCACATCACGTACCAGCCACAGGGAAGATTCAAGGCTGGCCGTGGATCCCTGATCAAATCAGCAGCACAGTACGACTCCATAGGAATTTAGAGGAAATACAGAGTGCTGATTTGGGCCAGCCTCTTAGAGGGGTAGGCCTTGGGAAGGACCCTGACAGGAAGGAAGATTGGGCTGGGGGTGGCAATGGGGGAGAGGCGTGAAATCTCTCCCCATGGTCTCCCTGTGAAGAAGACCCCACAAGCGTGCCTGGTAAACAGAATTCCCCATATGCCTCACGTGCTTATATACTTTAGATTCACAAATCAGCTGGCAAAGTAATGCAGGGGCTGGTGGTTTCCAACCTTGGCTGCTCGCTAGAATCACCTGGGGGGCTTTAAGAACTACTAATGCCCCGGCCCAACTCCAGAGACTCCCATATAATTGGTTTGGGGGTTGGTCTGGGCACTGAGATTTTTAAAATATCCCAGGAGATTCTAATTTGCAGCCAGGGTTGAGAACCATTGCTGGCCTCTCAAATCTCAGCGGGAATGATATGGCTTCTGTTAAAAAAAAAAAGAAAGAAAAAATTGCTTAAAGAGAAAGCAACTTTATTTTTAAATGCCAAACTGCCAGCGTGGGGCGGTGGTGTCAGATTTCCGCACCACCTTTGCCTTCCTCCAGCCACTGCCCCCATATTCTTGCAGCTGCTCCAATAAAGCCAAGCTCCTGCTCAACATGCTTCTTTCCCTTCCTGGAAAATTCTATTCCCAGGAAACTCCCTCCTGACTGTGGCGGCATCCTGTTCTCAGTACTGCACTGTGCTTGTCAAAGTGCTTGGATCCCCCAACATCATGCGGTTTTGCTCGGATGTCATCAGATAATACAGAATTTTCCAGAAGGGTTGGAGGAGCCCTTCCCGAGGAGGCCAGTGCTGCAGCAGAGGACAAGTGCAAAGGGTGCTGGATTTGGGAGCCAGGATTCCCCCCAACCAAGTTCTGACACTGCCACTAACTGGCTCCTCCCTCTGAGCCTCAACTTCCACCTCTGTGAAATGGGGGTGGCCCCGGTGACCCTGAGGGCCCCCCTCACCCAGGCCCTCTGAGACCTCAGAATCTGCTCCAAGCTGAATACAGCTGGGCCTGAGTGCAGCCAAGCCCTGGGTTTCCTGCCTGGTGAGCCGCGGGCACAAGGGGCCTTCACAGAGACTCTGCGTGGTTTTCCTGGGGAGCGGGGCAAAGAGGCAGGGAGCCTTGGAGACCTAACACAAGGCTTCGTCTGTGTGCAAGCCGAAAGAGGGTGGACTGAGCGGCCCACAGGGACTCTACCTTGCCTCTGGATTTTTCCGTGGCCTTTTTCAGGACCTTTCGTTTGATCATCAAGTAACCCCGCAGCAGTAGAAACCAATAAGGACAATTAGCTCCATTTCACACCTGAGGAAGCTGAGGAGCTGAGGTGCAGTGAGGCAAAGTGATGCTGGAGGATGCAGTACATCGGAACAGTCAAGAGTATCTGCTACACTACCACTTGATCTTTCTAAGCCTCAATTTTCTCCCCCCAAGAAAGTAAATACTCTTAACTGCTCTGGTAGACCTGCCCATGCTCTGTGGTGAGGGAAGCTCCAGGTCACTTTTGGGCAGGAGATGGGGCCCAAGAGCCAAGTCAATGCAAAGGCAGGACCCAGAGATCTATGACGGGCCAGGTGGTGTTCTAGAACTTTCTCAACTTCATCTCCTATCATCCTCACAGCTGCCCTGTCAGTTAGGCATCCTTTGCCCCATTTTGCAGAGAAAGGAGAGGCTGAGAGTCCACACACAGACAGGGGTCAAACTCAGGTTGCAAGTCCTGTTTTTCCACCACCCTGTGCTGCTCCCTTAGAGGTGGGTTTAGCTCAAGAGGCAAGGGCTGATTCTCATTTATCCCCTTCCTCCCTCCAGACAGATGGCCCCAGGCAGAGGCAGCCCAGGAAACCAGGAAACCCGTTGGAGTCTGAGAAACTTGTGCTTTGAGATCATCCCTTTCTTCAGGCCAGCGGGAGTTTTTACAGAGAAATTTTACAGGATTAAAGAGTTACATACTTTTTTAAAAACCTAGAATAACTAGAAGAGAAACAAACATTCAACAAATCTCTGGAGGGAGAGTGTCTTTTTTATACTTGGAATCATCAATGAAATCGTAAAGGAAAGATTAGCAGGTTTGACTACAGGAAAATTACATTTTCTGCACTTAAAAAAAAGACTGAGAAGGGGCAAGTGGGGAGAAATACTGACAGCAAATAAGGGAGATAAAATGTTGTCTCTTTTTATTTATTTATACTCTGCCTCCTTCCTAAAGAGTTTTGAGGAGGGAATATTTCATAAAAAGCACATACAAACTGATAGTTTAAAAATAAACAAAGGGTCTTATATACAAATAGGCAAGGAGCATGAAGAAGAAATTTACATAAAACAAATTATGACTAGTAAACGGATGTGTAGAAAAACGTCCAACCTAGTTAACCGTCAAGGAAATGCAAAGTTAAATAGAAAAAAATTTCAACTAACATCCAGTGCTCATGCATGGGTGGTAACAATTACACCTTACAATTCTTAAAGAAAATATAGTGATAGATACTGAGAACTATAAAAATATTTGTTCTCTTCAACAGAGTAATCTTACTACTAGGGACTTATGCCAAAGATTCTAAAATGTGGAAAGAGGTAGATGAAGATGCTCACTGCAGAATAAAAAAACAAACCCCAAAAAGCTGAAAGTTGAAAATGACCTAAATGTCCTAAAGGCGAGAAATGCTTAACTAAAGCTTGCCCCATCCACTCAATGAAATACAATGCAGCTTCTTTTTTAAAACATTTATTTATTTATTTATTTTTCACTGTGTTGGGTCTTAGTTGCAACACGTGGCATCTTCATTGCAGCATGTGGGCTCTTTCGCTGTGGCATGTGGGCTTCTCTCTAGTTGTGGCGCACAGGCTCCAGAGCGTGGGCTCTGTAGTTTGCGGCACGTGGCCTTTGTTGCCCCCGCAGCATGTGGGATCTTAGTTCCCTAACCAGGGATCGAACCTGTGTCCCCTGCATTGGGAGAAGGATTCTTTACTACTGGACCACCAGGGAAGTCCGACAATGCAGCCTTTATAAAAGAAGTTCATAGAGGCTTATGGTAAATAAAAACGCCTACAACAAAATGTTAAGTTTAAAAAGCAGGATATGGAATTGTAGCATTCATAATATATAATTCATAGTATGAATACGGTTATGTATGCATACAGATATGAGACAGGTGTGCATCCAGCATGTGTGGGGCCTGGGGCAGGGATACAAATGGAGACCACATGCCAAATGCCTAAATATTAAATAATTATTATTTATTAAATATTTATTCAATCAATTTAATAATGAATAATGTAATAATTATGTATTAAATAACTATTAAATTAATAATTAGTCATTTAAATTACTATACATTAAATATTTAAATAAAATTACTTATTACATATTAAACTATTAAATAATTCATGCTGACAAATTGTCAAATAAAATGTCAAATATTCTGCTACCTTGTGATAAGCTAAGATGCCTGTGGTAATCCTTAAAGCAACCACTAAGAAAATAACTCAACAACTCCAAACTAGAAATAACTCAAATGCCCATCAACTAATGAATGGATAAACAATGGAATACTAGTCAGCAATTAAAAAGAAATGAGCTACTGACACACATTATAACATGAATAAACCTCAAAACCTTTATGCTGATTGAAAGAAGCCAGACACAAAAGAACACATATTGCATGATTCCATTTATACTGACATATTCAAAACAGGCAAATCTACGGTGGCTAGCTAGGGTTGGCAGTTTAACAGCAATTAACTGCAAATGGCCCAAGAGCTTTTTGGGGGTGATAGAAGTGTCCTAACACTAAATTATGTTGATGGTTATGGAGATGCACAACTCTATAAATTTACTAAAAATCATTGAATTGCGCACTTAAAACGGGTGAAATTTATGGTACATAAATTATACCTCAATAAAGCTATTTTTAAAAATATGCTAAAATTTAAAAACTTGTGCTGCAAATGATACCATCTAGAAAATGGGGCTTCCCTGGTGGCACAGTGGTTGAGAGTCCGCCTGCTGATGCAGGGGACACGGGTTCGTGTTCCAGTCTGGGAAGATCCCACATGCCGTGGAGCGGCTGGGCCCGTGAGCCATGGCCGCTGAGCCTGCTGCTCCGCAACGGGAGAGGCCACAACAGTGAGAGGCCCGCCTACCACAAAAAAAAAAAAAAAAAAACAAGAAAATGAAAAGACCACCCTCAGAATGGGATACAATATGTGCAAATCATATATCTGATAAGGGACTTGTATCCAGAATATATAAAGAACTCTTACAATTCAATAATAAAAAAGATAAATAACCCAACATAAAAATGGGCAAAGGATCAAAACAGACATTTCTCCAAAGAAGATATGCAAGTGGACAGTGACCGCATGAAAAGACGCTCAGTATCCTTAGGTATTAGGGAAATGCAAGTCAAAGCCACTAAACCACATGAGCTACCACTTCATACCCACTAGGAAGGGTATAATCAAAAAGGTGGATAAACAAGTGTTAGCAAAGGTGTGGAACCCTCATATACAGCTGGAGAGAATGTAAAATGGTGCAGTCACTTTAGAAAACTGTTTGGCAGTTCCTCAAATTTTTAACACGAAGTTCCCTTATGACCCAGAAATTCCACTTCAGTATAAATACTCAAGAGAAATGAAAACATATGTCCACATACAAAGTTGTACATGAATGTTCATAACTGCAGTATTCACAACATCCCCCAAATGGAAACAACCCAAATGTCTGTCAATGGATAAATGAATAAATTAAATGTGGTACACCCATATAGTGGACTATTATTCATCAATCAAAAGGACCAAAGTACAGACTCACGCTACAACATGGATGAACCTTGAATATATTATGCTAACTGCAAGCAGCCAATCACCAAGGACCACATATTGATTAGGCAAATCTATAGAGAGGGAAAGTAGCCTAGTAGTTGCCTTGGACTGCGGGGGTTTGGAGGAAAATGGGGAATGAGTACTAATGGGAATAGTGTTTCTTTTGAGGGTGAGTAAAATGTTCTAAAATTGATTGTGGTGATGGTGGCAGAACTTTGTGGACATAGTGAAAACTATTGAATTGTACACTTCAAGTGGATTATATGGTATGTGAATTATATCTCAGTAGAGGTGTAGAAACAAAACAACAGTGTAGGGCTTCCCTGGTGGCGCAGTGGTTGAGAGTCCGCCTGCCGATGCAGGGGACACGCGTTCGTGCCCCGGTCCGGGAAGATCCCACATGCCGCGGAGCGGCTGGGCCCGTGAGTCATGGCCGCTGAGCCTGCGCATCCGGAGCCTGTGCTCCGCAACGGGAGAGGCCACTACAGTGAGAGGCCTGCGTACCGCAAAAAAACAAAACAAAACAGTGTATGCTACTGTTGCTAATATCACTGCTATGTTCCCAGAATCCTCGTGTCATTGTTTCCTTGTTGTCTCCACAGTTCTTCCCAGAACGGCCCTTTGGCCCTTTTTTCAGCCCTCCCCTAACGCACCGGCAAAGAGTCAGTAGACAGGTACGAGTCCCGACTCTAGTAGCCTGGCTTGGGAAACTCCCGTATCCTCTTTGGGGTCCAGTTTCCATGACTCTCTATATTGATTTGTTTTCTCATTCATTCAACAGGCGTTTCACTCATTCATCAGAGCAAACATTTGCTGAGAGCTCACTGTGTCCCAGGCACTGTTCTAGGTGCTAGGGATACAGTTGTGAACCAAAGTTGCTGCCCTCCTGGAGCAGGTGGGAGGAGGGAGTACAAACAAGTACATTAATTCTGCAGATACATTACAGAAAGCCTGTGTGTCTGGCTCCTTGAGGACAGAAACATGCCTGGCTTCTCCTTCTGCTAAGGCTATCTCAGCCTCATACAGGGAGGCACCTATAGATTGTAACTAGACTTGGTGCTTTAACTGGATAATTCCTTGAATAACTCTGCCTAAATAACACTGTGAGATTCGATTCCCAAAGGAGTATTCCTATAGTAGGAGGGGAGAGACCTTTAGTCACCAACTCATTCATTCACTCATTCATACAAGTGGTTTGAGCATCTTACAGTGGTTAGATCATTTTGTCTGCCAGTAATAGAAACCTAATTTAAACTGGCTTAAGCATAAAAGGGAATTTGTTGGCTAAAGTAACTAAAAAAGTACAAGGGTGGCTTGATCCTGGTGTGCGCACCGCATCATCAAGAACACCTCTCAGCCCAGTTTTCCTCTGATTGGCTCCATTCCTGAGCTAGTGCTCCCTTGGTGGAGGCAAAATGGCTGCAGATTGTCCCAGAATCTCATCTTCCAGTTCCAGACCCCAAGGATAGTGAGCTCTTCCTCTCCCGTCCTAGCTTCCCCTTCTAAGGTTCCCTCTGCCCTTTTCCACAAAAGTCCTGCCTGGGCCCCTATTGAATTGAGTTCAGGCTTGAACTAATCACTGCAGTCAGAGAGTGAAATGAGCTAATTCCTAGCTCATCAGGGCCTGGGCATTTGCCAAGGGCAGGAGCAGTCAGCCCTGTCCGAAGCACAAGGGCTGAGAGCAGGGGAGGGGGTGGCTCCCAAAGGAAAACTGGGATGCTGTTACCAGAAACTGGAGAACAGATGCTTCGTAAACAAACAAAAATAACCCGTGACCCCACATACTTTGGTACCAGGCCCATCAATTACTGCCTTACATATGTAATGAATATAGGACATGAGAGAGAGGTGACAGGGGTTTAGATAAGATGCTGTGGAAATTCAGAAATCAAGGACCACCTCATGCAGGAGGTACCATATGAACTTGACTTTGAAGGATGAGTGGAATTTGTCATATGTATCCATGAGAGAGGGCACTCCAGGCTGGGAGGACTGTGTGACCTAAGGTATGGGGGATGCAGACTATAAATGGGGAAATTGAGCAAATCAGTGTGGCCAGAACACAGGCCCAGGAAGAGGTGGTGTAGCCTATGAGGGAGGAGGTGGAAGCAGGGATCAGATCTTAGTGGGCCTCAGGGGCCAGGATAAAGAGCTTAGAAGACAGTCTAGAGAAAGCAGGAAACCACTGAAGGTTGTGATCATGGCAGTGATATCACCTGGGACATTAACCCGCTCAGATAATTTAACTTAAAAAGGGGAAAACATGGAGAGCGACCAGTTAAGAGACTCCAGATATGGTTTAAGCAAAAAGCAAAGAGAATCTGAATGTCCCATTGGCACCTCCAACCCAGCGTGTCTGAGACAGAAGCCAGCCAGCTTGGTTTCCCCATGCCACTTCTCTACCTGTGTTTTCTGTCCTGATGAATGGCATCAGCATCCCCATGAGTCATCCCGGACTCCCACCTCTCCCACGTCCCCCACAATAAACTCATCCACGAATCCGGTCCATTTTTCCTCCTGTTTCTTGAATGTACTTGTCTTGTTCCTCTGCACCACCTTACTCCTCAGGCCGTCATCATCTGTTGCTTGGATGGCTCCAACAGCCTCTTAACTGGCCTCCGGGCCTCCAGCCTTATCCCCTTTCAATCCTCCATACAGCAGCCAGAGTCATCTATTTAAATTACAGCCAGCTGGGGACTCCCCGCTGACCAACCCCTTTCAGGATGCGGTTTCCAGCCTCACATCTTCCTGCACCCCCAGCCATTCTGAGCTGCGTTCAACTCACCAAATGTTGCTGTTTTCTTTCCCCTCTGGACACTTGTATGTGCTCCTTCCTCTGCTCTCCCTCGCACTCCCCTCCTGCCTCCTTTGTTCCTAGTGTAGGAGCTGGAGGGCTGTTCCTGGTGGGAACGTGTTTAGGAGGCTGGGAGACAAGAGAAAAGAGTAGGGGGAGTGCTGGGAGCTTCCTGTGGTGGAAACATTCCTTGTCTGCCCGGCACTTGCCTTCTCCTGGGAACAGCAGTGCCTCTCCCTACATTTTGTGAGCTGCTCCCCACACGCAGGTGTGTGGTCCAGTCGGAGCCGCCACCTTACATGATCTTGCCTCCCTGTCATAGGGATTCACTGTGAGGTGGATGGCCCAACCATGCTGGTCCCCAAAAGTTTTCTAACCAGAGCTATTGAGAAATGGCCTCTTTCCTTTTTGGTTGAGGCTGAAAAGCTAGATTGTGGAGCTCCTTGCTGCCAGGTGCCCCGCCTTGTGGCAAAAGGTGACATTCAAAGAGAAATGAAAATGACAGGCTGAGGGGAGGGTCCTGACAGGGTTCTGGTCACTTCTAAGATCCAGGCGACTTGTTAACTTGCTGTCCTGTAGGGCAATGCTTCTCAGACTCTCTGTGGGGAAGGGCCAGATTTTTTTCCCAGTCTACTATAAATCACTACACAATAAAAAAAAACTTAAAAAAAATACCCTAAACACATTTTTTTAACACCTCATTTTTTTTTTTTTACTGTTGTATTCAACAGACCTAACATTAATTTGTCAATTTGTTATAAAAATTTGTCAACACTTGATCCTAATTTCTGTACTCACCTCGTCACGGGCTGTATCAAGCAGCCAGTCAGTGGCACACACTTTGAGTAGCCCTGCCCCAGAGGCCTTCGTCCACCCTTGCTGGCCCCAGCTCTGCATTCCAGCCTGAAGGAAGGGGGAAACAGAGGAAGTATAGGGCAAGCAAGTTCTTTTCAAAGAAGTAATGCTGCCCAAGGGGGAGGTGGGGAGGGGGAGGGTCGCAGTGGGAGTTTGGGGTTAGCAGATGCAAACTATTATATATAGAATGGATAAACAATAAGGTCCTACTGTATAGCACAAGGAACTATATTCAATATCCTGTGATAACCCCTAATGGAAAAAAATATAAAAAAGAATGCATATATATGTGTGTAACTGAATCACTTTGCTGTACAGCAGAAATTAACACAACATTGTAAATCAACTATACTCCAATTTAAAAAAAAGAGGTAACAAGTTTCACACATGCCTTTCATTCCATTCCACTGGTGAAAAACATGGTCACACTTAGTTGCAAGGAAGATGAGAAAAGATAGCCTCTAGCTGAGTGGACTTGTGCTGTTACTAAAAAGTTCCATGACTAAAATGAAAAAGGGGAGGACGATTATGGGAGACCACGGCTTTTGCCACATGCTGCTGAGAGCCACTAGGGGGCTGCCCCCAGGGCCTGACTCTATGCTTGGGAGTGCGGGAGGCTTGGCTACCTGGGGACTCTATTGGTATCTGCTGCTTTGCAGCAAACCACCCCAAATTTAGTGGCTTAAAATAACAACCATTTTCTTGACTCACATTTTTGTCGGTCAGCAATGTGGCTGGGTTCAGTTGGTGGTTCTGCCGGTGGTCTCGCCTGGGGTCGCTCATGCAGTTGTTGTCATCTGGTGGTTTGATTAGGGTTGGATGGGCTAAGATGTCCTCACACACGCATCCAGCGGTCAGCAGTCTTAAAGCTGGGATGCCTCGGTTCTCCCTGTGGCCTCTTCAGCAGGCTAAGCTCAGGCTCACTCACGTCCTGGTCTCTGTTCCAACCACAACCAGAGAGAGAGAGAGAGAGCAAACCTCATGCACAGGTGTGCTTCAAGCCTCTGCTTGCATCACATTTGCAAACGGCCCGTCGGCCAAAATAAGCCATATTGCCAAGCTTGGATTCAAGGGGAAGAGAGAAAATCACTTCTTGATGGGAAGAGCGG
>NW_006787408.1:3159646-3184651 GCF_000442215.2 Lipotes vexillifer
AGAGCGGTAAAGTAACGTTGCTGAGAAGCACAGGAGGAATGTTTCATAACATCCTCACAAAGAGCCTTCCATGGTGACCTCAGCTTCCACCTATAAGACAAGGAATGCCTGTCCTTGTTCAGGCTCTTGTGACCCTAAGAAAAAAAAAATCCCCCGATGCCCCAAGGAATGAGTTCTCTTTTTCAGGGTACATATGGCCTTGCCCTGCATCTGAAGGGCTGCCAGGAACCAAAGCAGTCCCTGGAGGCAGAAGCTCTTCCTCTGTCTCACCGCTGAGCTGCAAGGTCTTCCTCATGGCGCCTCTTCCCCCTCTGTCTGCTCCATTCTCCTCTCTGCTGATTGTTTTATTTCTATTTACTTCCAACACCTGGTCCCTCACAATTTCTGCTTGCCCTGGGCATCAACCTATGGCACCCTTTCACCTTCTGGCCCTGCGGCTAGCTGGCTCAGCCTCTCCATGTTTCCCCCATTCCTGTTCCAGAAATCATCACCTTGACCGGCTGGCTCATATCCTCAATCTGGACCACTTTGTGGTGGGCAGGCCAGCCTATAGATAGGCTGTCTGGAGCTCAGGTGTCCACATTTCCTCCAATCACCAGGAGAAATAGAAGAGCACTGTTGTAGGTTGAATGGCGGCCCCAAAATATATTCCATGTCCTAATTCTCAGAAGCTGTGAACATGACTTCATTTGGAAAAAGGGTCTTTGTAGATGTGATTGAGATGAAATTATCCTGGATTATTCAAATAGGCCCTAAATTTAAAAACAAGTGTCCTTCTAAGGAAAAGACAGACACAGAGGAGGCCGTGCAAAGATGGAGGCAGAGGTTGGCATTATTCAACCACAAGCCAGGAAATACCTGGCACCACCAGAAGCTAGAAGACTCAAGGAAGGATTCTCCCCTAGAGCATCTGGAGGGAGTGTGGCCCTGACAACGCCTTTTCAGACTTCCAGCCTCCGGAACTATGAGAAAATAAATTTCTGTTATTTTAAGCCACCAAGTTTGTGGTCATTTATTACAGCAGCTCTAGGAAACTAATATAGACACACTGCTCAAAATAGAGCCTCCTGAGCAGCAGGACCCATTGGTAAGGCAATTTCCCGGCACAGACATATAGGTCCCATAAGCACATACCTCATTCCCCGACCAGTGAGCGAACACCTCTGCTCTATCCTTCTAAGGCCTGAGACCTGCAAGTCAAGACAGCTCATACCCCAGTGTTCTACTCCTCAGCATCCACAAACATGATGCTTTCAAGAGGTCTCAAGCATAAAAGGATGTGAGAGAGAGATATGGAGAGACATACAAATATATTGGAATATTACTATACACACACACACACACAAAACACATACATTGGAATATTACTCAGCCATAAAAAAGAATGAAATCTTGCCATTTGTGACAACATGGGTGGACCTAGAGGGTATTATGCTAAGTGAAATAAGTCAAACAGAGAAAAACAAATACCGTATGACTTCACTTATGTGTGGAATCTAAAAAACAAATGAACAAATACAACAAAACAGAAACAGATTCATAGACACAGAGAAGAAACAGGCGGTTGCCAGAGGGGAGCGGGATGGGGGAAATGAATGAAATAGGTGAGGGAGATTAAGAGGTACAAACTTCCAGTTACAAAATAAATGAGTCACAGGAATGAAATCTATAGCATGGGGAATATAGTCAATGATATTGTAATATCTTTGTATGTTGACAGATGGTAACTAGATTTATCATCATGATCATTTTGTTATGCATAGAAATATTGAATTACTACATTGTGCACCTGGGACTAACATAGTGTTGTAGGTCAACTTTACTTCAATTAAAAATTTTTTTCCGGGCTTCCCTGGTGGCGCAGTGGTTGAGAGTCCGCCTGCCAATGCAGGGGACACGGGTTCGTGCCCCAGTCCGGGAAGATCCCACATGCCGCGGAGCGGCTGGGCCCGTGAGTCATGGCCGCTGAGACTGTGCGTCTGGAGCCTGTGCTCCTCAACGGGAGAGGCCACAACCGTGAGAGGTCTGCGTACCGCAAAAAAAAAAAGTTTTTTCCATTCCCTCTGAAAAAAAGAGTGAAAGTAAAGCGTAAGATGGAACGGTATTTTAAGAGGGAATTAATTATAAGATCATGGGAAGTGTTTTCTTTGGTTGTCTGTCTCTGAAGGACACAGAGTCCTGAGCATCCTTTTAGAGGCAGAGGGAAGAATCCAGGGAAGCAGAAGAGGAGACAGGAAGAGTCACATCCGGATGCCAAGCACATCATATTTCTGTTCACACAAATCAGAGCGTCATGGGAGGTTAGGACAGAAAGGGACTTTCACATTTAGCCCTTTCACTTTATGGGTGAAAAAGCAGAGGTCCGAGAGAAGAGTGACTTACCCAGGGCCCACAGCTGTTTGCTCCCGACATCCAATACCTTCCTTTTCCTGTGCGGCCAGGACTTCACAGTGTGCCCTTGGCAAAGACGACTGTTTTTTTAACTGACTTTATTCATGTCTCTACCCGTTGTGAAACGCCTCTTCTACTACTCTATTCCTGTGCCCTTTCCCTGCTTCCCTGGACATAGTGGCTCATGAACCCCTTGCTCCTGCCAAGTGCAGCTGAGGAAATAGGAGCGGCCGCTTGGCTGAGCAGACAGGAAAGGATGCACCGAAGGTGTGCTGGTCCTCCAGCCTGGCCGGGACCGCAGCATCTCCACCTAACTCTGCACATTCCTCTGCCTCCAGTGGAGAGCCCTGGGGTCTTCAGTTCCCGGCATTTCTTGCCAGCATGGTTCGAAGTAAGATCCTGGCAATAGAGTCACTTGCACAAGATTCGATAAACCAAAGATAGGAGAGCCCACCTTCTCTGGATTGGCATGGACAGGCGTGAGGTTGACAGTGGCCTCCAGGCGAGCCCCTGCAAGCTGCCCACATTGGTGCTGGGGCGATCCCGGCATCTTCTCTGCAGTCCTGGCACTTCCCGATTTTGTGCAGTAGCTTCCCTGACCTGCCCTCATCCAGCCCTCCCATCAGTTAGGTAAGCCTCTAAATCCCCAGTATTAAACCTTATGTATTTGAGATATATAGATTGGCTTCTGTTTCTCTGACCAAACCCCAACTGGCACAAGTAACGAAGCTGTGTAAAGGATGTGGGGGGGGGAGGATCCCTTTGGAATGTAAAAGGTTCCTCCTAGAAAGTGAAATTTTTTATATAAAGTGACAAATCGTCTCCTAGGTTTGTTTTTGTTGGTTTGGTAGGAGCCATCGTGGGTGTGTGACCTTGGAACCACGAGGTTAACATCAAAGCTCTCCTTTGAGACGTGTTCCAGGCAGGAGAGCCCCTCTGTCCCACCCTTGCCCATCACAAGATCCAAGAGAATCATGGTCAACACGGCCAGATCAAGGGTGAGTCTTCCTTCCCTCCAGGACTGATGACACATAGGGAAAAATCCAGAAGCCACAAGGAAGTCCAGAGCAATCTCTTTGAGTATGGCCATTCTATTTCATAAGAGCAAGGAGAAAAACAAGTTTACGTTACCTGATTTCCATGAAGAATGGGAACAAAAGTTAATCAAGTACAACTAATCTTTTAAGACACACTTCCATTGATATTTGGGCTAAATCATAGTATTTGCTGCCTTTTATTGACACTTTTCTATGTACTGCCTGAAGCTGTATTATATATTATCCTATTTAATCTTCCCAATAATGCCAAAGTGAGGACAGCATTTGCCCAGGTTCATAGAAGGCTGAGGCTCAAACAGGTCAAAACTGCCTGACTCCTGAGCCATCCTCTTTCCCCTGAGTCAGTCGGCTTCTTTTACTAGAAAGGAAGAAGGAAGAACAAGAGGAAAAGAGAGAGGCAGCAGGAAGAGGAAATGAGAGAGACGGACAAAGGGAGAAGTGAGGGGAGACACGTGTATAAGAAGAAAGGGGAGGGCTTCCCTGGTGGCGCAGTGGTTGAGAGTCCGCCTGCCGATGCAGGGGACGCAGGTTCATGCCCCGGTCCGGGAAGATCCCACGTGGCGCGGAGCTGCTGGGCCTGTGAGCCGTGGCCGCTGAGCCTGCGCGTCCGGAGCCTGCGCTCCGCAACGGGAGAGGCCACGGCAGTGAGAGGTCCGCGTACCGCAAAAAAAAAAAAAGAACGGGGAGAGAGGAGAGAGAAGGCCCAGGGGTTGTGCGAAGGTGGAGAAACTCATCTCCTCACCACCTCTACTCAGACCGTGTGCTTCAGAATGTCACCTCTGCTCTCGGCTGTACTGATTAGCTGGGTAGCCACTGTTCACAGCCCTTCATCTGCTCCTTATTCTCAGGCTTTCTGAGCCTCCAGTGTGAATGGAAAAAGCCACAGCAATCCACTGGGTAAAGAATTCTTTGGGCTGCCCCATCAGGGCTCAGAATAATGTTACGCCAGAGGGTAGATTAAATCAAGCAGAGCGACAGCCTCAGCCTCTGGGCTAATAGGGGATGGGAATCAGATTTGCCCTTGTGCCATAGGGTGGCTCATGAAGACTGTCTTGGACACTCTTCTGCCTCTCCTTCCAGGCCCTTCTCTAAGCACCCTCAATCCCACCCTGGTATCCTATACCCCCAGCTACCGCTGGGCTTACCATCATGAGATAAGGACATCCTCAGCCCCCAATGACTCAGCGAGCCCATCCTTGCTGTGTGTCCTGTGAGAAGGCAGCTAGGCAGAGGAGGCAGGACAGTGGCAGGTCTTCCTGGAGCCCTCCAGCCACACCCTGGCCATGGTCCCTCTCTGTGTACATGTAAGGCCAGGCCAGGGCTGGGAAGACCAAAGAGGGCACTTGAGAGCTGGTCCATATCTCCTGAGATCCTAGAGTCTCAGAGGTCCTGTGAGCCAGTCCTTTCATTTTATCAGTGGGCAAACTGAGGGTCAGAGAGGTAAGGGGAGGAGCCCAAGGCCACACTGTCTGCACACTGCTCACAGCCCCGACATCCAGCCCAGCGCCCTTCCCCCTGGCAGCTCCCAGGACCCCAGCGGCCAGTGAGCCAGCAAGAGCCTCACATGTGATTACAATTACCGTGGGCTTGGCCTGAGCCCAGCCACACCACAAGCACATCCAGGCCTGGTCGCTGGCCAAGTTTCCATCTCAGTAGAAAAATGAATAGGTTCAAGGGATACATGTTAATCTCAAACACACGAGTGGGAAGGAGTGGGGTGAGAGGGAGAGGCCAGCCAGGATTTCTCGGGCAATGTCAGTCCACCAATAGCTCCTGAGGAGGCAGAATGCCCCTGGCCAACAGAGAAAAAACAGGCTGTGTGCCTGCTAGGGGACCAGGACTGCCCACCTGTTGGGCATTATGGTTCAAGAGCCATCTCAGGATTGTCTGTGCTTATAAACCCTGCCGGCTCCTGGGCCCAAGATGGAACTCAGCTGGTAAGACTTGGCCGGGGGTCCGCATAGCAGTCCCCCCTCCTCAGTAGGCTCCTTTCTTGCAGTAAGCATTTTCCACAGCCTTTGTGTTTCTATCTTTCCTTCAACATCACCATCCCCTGCCACAGTTAAAGAAACTGAGGTGCAAGGATGAAGGATGGCCCGAGGCCGGGTAGCCGGAAGAGCTGGGATGGGCTAGGACACAGGCCAGTCTGGCCCACAGCCTCCCTCTGATGCTCCTGAGCTGCCCCGGGGCAGCCTGGGCTGTGCCTGGGACTCTCCTGCTTTCTCCTGCCCAGCGCCATGCCCAGCATCTGAAGACTTACTTCATGAGCTGTCGTCTTCATCTGCCCTACCTCAGCGGCATGGCCCTGGTGGGGTCCCAAATTCCACCCTAGCTGCCAGCTTCTGCCCCCCTAATAATGATGTCTCACATCCTTGAGGCTTCTACACTGTTTCTGCAGCCCTTCCACCCTCGAGACTAAAGTTCCTTCTTTCCGCCCAGACTTGAAGCAATCGTGAGCGGCACGCTGCTCCCAGTCTACCTCAACTCCCAGAACACCCATCTGCAAGCTGTGCTGAGTTCTGGCCTCAGAGAAGGCAGGGCATTTGAATTTTTCACCTATGATATATGTGCATCTACCCTTTGGGGGGCTTATAA
Source organism: Lipotes vexillifer (assembly GCF_000442215.2). NCBI lineage: Eukaryota > Metazoa > Chordata > Mammalia > Artiodactyla > Lipotidae > Lipotes > Lipotes vexillifer. The sequence continues at coordinate 3,165,691 of NW_006787408.1, forward strand.
CAAGTTCAATAGATATTAGGAGAACCACCACTCTCTGCCCTGGGGGCAAAGGAGTTAACACTTTGCTGGAACTGTACTAACAGCATGTGATATGCTAAAAACTCTATGGAGGACTGTAGCCATCAATTAAATATCAACTGTCAGGTGGGGAAGAGCTGTGGCCCCCAAAGGGAACAATGGACTTTTTGATTAGTGATGCCTCTGAGGGAATACCATTCCTCAGAAAATGAGGTCTGCCTCAGAGAAATGTGCTTATTTACACTGACTTCTAGACTGGCTGAGGACAGCCCAGGTCCTGCAGCCAAGCATCTGAGTGAAGGGGCAAGCAAGCTCGAGTGCGGCTTCTTGCCGACTGGGGGATTTACGGGCTTCCTGGATGGGCCAAGCAGCTTGGGTTTGAGGCCAGCAGCTGGGCCAGGAGGTTGGCCAAGGTTTTCTTAGACACTTTGCAAGCAGTTGGGCCCTTGGGGAAAATGTCCTGGACACATGGCAGGGTGGGGGGGAGGTTACCTGGTCTTCCATCTCCTCCAGAGGCAAGGCCTCAGCAGGGGCATTTTTTCCTGATGAGGCAGGGGTGGGAGCCACGGGGGTGGGTTGGGGAAACGGAGTACAGAAATGAAGCATTATTCTCAAAAGGCCATCTCTCTCTTTTTTCTGCTTTCAAAAAGCCCCCGTGATCACTTTGTATTTAAGCGAATCTTGCTTTTTCAAAGAAATGAAGAAAGAAAAAGAAGTGTTTCCAGGTCTAATTATAAAAACCGTAAGTCTGGAAAGATATGGAGGAAACTTCTGTCTCCTGGTTCTGCCTCCACCAGGTACCAGAGAGGCCCACAGGGAGCTGCTGGTCTGTGAACACCTTGCCAGGGGTGGGGAGAGCTCCATCAGCAGCCCCAGGGCCCCCAGTCTCAAGACACCCCACCCCCATTCTAGTCACATCCCCATTGCTGGAATTAAAGTCCATTTCTTTCAATTGTCGTGAGAACTAGACAATGACCAAGAGACTAGAAGAGCTGGTGATTTGAGTCCTTCTAGGCTCTGAGGGAAAGCAGGCTGGGGGGGGTCTCTGTCACCCCAGGGCACCTAGTTCTTAAAATCTCTGCCGCCCCATGAAAGGGCAAGCCCCAGATCTAGGGCTGCCCCAGTAGGACAACTGTCTGAACCACATGGCCAGGGCGGCATCCTCCTAAGCAGATGGCATCAGTCTCCTGGTCTTGTGCCGACCAAGAAAAACAGAGGGGGTGGCCCTGGATTTCCTGTTTGAAGATGTGCTAGTGGGTAGGGGGAAGTTGGGGGAGAGAGAAAGCATCTCATTCTCTCCCTCATCTATCAAATCTACAAATCTCGACTTCCCCAAGGTGAGGTAGAGGTGGGCTGACGGGGCCCAGGGAGCAGGCATCTGGCAGGAGCGGCCGGGCTCTGGCAGCTCCTCCAACTCTGACAAGCTTTGAGCTCTGAACCCAGGCCCTGGGGGATGCCCATCACCCCGCAGCAAACCTCTCCTTGCTCCCAGAGCCCCTCACAGCCCTGGCCACTCAAGATGACATTTTCTAAACACTGGAGAAAGAAGCAGGTGGGAGGAGAGGCCTGGGAGCTGGAGACGGCCCCAGGAGGAAAGCAGGCTCCCTGCTGAGAAAGGCCGAGGCACCCAGATACCACAGGGTACTGGACAAGGCCGGAGCACGGCTCTCACCCTGGCTCTGACACCACGCTGAGTGGGAACCACACAGCGGCGGGAGCCAGAGCCCTTGGCCTGGCCAGTAGTTCTGTGGTCATAACTCGTGCTCCCCTGAGCAGCCCGAGAACAGGCACTGCCCCCCACCAGCACCCCGTGCCCCAAGAGCTCCTGCAGAGCTGCCCAGAAGGGCGATGGCAGAGCTAATCCGATCAGCGGGTTTGAACGAAGCGTTGTTCCCTCTGTGCTTCAGTTACAGGACCAGGTCTGGCTCGCGGCCTTGCGGCGCTCAATATATATCTGGGGAAAGAATGACTTGCTGTATTACTCCACCTGGAGGGAGCTGGCGTTTTAGCTGGGACAAATTCGCCAGGGATGGAATTTCAGAGGCAGAAAGGATAACCGGTGTCCCTTAAAGCAAGCACGGAGGGGCTTGGTTAAGTGTAGGTGGCCTGCTTGGGGGAATCTGGATGATCCGAGCTCTTGACCCATCTGGGGTGTTTTTAGGTGTTTGTAGGAAAGTCATCCAACAATAACAACAATAAGAGTAATGATGGGTGCTACAGCGCAGAGGTGGCAGGGGTGGGGAATCTTCTGACGGACTCCAGAGTATAGTTTCAAGGTCACTTCCGGCCCCCCTTGAAACCTTCAGAATAACTGGAGCAGCTCAGCCTGCTGCCCTGTAACCCGAGAACCCCTGAAAAGTGGGCTGTTTGGGGCTCTGGGCTAGTCGCTCATTGAATCCCTACCCGCTTAAACTCTCACCTCCAAAGACAGTCATGCAGCCAACGCTTCAAGGGAGATCTGCAGCCCTCACACATCCCATGGATGATCTTTGGTTCCCCTCCAGCCTGGACAGGGTGAAATACAGCCTCTCGCCACTACCCAGCTCAGCGCGCTGCTGTCTCAGGACAGAAACCTTGAGAGGAATCTCAGCTCCGGCCAAGGTAAACAGAGGAGTTGGGACTGGCTAAGCCAGGTGGCTTCTTTCTCCCCACCTTCCGTGCCCCTGACTACCATCCTTTGGAGCCAGTGAGGTGTTTGGGTAACCCCAAGATCCCTCTCCACACTGTCTACAGCCAGCACCGGTGTTCCGGCAGCATTCCAGAACTGTGGCCTGGCTGTGGGTCGCTGCCTTTGAAAGGGTGAGAAGTGTGGGGCTCTGGCTCCCAGGAGAGAGGCTACCTCAAGCGGCCTGCCTCCTGCCTGCTTGGCCTTCCCTGACCAGGAACCCCTTTTGGGGAGGGGTGATTGTCCTCTGAGCAGGGGTCCACTCCCTGCCCGCTGCCAGAAGCAGCACAGAGTCCCTATTCTACAGGTAAAGGAAGAAACTTCCTGATCTCTCTCGCCATCCCATCCAAGGTCCTCCACGCTCCTCCAGGCCTAACCTCATGCTGAAATGCTGACATGTCGTCGTCCGCTGGGCTTTGTGAGAAAACCTTTCCTACCTTTGTGACTCAGGGTTCCAAAGCTTCACCACTTTCCCTTCTCCAGATAAAGAACCCCAGCATCTGACAGTGTTTCCTTCACTCTGGAACACCACCGTACCATAGAAATAAAACGCAAGCCATAAATGAGAGTTGTATCTGTAATTTAATGTTTTCTAATAGCCACATTTAAAAAAAAAGAAAGGTGACATTTGTTTGAATGATACGTTTTATTTAACCCAATATATTTATATTAACTCAAATGAAACTTATCATTTCAACCTTTAATTAACATAAAAAATTATCGATGAGATAGCTTACATTCTTTTTTTTCATGCTAAGTGTATTCGCTTCCTAGGGCAGCTAGAAAAAAAGTGCCACAAACAGGGTGGGTTAAAATAATAAAAATTTATTCTCTCATAATTCTGGAGGTTGGAAGTCTAAAATCAAGCTGTGGGCAGGGCCGTGCTCCCTCTGAAGGCTCTGGGGAAGAATCCTTCCTTGCCTCTTGTTAACTTCTGTTCGTTAGTCCTTGGCGTTCCTGGGTGTTCGGCTGTCTCCCTCCAGTCTCTGCTGCCCTCACCACACCACATTCCCTTCTGTGTCTTGATCTTCACATGGCCTCCTTATAAGGAGTCACTGGATTTAGGGATCGCCTTAATCCAGTAAAATGTTACTTTAACTTAAACAATTACAAAGATTCTATTTCCAGTTCAGGTCACGTTCTGAAGTTCCAGGTGGACATGAATTTTAGAGGGCGCACCATTCAACCCAGTGCAATGTCAGATTCAACTTGACCTGGTCAATAAAGTCCATGACTCCTTCCCCATCTGATTTTTGGCTCCTAAGTTTCTGTTCTGTTGTCTTTGTCCCTTTGTTTTCACTCTGGTGGTGCTTGGGGCAGGACCCCAGGTAAAAAGAAACAAGTGAGATTAATTTTAACAAGATTAATTTTAATTAACTTTAACCCAGTATCTCCAAAATATTATCTCAATATCTAATCAATACGGAAAAGGATCAACGAGATGTTTTACATTCTTTTCTTCAAAATCTAAGTCTTCAAAATCATGTATGTGACGCTTACAGCACATCTCAATCCAGACGAGCCACGTTTCAAGCGCTCCACAGCCGCAGGTGGCTAGTGGTACCTTGTTGGACAGCATGGCTCAAGAAATTAGAAAAAAAAGAGTGAGGCCTATGGTGATGCAGGGGACGTCCCTGGGGAGGTTGGGGTCGGGGGAGGGCCAGGAGTGGCATTTCCCCAATGGCTCCACCACCTCCAGGTTCTGGGTCCACTCCTGATTATCTTTCATCTGTGTCTCCTGGTGGTGGAGACGGGGTGAGGAATCTCTGAAGTTAAGTCAGAGTTACTGCCAGTCTCTTAAAGCTGCAAATGACAGCTCTCTCCTCTCTCTCTCTCTCTCTCGCTCTTTCACACAAACGCACACATACACACACACTCACGTATCTTGAGAGCCTTCCAATTTTCTTCTGCTAGTCACGGACTTCACAAAAAGTGACTCAACCTTACATAAGATCTGAGGGGGCCCAGGAGGGTGACTCACTGCCTTGAAATTTCCAGTGGGTTACACATGTCTTCTTAGATGATTTTTAAAATTTTATCTTTAATGGTTGTCAAAAAGAAACAATTTGGTGTGGGAGTCAGATTGGGAGGAGAATCCCGCCTCAGGGCGGGAAAGGATAGTTGTGATGGACAGGAGGGGACTGGGCCTGCGGACAGGGCCCTAGAAGCGTCAGGATTCAGAAGGTTCTGGTGAGAAGGGAGGATGCTTCCTCTCAGGACCTCAGGGCATTTCAAGATACTGTGTTACAATCACCTCAAATAACAAGAGTCAGCCCCTGGGGTCTCCAGGAAATACTTTGATTTAGGGAGGTTTGAACAGCTTCAGTGTCACTGCTGCCTAAAAAGCTGCAGAACGCTGCAGGGCAGGGGTTCCCAGCTAGTGCCACAAAGTAGAATCCTCTGGGGAGCTTTTTAAAATCCCTACGCCCAGTCACACCCCAGACCAGCTCGATCAGGACCTCTGGAGATGGCGCCCAGGCATCAGTATTTTTTGTAGGTTTCCCAGGTGATTGCAACATGCAGCCCATGAGGAGACCCTGCTGGTGGAAGGGCCTGGGGCCCTTTTACACCAGGTGGATTATTCCAGTCCTTGATGCCTAATGAGGCCCTAATGCACAACGGGGAATTGTTAGTTTACAGGTGGTGGCGACTTCCCCCAGAGAACTAGAGCCTCTGTTTGGCCAGGACTAGGAGGTGTCTTTGGGTGTGAAACGTGCAGCCCCCAGGGAATGGCCTGCATGGGCTGAAAGTGTGGAGGAGGGCTACTGAATTGCCTCATGTGAAAGAAATACCAGGAATTGGAGAGTTGGGGCTGGCAGCTGGAGGAGAGAGGCACTGCCAAGGAGAACATTCAGGCATTCAACTAGTATCTGTGTGAAGGAATAGCCATCGACGGTCTTAGGAGTGTGTGACAGGGACTTCCCTGGTGGTCCAGTGGTTAAGACCAGGCGCTTCCACAGCAGGGGGCATGGGTTTGATCCCTGGTCAGGGAACTAAGATCCTGCATGTTGTGTGGCCAAAAAAAAAAAAAAGTGTGACATTCTGTTTTAAGGTCTTTGCTATGTCATGGCATGGGGTCACCTCCCTCTCCACCCTCGTGCCTTTAGTAAGTGACAGGACAGAGTGTTCCAACGCCAAGGAGACAGGACAACTGTTCCAGGCCGGTTCCCACCCCACCGCACAGGCACCCTCAGAGCTGCCAGGAGTGCTGCCGGGTCTACCACCGTACCTGGTGTATCAGGCAGGGGCCCAGCAGGAAACAGATGACACGCTCAAAACGGATAATGTGAGAGAGTTGAAAGAAGGGACTGTTTACAGAGCTGTGGGAAGCTTTGTGTGTGTGTGTGGATACCATGGAGCTGGTAACAGCCCAGCACCATTAAATCCACTAGGCCTGCGGGGATGGGGACAGAACAGGCTGTGGGCCGCATGACGAGAGCTGTGACCTTCTGTTTGAGGGGCACAGACAGCTCTCAGTGACCCCACAGGGAGGGAGTAGGGGCAATGATGTTATGGGTTGAATTTCATCCCCCCAAATTCCTGTTGAAGCCATAACCCCCAGTGTCTCAGAATGTGACAGTATTTGGAGACAAGGCCTTCACAGAAGTGCTTAACTTTAGACAAAGTCGTTAGGATGGGCCTTAATCCAATCTGGCTGGGATCCTTATAAGAAGAGGAAGTTTGGTCACACAAAGTGACACCAGGAACAGAAGTACAGAGAGGAAAGACTGAGTGAGAAGACAGTGGAAAAGTGGCCATCTGCAAGCGAAAGGGAGAGGCCTCAGAAGAAACCCAACCTGCCGAAACCTTGATCTTGGACTTCTAACCTCCAGAACTGGGAGAAATAAATTTCTGTTGTTTAAGCTACCCAGCCTGTGGTACTCTGTTATGGCAGCCCTAGCAAAGGAATATAGATGAATACCCCAAATTTACCCTCCTCCCTCTTTACAAGCTCTGGCTGGTGCCTCACCCCCACTGGCCAAACCCCACCAAAAGCAGGGGAGCATGAGAGCAAGTGGGCATGGTCCATACAGGTCAGGCCCCAGGCAGGAGAAGGTGGAGCCTGGACCTGGAACTACAGACAGAGGGTGTCTGTCTACTTGGCGGGGGTGGGCGGTGTTGAGCCAACTTAACGTATCAGAGGACGGGCGACCAGGCATCTGACACCACGTTTACAGGTAGGACACAGGATGGTGTGGTGAAAGTAGGCCACCACTTGGACCAAGATTGGGAGAAAACAGAAAAAAATGACAATGTTTGGCAAGATGGTGGCTGACTCTTTTGTCAAACTTTTCTTTACCAATATGGTTAGGGTTTTTAGCCTAAAAAGAGAAAATCCAGAGGCAGACTTTTCGGTAGAAGCAACTCAATCTACCTTGGGGGACAGCTATTAGGGGGCAGGGAGGCGGCAGGGGTATAGTGGATGAGGGCAGGCAACTCCCTTGAAATATTACAAGCACCACTGGAAGAAAGGTGTCCAGGTATCTTGTGCACGAGAGCCCCCTTCTTGCATAGGACAGGTGATTCCCCAGCCCTGGACTCCATCTCAACATGGGGCACACCCAGGGCACGGTTCAGAGAGGAGCTGCCCTAAATGCCCCTCACCCCTCACTTCTGCCCCCAGAGTCCCTGGGGAGCTGCCATTCTAGACTTGGTCCGGTGTCCCCACCTTAGGTCTCTGAGCGCCGTGCATGTCCTCCCTACTGGGTGGGACAGGCCAGGCTGCCAGCTGCCCACCCCAGCCCTTCTCCCTCTCCACACTGGAGCCCTCGTGTCAGTGTCCCAGGACTGCTCACCAGCCTGCCCTCCCTGCCAGCCCCTTCCCTGGCTCAGCCCCTGGGCCCGCAAGCCTGGGTTTTCCAGATTAGAAGATGTCGACTGTCCTCATAGGCTCTCCTCCTGGGGACCTCAGGCTGGGCCAGGTGGAGGGGCTCTGAGAATATACCTGCCTTTCTTACCCAGAGCTGACATGTACTCAGCTGCTCCCCGAGCCTCCTTAACTTACAGGAATCGATAAGAGGAAATCAATGACACAGGATCACCTACCTCACCAAGCCAATGTGAGGGCTGCATGAAAATCAGGACTGGGGTTCAGAGTGTGTGGCATACAGACGTTTCTGACAAACGGGGAGATTACAACCAGATTACAGAGGCCTCTGGGAGGGAACACAGCTGGACGCCTCCCTTTCTGGATGGCCGCGGTTCGCGGTAAGATCTCCCATCTGCAGGGTGCCACCATGTGCTGATCTGAGAGCTCTCCGCGTCCCACCTCCTATAAGACTCCTGATCATTCCCTGGGGGTGGGTGAGGAGGAGAGAGAGGCTGTGATTCTCCCCATTGTGAGCCTGAGGCAAGCGGGACAGAGTGGCCGTGTAACCAGCACACAGTCAGGCATACAGCAATGACACAGCCAGGACTTGAACCCTGGTAGATTCAGGGGCTGCTCTCTGAGTCACTAGCTTAGTTTCCTTGTAGCTGAAGGTAGCCATAAAGGTACTCACCGCTTCCAAAAGAATAAGAAGAGGCCCACCTGAAGACGACACAACTGGTCCTGTGAAGTCCAAAGGAGCTCCCTGCCTCCTACTGGCTGAGGTCCAGCTCTGTCCCCAGGCTATGGTGGTTGTCCCTGAAGAGACCAGCTCTTTCTTACCTCACTGGGGCTCGGCTGGGCTCAGAGTTCCTGCAGCCCTGCCCTTCCCCCCACTCCCCATCCCCTCCCCTCCTTAGTATCGACCCACAGATTCAACCATGGATTTACAGATCTCCACAGGAGGGATGAACTATGGGTAACAGTAGGAACAGCTCCAGTCTTCTGGAGTCCAGCCTGGGGACTGCTTGACTTGAGCACTTGACCCCCAAGATATTAAGCAGAGGTCTACATGTTTAGGATGCATTAGTCAAATATGGGACACGGGCTGGGAGTCCTCTGGGGGGAAGTGGACTCCTCCCTAACCACTGCCTGGCCACCCCCAGCACTGGAATGGCCCCAGCTGTCTGGCTTAGAGGTGTTGGGGGAGGGGGAGATGTAGGCCTTTAATCTTCCTCTTCTTGACCCCAGAAAGAATTGATGGTCCTACATTAATCAGCTTCTCCCTCCAGGCAAAGCGCTGAGCAGGGAGACACAGGTGGGGCACTTCTGATATTATCCCTTGTTAGAAAGCCAGAGATCTCCAACAGGCGTCTGTGGAGTTTTCAGTCCTCATTTCATATACATTCAGAAAACACAAGACATTCTGATACTAATACTAGACAGTGGGTGCTTAATAATCACCAAGATCGCCCAACGCAAGCTTGCAATGTAAAATATCTCATAATTCTAATTAATAGCACATACTATTTGTGAGGGACATTTATGGAACAGGGACTTCCTAAGATCTTTTTTTCTTTTTTTAATTTATTTATTTATTTATTTTTGCAGTACGCGGGCCTCTCACTGTTGTGGCCTCTCCTGTTGTGGAGCACAGGCTCCGGACGCGCAGGCTCAGCAGCCATGGCTCACGGGCCCAGCCGCTCCGCGGCATGTGGGATCTTCCCGGACCGGGGCACGAACCCGTGTCCCCTGCATCGGCAGGCCGACTCTCAACCACTGCGCCACCAGGGAAGCCCCTAAGATCATTTTATGTGTGCCTAAGAGAATACACCTGCCGTAATGAGCACTGTCTAGCAAAATGGCTTGAGAGTTGCAGGGGCAAAGTGGTTGTTACTTGAAGCCACCCAACTTGACACCCTAGAGATAGGTCTGCACCTGAGGGAGTGACTTGTCACATGAAAAGCTAAAAGAATGACACCACGGGGACCAAACGACCCAGCTAGGGACCCTCCAACATGGGGAAGAGGACATACTTGTACCCATTTTTCAGTGAAGCAAGAAGTGGTAGGGACACATAACTACCTTTGGCAGGAAACCCAACTCGAAGTAACTTAAACCATCTTGCATAACAAGAAATCACAAGTTAGGCTGGCTCCAGCAAGGGTTAATTTAGCAGCTCAATGTCATCACAAAGGTCCCAGGTTCTTTCCACATTTCTGCTCGGCTATCCTTGGTGCTCTTGTCAGCCTCGGGCTGGTAACTACAAGCTTACAGTGGTTCCAGACACAATATCCAGAGGTGTAGGAGAGATCTCCACCTATGAGAATGAAAAATCTTCTTCTGAAGCACCCCTAATAGACTTCCCTCTTATATCTCATTGGCCAGAATGGGGTCACATGTCCATGCCTAAGCCAATCACAGACAAGAGGAATGGAAACTTCATGATTGGCTTGAACCAATCGGGACCCAGCTTGTGAAGCTAAAGATAGGCCCAGCCTGGGCTGAGGCACAAGGCTGGCTGGGGGAGAGTGGGTGCTTGGATTAAGTCAGGTTCTGTTACTGAGCAAGAAGCTACACGCCAGCTGAGGCCAATTCCAGGAGTTGGCACATAGCAGGCACCAAATACTTATAGTCATTTCCCTTTAAGCATCTTGCCAAAGGGCACAGAGCTATAAGTGGCCTGGCCAGAACTCAAATCCACAGAGAGGAGAACAAGAGGGCTAAAGATAAGCTGGGCTTGTTCACAGTTGTCCCCCAGGACAGCTCCCATGATGAAAGGCCTCGTTCTCTGGGGAACTGGCTATTTTGTCATCCTGCAAGTGAGGGCTGCAGCAATAGCTTTCTGGAGCAGGGGTCCCCCCTCCACTCCATGGTGACCCCGTGAGTCCCACCTCTGCCAGTATCCAGCCAGCCCAGCTCTCACACCACAGCTGCATTTTTCCACCTCTTCTGTACAAAATAACTCCCCAAAGTCTGACAGTTTTTCCTCTGTCTGCACTTGATTTATGGCTACAATTACAAGCTTTCCTTCACACAGTCCGCATGCCAGCAGATATCTTTTGCAAGTCAGCAGCGTTGCCCTCCCAGCTCCTGGCTCAAATCCCCAGCGTGAGTGCTGCGGAGGACCCTTCCCTCCACATTCTGAGATACCAGGCCCTGCTCCCCACCCCCGCCTCCCCATCCCCAGATGGCTGGGCTGCCTGGGATGCATCAGAGTTGGGCAAGAGGTTAGGCGATGTCTTTCAACAGAGACCCGAAGAGACAGTAAAGGCAGCTCTCCCCACCAAACAGCCACCTGGGATGGCTCAGAGAGCAGCGTCTGCAGTCAAGGGGGCTGGCTACCTCCCTAATGAGATCTTTACCATATGTTTCAGAGGGTTCCCATGTTTAAGAACAGAAAAAACCCTGGGCCATGTTTGATCGGTACCCCAGCCTCACTTCTGCCCCTTTTGCCGCCTCTTCCTAAAGTAACCACTCTGGAGTCCAGGTCTCTGGTTTGAATCCTATCTCTGCTTCTTCAAAAGTTACTTACCTCTCTGTATCCCAAGTTCCTTCTGTAAAATGGGAATAATGATACCCATTATTAGCTCTACCCCATAGAGATATTCTTGGATTAAATAGGATTAGATTTAAGTCCTTAGCATAGTACCTGGCATGTAGTAAGTGTCCTCTCAATGTTCTTTTTTTATCCTTACCATCATGGGTGTTTATTTGCTAATCCAGAGTGACTGTTGGGTACCACTCACTGAGCATCTCATCCCACCAGGCACGATGCAGGTTGTCTCTGAGTGGGATCCCAGTGGTCCTCACAGCCTTCCTGGAAGACAGCACCCCCATCCTGCAGTTGAACAAACCCAAGTACGAGGGGCCAGGAAGTGGTCCAAGTTCTCACAGCCAGAAAGTGGGAAAACAGAGATTGCATCCCAGATCTGGCTGGGTCCACTTTTTCACTACAGCAACTGCCTTGCAACTCCATTTTATCCGAGGGATGTTTTTGGAGGATTTGGGGGCAACTGGAGAAATCTGAGATGTGGGAAAGGGACGTCGCCCAATTAGGAAACAATGCCACAATCCCAGAGATCACCAGGCATCCTGGGGCTCCTGAGAAAAGAAGGCAGGGTCTGGAAAACCCTCACAACCTCCCACGTCTGTGACTTTTGTTGTCTGCCACCCGATGCTCCACAGCGATCCTGGGAAACTTGATAAAAGGAGAATGGCCTCCAGGGTCACTGCATGGAAGCAGGCTGAAAAAAAAAAAAAGAAAGCAAGCCAGGCATGTCAGGGCAGGGAGGTGCAGGTGTGGCCCTCAGCCTGGAGAGGGAAAAAGTTCTGTCTGTCCCTTCCCACCGCCCTCCTGGGCCAATTCAAGGATGTCGATGGGGCCTATGGGCTAGTGGGTGGGGTCACTGTGCACTAGGGTGTGGCCCCTTGCAGGCCAAGCCAGAGCGGTGCCCAGTTGGGGGCTGAGTCTAGAGACGAAAGGCCCAGGGGTCGCTTTCCCTTAGAACAGATGTTTCTCCATGCATCTCCCTCTCCCTACTTGTTGCAAGTAGCCCTAGATGGCTCTTCCTGCCCCACCCCAAGCCTGCTCCATTCAGAAAATGTGAGCCTGAGTCTGATCCCAGGAAGGCCACCTGGGCCTTGCAGGCCCACATGTCAGGCCCCTGCTGCTTCTGTGCTGGCCTCTGCTTCCCTGAGACCCGGGTGTGGCCTTGTGGGGTTAAGAGGCCCTTTGGTCCAAGACTCTGGGCCCCGATTCTGAGGAAAAAGGTAGTCCTGTGTTGGTTCCTAGGTTTAGGGTCAAGGGCCCAGCTAGTAACAAAGTATCCTATTACTTTGCTTGACCTTTTTCTGAGAGGGGCTGGGAGGATGGGAAAGATCTGGGTACTTCTGAGTCCTCTGATCTGACATCCATCTTATGGCCACCTCAGTCTCACTGTGACATTGACAGCAGGACGTGGCAGCTATACTGGAAAAAGAAAGCGAGAAAGAAAAAGGAAGGTGGGCTATGTCCTTGAGCCTCTGCAGATAAAAAGTTGTGTCCCCGGGTCCTGGGAGTCTGGCAGCCTAAAAGTCCATGTACTTTCCCTGACATGCGACCCGCAACCCCAGTGGCATTTAACTTAGCAAGGCGGACAAGTGCAAGAGAAATGAAGACACTGGGGGTAGGGGAGTAGATGAGGGGGGAGACGGGGAGCAGCGGTGACCGAGAGCTGGGGAGGGAGCCTGTGTCTTGTGCCCTGTGGGGCTAACAAAGCATCTGGACTTAGATCAGACCCCTTCTGGTCCCATAATACAAGCTCTCACGACACCAAGGCAGCTCTGACAAACTGCCCTGTGTCACTCACACCAGAGCAGGTTTCAGGCCTTTGGGGTGAGGATGGGATAGCCAAGGCCAAGGTCCGGCTGGCCAGTGGGAAGGTGGGTGGGTGGGGTCCTCAGGAGGGAGGCTGCAGGTTCTGAAGCAGAGGCTGAACCTGCAGTAATGGGCGACTGGGTGAGGTGGGGAGGAGTGGATAGGGCTCTGAAGGGAGCAGAGGGGAGGCCCCTGGGAACACAGCGTTCTCAGGAAACAGCAGTTCCTGTTGTAAATCCTGGCCCGTCGCCTCCCACAGACTTCCCGATTCTGAACTGCCTGGCCTCGGTGCTGGCACCTTCCCCACACGGAGCAGGAGGGCAGACTGGCCCCTGTGAAGGTCTGCCGTGTGGCACGGGCTGCAGGACGCCCACCCTGACTCCCTGGGGGGCGGGGTCCATTCCCACTGTGCAGAGGCTGAGCCTCACCCCATAGCGAGTCACTCAGGGCTACTCAGGGCAGTCAGTCCCCGAACTGGGACTGCAGGGACTGCATTCTCATCCCAGTTGATGTGCTACGGAAGGGCACGTCACTTCTTTGCGCCTCCGTTTCCTTGCCTGTAAATAAGAATGCTAGATCTCAGAGCCACCTTTCAACTTCAAGGTTCTAGATTCCTCTTTTGGAACCAGGGGTGCCACATTAATGGCTTGCCGTGTATTCCTAAATTGGTTTATATTTGGGTGTTCTCAAAGCTCCCATGGTAAGAAAGACAGCCTTTCTCTCTTGGCATGTCTGGACGTTCTAGGGGAGAGGCTTCTGCCTTGCTAACAGGGGCTGAATCTCCCTCTGCCTCTGAATTAAATTCCCCTCAACAAACATTGACTGGGCCATGCCATGTGCCTGTCTCGGGGCTGGGCATCATTGAGCCTAAGAAAAACTTCCCTCCAGGAGTTCTTGGTCTAGTAGGGGAGACGGTCAATAAAACCTCGCTGACATAGGGTAAGAGAGCAGGTCAGGGAAGGAAACAAATAGCTCGGTCAGGGAGGTCAGGGAAAGGTTCACAGAGGAAAAGGGTCCTAAACTGGGTTTTAAAGGGTGATTAGGAGTTCAATTAACTAAAGCACAAAAATACCCTAAGGGCTTCCCTGGTGGCGCAGTGGTTGGGAGTCCGCCTGCCGATGCAAGGGACGCGGGTTCGTGCCCCGGTCTGGGAAGATCCCAAATGCCGCGGAGCGGCTGGGCCCGTGAGCCATGGCCGCTGAGCCTGCGCGTCTGGAGCCTGTGCTCCGCAGCGGGAGAGGCCACAACCGTGAGAGGCCCGTGTACCGCAAAAAAACAAAAGTACTGTAAAAAAAAAAATACTCTAGGCAGAAGGAATAGAATGTGCAAAGGCACAGAGGTATGAAACAGCGTGAACTGCAAGGGTCGAAAATGGGATGAATGTGAAGCGGAGGGGAACACCAGGGATGAGGGTGAGGCTGTGAGTGGAGGCAAAGCGAAAGGCCTAGTGGGCAGCCTGAAGGGATTGAGCTTTATCCTGAGGGCCGCAGGGAGCCATTGAAGGATTTAGACAGAAGATGACATGAAAATCTGTTTCTCAGAAAAAAACACTATAGTGTGGAGGGCAGGTCATGGGCGAGGGTGGGTGAGGGGAGGGTGGAGGCAGGGAAAGCTACTGGGAGCTATTGCAACAGCCCAGTAAGAAGCAAGGAGGACCGGACACAGTATGGTGGGCATGGGATCAACAGCCACCCAGGGGAGGGAGGCAGCGGGAGCAGAAGCCATCAGAAGTGGCCGGGAGGAAGAAGATCCAGAAACCAGTTAGGTGTGTTTCATGCTGCAGGCGGGCATGATCTTTGCGCACCCAGTGAAGCTGTTCTCAAAGGAAACGAAACCTGGGCTCCCAGCCACCTTCCCTGACCACGAGACGTGCCTCTCTCCTCGTGCTCTCCGGGTGGGCGTGGGGTGGAGTCTGTGACCCCAGCCTGGCCAGACCGACTTAAAACACCTTTCTGGGTCCCAAACAACCTCCCACCTTCCTCTGTCTCAAGGCCCAGAGTTCTGGTTCCCATGACAAGAGGCAGAAATTCTAGGACTAGGGAGAGATGAAGGGATCCACCCAAAGTCCCACCAGTCCAGCAACCGCCGGTCCCAAGGCTCCTCCAGACCTGAACCCTCCCCTTAGACCTGTGGTTTTCAATGGGGACAATTTGTCAAAGTCCTGAGACATTTTGGGTTGAAGGGACAGGGGGTACTACTGGCATCTAACGGGTAGAAGGTGGATGTGCTGCTATATATCCTGAAATGCATAGGCTGGGCCCTCACAGCAAAGAATTATCCAGCCCCCAATATCAGTAGTGCCGAGGCTGAGAAAGCCCGTTTTAGACAAGGGTGTCAGGGGTGCCCCTGCTCACAGAAGCCAGCAAGAGCCTAGATGATCAAGCAGGGCTCCCAGGAAGGTGTCCCAGTGATAAGAATAATCCTGCCAAGAGCAAGAGTCTGTGTTCCCAGGGACTGATGTGTTCAGAGGGGCTGTGACCAGCCCTATGTCTCCCAGGGGCAGGGGCAGGGGCAGGGGCAGGGGCAGGGGCAGGGCCTGGCCTGGAGCCCACCTCTGTGGCTCCTTGGCCAAGTCCCAGAAGCCCCCCTGTGTCTTCTCTGAAGGGCAGAACCTGCCTGAATTTTAGGGGCTCCTCCCCTCCCCCTCCCAGCACCCTCACTCCAGCCGGCTAGGGGAATTTTTTCTTCTTTGGAGCTTACAGCGTGTTCAGCCGTCTCTGACACTGTGGGCTACAGGGGCCTGGCTGGGCGTCCGTCAGGAGCAGCGCAGAGCCCACCCCCCACCAGCCCGACTCAGTGTTTTGGCAACTCACCCAGAACACACACACACACGCCAAACGAAAGCAGGGCTGTCTCCAGGACATGCGTCTGCCCCACTGTGGCTCACTTTTATTTGTTTATAGACCAAACTGGCCTGCATTTGCTGTCGGTTTAACCCAGCACCCCTCATTCCCCATCCCCATCCCCGCCTTGGGCCCATGCCCTGTCCACCCTTCGGACTCCCAAAGGTCCCTCTGCCTGGCTGGCCCTCCCCTCCTGAGCCTGGGACACAGATCCCAGAGGCCCCCACGGCGCCCAGCCTGAGTTTGGCAGCATCTCTTGCAAGTCAGGACACTCTAAGGGGAAGTGCGCCATCAGACCAGCTGGGGTTGAGGTTGGAGAACAGGCCCAAGGGAGTGGGATTGTCAGGCTTGGAGTCCGGCTGCTCCCCTTCTGCCCTGTGACCTCGGGCAAGTCCCTTCACCTCTCTGTGCCTGCCTTCACATCTGTAAAATGGGGGCGGTAAGAGCAGGGCTGTGGTGAGGACTCCCAGCTGCAAAGTATCAACACATAGAGCAGAGCCAAGAACTGGATAACGATGAAGGGCTATTAGTATTATCATGTGGCCTTGGTGCTCCTTTGTGAAGCCTAAGCCCTAGAGTCCTGGTCTTTGGCCCACCAGGGTCTCTACACAGGGGTGAAGACCAGCCCCCTTCCTGGCCAGATCCAAGGCCAGGATGCTGACTGGGCGAGATAAGGTAGGGGACACTTTTTCGGGCAGAGGCTGTCATATTCCTTCTCCCTCAATGGGCACCACCCTGAGGCAGAGGGTACAGTTCATTGGCGGGGCGGGGCGGCGGGGGGAGCAAAGCCTGGCCCTTGCGTCAGGTCTACAGAGAGACTGTGGACCTCACTTCCAAAGCCTGGATCCCTCTCTCTGTTCCTCAGGCCAACCCCTCTCCCTGTGCCAGCCCTGCCTTCCCAATTGCCACATCCACAGACCGCCATGACTTTTCTGAGCCTGTCTCTGGGCAGAGGGGCAGGGGTACCCCTGGTCCTGAGGCTGAGGAGGTCAGCCTTCTGCTCCAGGCTTTCACGTTCTCCATTTCTTTTCTGTGTGTCCATGTGTATCTGAAATGTACACATTGCTATACAAGTTCAGTCTCCTGCCACAGTCCTCATGGGTCAATATACAAGACTTCTACCCCTGATACCATAAATTTGTTCCATCGCTTCCCACCCTAGGACACGTACTGGGCCCCCTTCCATCAACTTCACCCTAGGAGGCACTGTACCCTTTTCTCTTTCCCAATTCCCAGGCTTCCTCTGCACCCCCTCCCAACCCTCCCTAACCCCAGCACAACAGTCCCGCTGCCTTTTTTTTTTAATTCTTCACCTCATTATTCCTCTGCCCTGTGGTCCTGTATCCTCCCCAAAGCTGGCCCTGCAGGAGACTGCCTGTTCCCGGGGCAACCCCTCTAGGAGGAGGGAAAATTCCAGTCTTTAGAACACCTTTAGGGCCTTGACTTCCAGCTAACACATCTGTAGGCCCTGGTTTTCAAATGATCTGTAATTAATGTGGTTTTTGTTATTTAGCACTCTCTCATCAAAGGACTCATTTATTCCTTGCAACAATCTGACAGATAACGCCACATTTAAGGCTTCTTGTGAGTAGCCCCAGTGAGATGAATGGAAGTCCCAGACTCCTCTGCCCACCTTGAGTTCCCGTTGCCAATGTTAATTAATTGCTATGAAGGATGGGAAACAGGAAGGGGAGAAATGCCATCTTCCCTTTCAGACTAGGGATGCCCTGAAAGCATTACCTATGGTTATCTCAAAGGTAAAGGCCCCGTCTCCTCCAAACGGGGACATCCCCAAGATACTGAGCTACTGATTTGGGTATCTGGTTGCCCAGAACTGTGGAAGCCTGCTCTAGAATGCAGCAACATCTCCTCTGAACTGGCCCCCAAATGGCAGTTTTCTGTACACCTCCACCCCAGGATAAGAATTTAAAGCCCCCCTTCCCTAAGCACACCACATGGGGCTCTTGGCTAAATAGCTGGCCTCTTGCATCTCCCCTCACCCCCTCCTCCCCCATTACCCTAGAACGTGGGAGATCCACAGTGAATGCTTGATAAACACTGGTGGCCGGGGAAGGAATCTGATCCTCTGGCACAGTGTTCTCAGGAGCGGCTGAAGAGAATCAGGCAGCCATCAAGGACCAGGACAGCCTCTCCTCTCAGTCTCCAGCCCTGAGCGCAGGGCCAGATGATGGGGGAGGGGGCAGCCTGAGGGGGGTAAAGGTGATGACAGGGGATCAAGGTGGTGGGAGGAAGTGGTCCCAATGGTCCAAGGCCCTGTCTGACTTTTCAACTGGGAATTTCTGCTCCCCGCCCCCCCCATATTCCTCACCCCCAACACTCCAACCTCACTTTGCACAATCAGTGGATTCCTGAAAAGATGCCAGGAAATTGGGTTTTTTGGGAAATCATACCCTGTTCTGAATGCCCAGTGGGGAATGCTGTGTTGAAATACATCTTCTGTAAATCCTTTTGTAAAGTAACACCCCTTCCCATGACCCCCATTGCCCAGACCGGGTGAGTTTCTCTAGGAAACTTCCTACTTTAATGAGCTGTCCCCCCACTTCCTACGTTAATGAGCTGTCCCCCCGCCCCAGACTCACTTGGTCTGGAGGTGGAGGCCAGACTGGGGGACCCTCTATCTCAGAGGACAGAAAGGACAAATAATGAGATGTTTGCCTGGTGCCGGCGGGACCTTAGCCCCGCAGCGCTGTGAGTCACAGACGATGAGTCACCCCTGCATTGTTTGTGTGGATGATCCTTGGAGGGATCAGTCAGACTGCAGGGGAAGTTGACTTTTCTCATCCCCCTTTGGGCTTGTGAGTTTGAGTGTGTGTGTGCCTGTGTGTGCATATGTGTGTGTGTATGCGCACACAGGGCAGCACGTACCTGGAAAATCACTATTTCCTAACACATCTGGGTTAAAAATGACTGCCCTTCAATCACAAGCTTGTGCCTTAAAAGTAGCAGGATCAAGGCTGTACAGCATCAGCCTTTGGAAGCCTCCCTTGGGGGTGCAGTGGGGAGGTACCACTCCCTGCTCCCCTAAGCAGGGCACCCCTTCCTCCTCTGGCTCACCTCTCCCCTCTCACCAGTCACATCGAGGTTGGTTTTTGTTTCCTCTCCCAGACTGAGCTCCTTAAGGGCAACAGCTGTGGCTCATTCATCTTTGCACACTTGGCACAGTGTGTTACACATAATGTATGCTCCTTAAATAATTTGGGGCCAATGTCCCAAGTCCATTGTTGACCTTGACCCCCGCTGTTCCCTAC
>NW_006787408.1:3184842-3191490 GCF_000442215.2 Lipotes vexillifer
CCTACACAGTTAATGAACAGAGCCTCTCTTGCCTCTGTGGAAGCCTGAATTCTCCTGGGCTGACAGGGCTGAGAGCAGATGGTCTCTACATGCCTCTCCGACCCCATCCTGGGGAAACCGAAGCAGGAGGTGCGTGTTTTCTGATACAGGGAGCATATTCTGAAGAACACGAACCCTGCAGAGAGAAGAGCTTGTTTCTGAATTGGTTGGGATGTGTTTGGCTACCAAGAACTAATGTCCCCTGGAGCTGGCCTCAGGGAACTCAGTTTAAGGAGTAGAGGGTGTCTTAAACCAAGGATGAGGGCCTTAGAAATCACCCCAAACATTTTCCATACAAATGTGGATACAAGTATAAGTTTTTACAAATATGAAATCAAACTGTATACCCATTATTTTGTTATTTTCATTCGACAACACATCACAAACATGTTTTCATGTTAATAAACCTAGACTTAAAACTTCATTCATTACTGGTAGTGTTTCCATTGTAAGGACATGTCAGGGTTAGATGTATGTGCCTTGTTGTTTGATAGTTAGCTTATTTGTCATTTTAACATGGAAAACAACATTATGAAAGAATGCCATTGTACATGTATCTTGAGTGATCATCTCCATCCGATAGCTATTTAAGTAGCATCACTGGACTACGGGGTAGGCATTGGGGTTTTCAAGTGTTTCGAGGCATATCACCTACCTCTCTCCAAGGAAAGATTGTATCAATGAAACCCCCCTCTGCAGCAGCCTGTGAGACTGTACATCCCCTCACGCCTCACCAGCACTGGGTCCTATGAGCCTGCAAATGATTATCAAAGAATCAATCAGTCATAAATAAATTTTGCCTTCCCTTGCTTAAAATACAGCTTCACAAGGGACGATCCAAACTCGCTGCGGAGGGACTGACATTACTGAACAGCTTCTGCCACGTGCCAGGCATGAGACAGGTTCGCTCTCATTTAACCCCATGAGGTAGATACTATTGTTCCCATCTTACAGATGAGCAAGTAAAGGTTCAGAGAAGTTGAGTGACTTGTCCAAGGTCACACAACTAGGAAGTGGACAAAATTAGGCTTTGATCCCAGGTATGACAACAAGGCCTATGACCTTTCTCCATATAGATCCTGGTGACACAAAATAATCTGGCCTTAATCCACACCTTCCAGCCTCATGCCTTCCAAGCCACACTTTAGCCACACTTCAAAGGGTATACACCCTGTGTTCGCACGGCCACTGCTAGGTGGTGGAATTGGAGATTAATTTTTTTCTTGCTTATTTGTACTTTCTATCACAGCAATGTTTTAGTTATTTAATAAAGAAACAGAAAGGGGTTTTAATTTTTTTAAAAATTCATTGTCAAGATTCTCTTGGAGAAAAGAGTCCTCTCCAGTGTTTCCCAATGTCCCCAGACACACACACACACACACATACACACACACACACACACACACACACACTATGACAACCTGGCTGTAGGCAGGAGGGAGCTGAGCATCTCAAAATATCCTGTGACCTTCTAAGGCCGTGAAGAAAGGCTGGGGCCAAGTTCACCCACAGTCAATTCTCCCACAATAGGCCACTGGCCTTTGAGGATGTCCTAGAGCTACTGCTGGCCTCCTTCTCCCCCAGGGACCTGACCTCCCCCGACTCAGGCTGGCTGTCTCTGGCATAGACCCTCGACCAGCCAGGCCCTGGGGAAACAGCTGGAACCAAATGACTCCAGCAGCTGTAGTTAAATGGCCAGGTCTTCCAAAATAAGTAAAGGGAAGCTGAGGAAGACAGAACTGCCAGCATCAACGAGGGAGTCAGCTGAGGGCAGCGGAAGGGTGGGGTGGGGGTGGAGAGAGGCAGAGCCTGGGAACATATGGCTCAGGGGGAGCCAGGGCAGCAGCAGGGGCTGATCCAGGAAAAGGGCAGAAACTGGGGGACAGGATGGAGGGCAGGGCAGGGACTTCCCCCACTACACCCACATCCACACACATCTACCAGAATGCACGCTCGTTTGGGACTTCTGCAATATATTTAAGGCTTAGAGGACATGCAGTATACATTGGATGGATGGATGGATGGATGGATGGATGGATGGATGGATGGATGGGTGGATGGATGGGTGGATGGATGGATGGATGGATGGATGGATGGACGGATAGATAGATGGATGGATGGGTGGATGGACGGATGGATGGGTGGTTGGATGGATGGATGGGTGGATGGATGGATGGATGGGTGGATGGATGGACGGATGGATGGGTGGATGGGTGGATGGGTGGGTGGATGGATGGATGGATGGATGGATGGATGGGTGGATAGATGGATGGGTGGATGGATAACTGACTAAACAAAACAAAGAATGCATATATTGATGATAACTAATAAATAGGCTTGGTTCCTTTAGAGGTCAATGATACCAAGGTGAATCGAGAGTCATAAAAATGTTCACACTCATTGAGTCCTTAATCCCATTCTTGTGAATTCACTCTAAGGAAATAATTCACAGGCAGAAAATTGCTCTGGCCCCAAAAGGTTGTAGTAGCATTACTTCTAATACAGCAACACCAGAATGTCCTAAATGAGCGATGACCTGGGGCTGATGAGTAAATTATGGTAAAATGTTATATTATGCAGCCATTCAAATGATAACCAGAATGAGATTGTAAAAAAAGGTAACACTATTTCTGAAATAACATTAAGTAATAAAAGAATTTAAAATGTGTAAATCTGTGGAACTATGTTAAAAATCAGGTGGAAATGTATTTAATGGAAAGAACATTTTTATGATTCTTGATACGGGCATTCTGGTAGATGTGTGTGGATGTGGGTGTAGTGGGGGACGTCCCTCCCCTGCCCTCCATCCTGTCCTCTGCTCCCTGGAAAAAGACCAATAAATTCAGATTCACTGAGCTTGGGGTACCTGCTGTGTGTTGGTGCCTTCAAGGACACTTTAGGATGATAGCAGACAGAAGCATAGTGTTTGCTCTGGGCCGGGAACTTTATGAGAGCTTTCTTTGTGTTAACTCACTTAATCCTCGTAACAGCCCACTGAGATAGATACTATTACGTGAGAGTCCTCAGCACCTCTCACACACTCTCCCTGACACTCCTGCTGCAGTCTCCTGAGATCACCGTCCTAACAGTTTCAGACCTGGAGTCACAATGTAAACGTCTCTAGCTCCACTGCAGGGCTCTTTCCAGAGGACAAACCCGCTGGTCAGTCAGCAGTTGGCCATTTTTTCCTGGTGAGTTGGAGCCTTTGCTGCACTGAAGCAGCAGACCCGGCCTGGACCAACCCCAGGTCCTCATGCCCCACCCTTCCTCTTCCCAGGCACTCTGCTTCCCCATCTCCAGTCCTTGGATTTCTCAGTTCAGTACACTGACCCTGGGGAGGGGGCTCCCAATGCCAGACTTCTCTCTCTCTGAGACTCCACTCCCAGGAGAACCCAGGGGGCGTCCTCACCCCCAAGTCCAGAGGGCAGGATCATCGCTGGGCACCAAGCCTGGGAAAATGATTGGAACAGAGGAGCTAGCTCTGTGACCTGGACAAGTAGCTTAGTTTCCCTGAGCCTGTTTCTTCATCCATCAGGAAGAGGGTAGCTATTTTGTTCCTGTGTCTACTCACCACACAGCGTCCCAGGTGAGGTGAGAAGGCGGCCTGAGGAGTAACAAAGGCACTTCATCCTGCCACTAGGCGGGTCCCGGCTCAAGGAGGGGGCGAGCCCTGCGTCTGGACTGTGGGCACTGAAGAGAGGACGGGGCTTCTTGGCAGGTAAAGGGAACGGGCCTAAAATCCCCTAACAGTATTATCCTAACCTCCAGCTGTTTGGAATTCAGCTCACAAGTATTTCTCAGCTCCTGCTGCAGGTCAGATGGTGTTTGTGTGTTTGGGGCCCTGTGGGGAAACAGAGCATGATGCAAATGGAAGCAGCAGTCGGGCGGCTTAAATGAACCATTACCTGCTACGCACAGATTTTTCACATTCACTGCTTCCTTTAACCTTCACAGTTGCCCCAGGAAGTAAACCCAGTCACCTCCTTTTACAGAAGAGGAAGTGGAAGCTGTTCCAGATTTTCCCACCCACCTTGGTATAGTCTGAGCGAACTGAGGGACAGGGACAGGAAGAGATGCTCTCCAGGGACTCGGGTTCTGGCTGAGTCACCTGCCTGGATGTCCATTTCATATGGCCTCTCTGTTACTCACTGACCAAGAATATGACTTAATTCCCCGTGGGCAATACCACCAGGCACATAAAGAAATGGATGATGACTGTGACACAGAAGCTAAAAGCCTCAATTACCCTCCATGACAGGAACATGGGACATTTTTATGAAGAGAGAAATTTTTGCCTCGTAAATTGCACTTGTGAGAAATCAGCCCATGCTGCTGGTGACCCTGTTACATCTTCCACAGCCAGAGGCAGCCTCACAGATGGCGGGGGATCACCTCAGCCTCACCCCTGCTCATTAAGCCCCAGATATGTGTTTTGAGAGAGCGCTTAGGGGTCAGCCAGGGCCAGGATTAGGCCAGGATAGGCAGCCGGAACGCAAGTATATTCCCGACTCTCAACCTGGCTCTGCTGGTTGGTATCAATTGTGGTGGATGGGCATAAAGGAGGGTCTTTAAAAGGTCTTCTTGATGGTCCCACCCTGATGATGTAATTGGTCTAGGGTGCAGCCTGGGCGCTGGGAGCTGTAATAGTCACCCAGGTGATTCTGATACACAGCCAAGCTGAGAGCTAAATAGACCTTACCCTGCCCTGCCAATCAATGAATCAAACAGCAAGCTTTTAGCAAGTGTGGGCTGGAAGGGGGACCAGAAATAGGACACCGTTTGTGCCCAGGCTCATTTACATGAAGTGTATTGCTGACTCCCCACACCCCATAGGCAACAGAGACCCTGGGAGGATGCCTGGGTGCAGGATGTGGTACCTTGGGGAGCATCAGCTGCACCTGACCCAAGCCCAGAAGCTGAATCCGTTTGGGGGCTCCCAACAATGCACACAACCATTGCTCCCCGCCCCATACTGTCATCACACATGCATGCGTCCTCTCGGCCCTGCTTTCTTAGTCCTCTGACCTTCACCAAATGTCCTGAGTGCAGCACACCCAGCTGCTTGAGGATCCCCTTTCATTCCTCTTACAAACGTTTGCTGACTACCTCGGGCACCAGGACTGCGAGGGGCAGCAGGCTGGTAGAAACAGGGACACGGGCGGCAACACGGCTCCTTCAAGGACACAGCAGTTCTTATCTCTAACAGGTGGAATCCATTCATTTGATGCGCTGGGTATTTATTTATACCCATCAAATGATAAATGAATGGGTATTTATTTATACCCTTCAAATGATACCCATTTGATGGGTATAAATAAAGTCCTATTTTCTGTAATGAAAAGGCAGTTCATGGGCTTCCCTGGTGGCGTAGTGGTTGAGAGTCTGCCTGCCGATGCAGGGGACACGGGTTCGTGCCCCGGTGCGGGAAGATCCCACATGCAGCGGAGCGGCTGGGCCCGTGAGCCATGGCCGCTGAGCCTGCGCGTCCGGAGCCTGTGCTCCGCAACGGGAGAGGCCACAACAGTGAGAGGCCCGTGTACCGCAAAAAAAAAAAAAAAAGCCAGTTCACTTGAATATCAAAGCCCCAAACTCTCACCCAATTTCGTCATCTCCCCTTCCCTCGGCTAGCGGATCAGCCCTGAGGTGGCTAAGGGGTCTCAGCGTCCATGCTGACACTCTTGGGGAGACTCTGTGCACTCTTCAGAGACTTTCCAGGGCTGGGGGGGTGGGGGGTTGGTGTCCCTGGACTCAACAATATCTCCTCCTGAAGCTGACATGACAGCAGAAGCCCTGTTTAGCAGGGCTGTTTACTTACCCGATACTCAAACTTCTGTGGGTTGTTGATGTTTTGTTGTTTGTTTTTTTTACTTTTTAAAATTATTTTTTAATTGACGTATAGTTGACTTACAATGTTGTGTTAATTTCTGCTGTACAGCAAAGTGATTCAGTTATACATATATAGACATTATTTTTTATATTCTTTTCCATTATGGCTTGTTGATGTTTATTTTCTAATGAAGATAATAAGAATATGAAATTTCATCAGAGTACATCTTATTTTTGTTCATTAGCATTTATTGCTCCCCCTACCCTTCAATAATAAATAAAAGTATTTTATGTTCATTGTACTATTTCTATTGATACAACCCAGAAAAGCATTCATTAATTCATTCAACAAATATTCAGCCAGTGGCTCCTGTATCCCTAAAATCATTCTTGCCACTATGGACACATCAAGAAACACATCAGCATATGGACCCTGCATTCAGAGAGCTTACCATTCACCCAGAACTCAGAAAGTAATAATTATGATATCATCTGCTGCAGAAAGATAAAAAGCACGTCACCCTTCATCTCAAAGCCCAGAGATTTCCAGAGTTCACATTTCAGTACGTGACTTTCTAGTACCAGCATTATCATTTATACACAGCATTACATTGTCAATAATTTTTCCATATCAACAAATATTTTTCAACAAAATGATTTTAGTGTTTCAAGATGTGGATGAATCATGAATATCTTAATCATGGAATCTTTAAAGCTGAAAGAGCCCTTACCAGTCTCCTATTCTGTGGGTGTGTGAAGTGGGTGTAAAAATCAGGAAAGAGT
>NW_006787408.1:3191500-3192230 GCF_000442215.2 Lipotes vexillifer
TATGAATCGTAGCAGCATTTCCCTCCTAATGGCACACACATTTTTGGAAGGGAAGGGAAGAAAAGTTAAAACTCTGCATTGGCCAAACACATCATGTGCAAGATTTAGCCCCAGCCCCTAAAATACCACCCCTTCACTGAGCCACAGATGAGGGCTCAGAGGCCCAGAGGGCTGTGTGCCCAGGTGGCCCTGGGGTGATATGATCAGGACAGCTGATGGTCACCATCATGTTGCACCATGTCCAGAAGCTAGATGGCCGCGTCCCCCCTCCTCTCTCTGGATTCCTGAATTATTTGAATAATTGGCTCTAATTTCTCAGCAAAGCCCAAGGCTGAGGCAACCAACGTTGGAAGCCAACTTTTTCCCTTTCTAAGGGAAGACATTGGGCTCCTTGCACCCACAGGGCTGGACCCTTAAACACCTTCTGAACACAAAGGCTGAACTTGACTCAAATTCCCTTTCCTCAACCGCAGCCAAACTGCTGCTGAATTTCAACTTTATTTAAACTTTGAAAAGGTCTGGTGAGTGTCTTTAGTTGGAAGAGGTTTTTTCCCTTCCTTTTAATCAGCTCATAAGTCAATAAGCAGCTTGGGCCATAAAGTTCATACTTGGAGAAACCAAAGACTAAATCACCATCTGTATTCACACCCAGGGTGGACAGCCTCAGCTTTCAAGAATTTAATGTTTGTCTTGGAGAAAACCAAGAGCCTAACTGCAGCCAAGGGAAAGA
>NW_006787408.1:3192284-3195221 GCF_000442215.2 Lipotes vexillifer
AAAGAGAAAGACCGCCGCTCAGCCCCAAGCTCGGCTTCCCCTGCAAACACCAGAGCAAAGGTAGTAGAACCACAACACAGTTGAAAAACACAGTCCAGGGGAGCATCTGTTCGGATTTGTTCATTTTGGAGGTTCTGAGATGGTCTTGCATCGCCCTCCATGTGTTTGAGTATGTGAATTCACTAAACCATCCACTGATGGCAGGTTTTCCAACTAAACTTTCAGCTTTGGGCAGGAACCTTGTGGGGCTCGGGGGTTTGGTTTGTTTTACTGCCACCCACCTCCCTGTCCACCCATGGCCCTTCACACAGGCTCTGTTGTAATGCGATGGGGAAGAAAAAAAGTACGTCAAAAGTCGTGGTTCCTGTTTCACTTACAAGCCACCTGACACAGAATAAATCACTTCTCGGAGGCTCGGTTTCCTCATCTGAAGAATGGGGAGAGCAGTGTCTGCCCTGGGAGGCTGTGCCGCATTAAATACAGCTGGTTAAAATATAAAAAGTCATATAAAGTTGATTGCTATTATCCTTACTGTTAAATGCTAGTTACCCACAGGGAGATTTGAATTGTCTCATGAAGAATGTTTGTTTCACTTCATTCTCCCCCTGGTATGTTCCCAAAGAGAAAACATTATAGGAAACTTCTGGAGCAAAAGAATAAACTGCAAATTGATGGAGCCTAGCCCTGGGCGTGATGCTTTCTCATGAACGCATTTATTCCCCCACAACCCCGTGAGGGGAGAAATATAATTATCCCCGTTCAGATGGAAAGACAGGCGCACTCAGAGTGGTTTTCCATGACCTCCTCCCTCAAGGTCACCCAGAGCAGGAGAAGTTACAGAGTGTGCTGGTAAACTAGCTCTCTGAAGGAAAAAAAAATTTAAAAAGCCTCGGCTGGTGGGTTTGCCTATTGCTCTGGTGTAAATGCTCCCACCGTGGCTGATTTCACACTAACCAACATGCACCAGCGTCAGCACGCTCCTGGACGAGCAGCATCTGGAAGCAAACTCAGGGTTCTTGGTAAAGAACCTTTCCTGAGCCCACAACTGAGACGCTCCCCTCCAGCAAAGAGTCGCCTGGCACCAGGGAGGGACCAGGGATGTGGCTGAACCACCTGGGGCTCCACTTCCAGATCCCCCAGGGCAGGGCCTAAGGGCCTGCATTCTAATCAAAGACCTGTATGTGCACTGGAGTTTGAGTACGACCCAGCCCTCAGCTGCCCAGAGGTGATGAGTCCAGTCACCCAAAGGCCCCTCTGACTCCTGTGCTCCAAAGGCAGCAGGGGAGCTGACAGAGGAGAGAGAAGACAGCATCCTGAGTCACCTGTACTGGGATTCTTGTTCTGAGTGACGGGTAGAGGCTGGATCATGGGGGAGAGCTGATGACTCTGTCTTTATGGTTGTTACTGGTTTTCACCAACTCTAAGATTTCACTGATTGTAGTCACACCATTATTCCATTTTCATCTACCACCAGGAAAGAAGAAGCGTTGCCAAATTCAAATATGTGAAAACACGAAGATGTACATTTTAGAATCGATGTAATATTTGTGGATGTATATACATTCATAGGGTCTCCCTTATCTTTATTTATGGCCTCAGAGATCCATCAGATTTGGTTGAATGAATCCATGCCAAGGAGCATATTGATACATACAATTTATCCATCAGTTATCAATAAATGCCACAGGCACTTGACACTTAATTTCCACAACAATCTTATGAAATAGGCACTAGATTATCCACACTTTACAGAGGAGGTAACTGAGGCTCTGAGAGGCCACCTAACCCCTAGAATCCTGACCCCGTTCAATCCTGGCTCTTGAGAGATGTTCAAAAATGCTGTCTGAACTGATCTGTAGTGCCCTGTTCCTCAAGGCCTGACAATAAATAAGGCAGTTTGAGTTCTCTTTGGTGCTTGTGTTGCTAAAGGATGAGTAACATTTCTAAAAGCAAAGTTTTCTCACCTCTGTTGGGGTTTCAGCGTTCTTAGACTTTAAAAATATATATATGTATTTATTTTTGGCTGCGTTGGGTCTTCGTTGCTGCACGCAGGCTTTCTCTAGTTGCAGCAAGTGGGGGCTACTCTTCGTTGTGGTGCGCGGGTTTCTCGCTGCGGTGGCTTCTCTTGTTGCGGAGCACGGGCTCTAGGCGTGTGGGCTTCAGTAGTTGTGGCATGCACGCTCAGTAGCTGTGGTGCACGGGCTTAGTTGCTCTGCGCCATGTGAGATCTTCCCGGACCAGGTCTCACACCTGTGTCCCCTGCATTGGCAGGCAGATTCTTAACCACTGCGCCACCAGGGAAGTCCCTCTCAGACTTTTTGAAGAGAAGTGTGGCAGGAGGATTTTCTCAGCTTTGGTAACATCTGAGGAGCTTGCTGGAATCAAACCTTAAGGATCAAGGTTAGGATATAAAGACCAGGGTGCGGCTCTTTCAATCTACCCCGTTTTCCAAATCCAGGTTGCTTCCCATGAATCCCCATGCCTCTCCACCTCCATCCTCACAATGTGGCAACCTCTGGGGTGGCCTTGCTCCCCTGGAGAGCCATCCTGATTGAAGTGGAGGGGAAATTCCTTTTCTCCTTGGCTGAGCTGCCACAGGGTGGAGATTTTTCAGAAGGCATTTGTATTACGAAAAGAAAGCACAGTGGCACAAAGGCTGATAAAGCCTAGATTTCATACACTGCTTTGGCCTGTTCAGAGTTTACTGGGTCCACAGCAACACCATCTCTTCTTTGCAGCCAGGTCATCACTTCCATTGTTTGGGGAAAGGTTAATAATGCCTTTTCCCAAAGTAGTTCAATCTGAGCAGTTTCATTCTCTTCAAGTTCTTATGCATTTTTGAATGGATTTGTTGTTGTTGTTATTGTGTGTGTGTGTGTTGGTGGTGGTGGTGGTGGTGGTGGTGGTGGTGGTGGTGGTGGTGTGTGTGTGTGTGTG
>NW_006787408.1:3195474-3198923 GCF_000442215.2 Lipotes vexillifer
TGTGTGTGTGTGTGTGTGTGTGTGTGTGTGTGTGTGTGTGTGTGTGTGTATGTTTTAGAAGAAGGGTTCTAGTGGCCGTTTGATGCCGGGAGATTTGAAGAGGAGTCAGCTTATCTTTTTGCCCATGTAAATGATCGTGTGGAATGGAGGGCAAGTCACCTCCAATTTAAAACCCTGTGATTCGGCTCTGCTGCTCAGGAACACACATAAGCATTTGATGTCAGCCAGCCTGCTGCTTGGATTTGAAGATTAAAAGGCTTTTGTTCCACCTTGAAGCAAACAAAGCTGCCGACCCCACAAGGAAACGTTCCGTGTTCTTGTCAAGTTCAGTGACCCAAACACAATCTACTGTAAGGTTTCTCACCAAGCCTGATTCATCTAAGAATAGCGTGTGTAATAGGTTTGGGGCTAGCTTGAGGTCTATTCCTTACTAGGATCATCAATGATATGTTCTTTAATGTTTTTATTTTTTAAATTATATGACGGCAATGTGACAGAGTAGTTTGTATAGAGAATATTTCCTATAGACCATCATCCTTCAACTGCATCCCAGCTACTGACTTCACGTTTGCACGTCACCTTCGAGGCTTCATCCACATACATTCATACATAGCTCCGTTGCAATCAGAGTTTCTTGTAACTTACATTTTCCAAATGGACTGAACAGCCCAGTGAGAGCAGTACTGCTCAGACCAGCACTGGTTCCCACTGCTACTCTAAACCGTTCTCCAACCTCCCCGCCCAAAGACCTCAGCTACTCTTCCCCTTCATTCTCAGGACGTGGCCACACATCTGTGACAGGGACAGTGTATCCTGTAAATGAAGCATAGCATTAGGTCTGACATTAGGTGCCCAGTAAATGCTGGTAGGAATTGAATTCCCCGTGCGTACCAATCAGATCATTTTGTACAATGCAGTGACGACGACTCTGTCTGGGAAATCCACATGGGTCGGGGGAGGTAAGGAGGGTAGTGACCTTGGATTTTCCAGGAGAGAAATAGAACTGACTCAAAAAATAAATAGCCCTTGGATGGGCGTCTAAGGGCTGGGAAAGGAGATTCTGTGAGATGCTGCTGCCATCTAGTGGTGCACACGCCAATGACAAATTTTGCATCAAGAGACCTGAGGGGATCAACAGGGTGGATAACAAAAATCTCAGAATCTTAAAATATAGCCATTCAAGGAGTCATCACAGGCAGAGTCAACAAATGCTGATTGAGTTGTCCTTCTTGGTCCAGCCTCTGCTGGGCATTCAAGTCGGGGTGGTGGTCCAGTGGACAAGAGAAGACAAACTTAGGTCCATCGAACACAGGACTCTGCCAAGACAATGCCACGTAGAAGAGAAGCAGACCCCAGTGAAGGGCAGGCAGGCAGGCGGAGAAGTGATGGGGCCTGGAATCTTACTTTAATACACATCTCTTTGGCATTTTTAAAAATACATTATTTCAATGGCTATAATTAATTTATTACATGTTACTGACCAGGTACTTTCTAGGGCAAGGGTTCTTAACCTCAGGTCCACCAACTGTCCCTCGATATACTTCAGGGGATCCATGAACTTGGGCAGGAAAAAAAGTACATCTTTATTTTCATGAAACTCAAGCTGAAACTTAACATTTTCGTCAATTATGCATTAGGCAACAAACCGCGCTGGTATTAGCAGAAACCGTTACTTTGTCATTCAGAGAAAATTATAAAACGTTTTCCTATCACAGTGCAGTTGTTGCAAATGTCTCAAATCACTTACTCATCACAACTTTGAAATTACAGTGATTATTAGAAGTGCTGCTAGATCTTACTAATGTTAATTAAGAAGCATATATATTAAGTCGCTCACCCTTTAAAATATTTTGATATCTGTATTTCAATATAATCGGCTTCTTTGAAATCCTTTGTCTTTTATTTTATGCATTTGAAAACGTTATTCTGTAAAGGGATCCATGGCACACAAAAGGTCAAGGTCTGCTGTTCTGGAAGCTCAGAGGAGGGACAGGTGACCATGGGCTGGACTAGTCAGAGGAGAAAGGATGAAGGTATTCAATACAAGCCTTTCCTGGGGAAGCAGAACCAGGCTTTGCCAAAATGTGAACATGGAAAAGTCTCTATGACTTCTCTTGCGTCCAGCCCAGCAAATGATCCCTTTGTAAAGAATCCAAGAAGATAACTCTGTCCTAAAGGATGAATGGCTAAAATCATTTTCCTTTTGCGGGGCGGGGGGGAGGGATTTTCACTGAATGTGACTCAAAGCATCTATGAATACAGAGGACTGACTGTCTGTTGATGGAATTCAGCTGGAATGGCAAACTGGGTCAGCCTGCCCTTGAGTTACACTGTCCCCACCGACCTGTCCCTGTGCATTGGCGAGGTTCTCTTGGTCATAAACAATATAGAAACCAAGTTAGCCAGACAGAAAAAGGCAATTCAGTGGAGGCCACTGGAATCCGAGGGAGAGTGGAACCAAACTTCCCAGAGCAGCAGATACAGGGCAGCTCAGGCCTCCTGGCAAAAGGTGTCTGGGGACGATCTCTCTAGAGCAGCTTCTCCAGTTTAAATGAGCACACGAGTCACGGGATCTGTTAAAGAGCAGACTCCGACTCAGCTGATCTGGGGTGGGCATTCATAAAGCTCCCAGGTGATGCTGCTGGTCTATGCCACACACTGAACAGCAAGGGTCCCACACTTGCCTCCACCACTGTGCCTCCCTGCTGCTGTGTCCCTCGGTCCCAAGCATCAAATCCCTGGGACGGAGAATGCATTGGCCCAGCTTGAGTGGGTATCCAGGCCTAGCTCTGAAACTATGATCAGTATGGCCTTACAGACTGGGTATGTCTGCTTTCTCGGAGGGGGGAAATGTGAGAACATTCCAGAGGGAGGCACACCTGCCCGAACTATTGGCTAGAGGTCCCACCTTGAGGCAGCCCTATGGCCTCACCATCTGCCTGTGTTCCTTGCCTGCCCCATCTACACCATCTTCTTCCCATCCAGTGACCTATTTCCACAACCCAAGGATGGGTTTTGATGAGGTTGCTGTTGATGGGGCCCTGGGCTCCCATAACCCACAGGCTACACGAATGGGTACTTTCAAAACCCTTATCCCTTCAGATATGGTCCCCCCATTCTACCTCTCACCCCAGAGAGCTCACAGAATTTAGCTATGGAGGCCAGACCCTGGCCTGTGGATGACCGCACACACGCACGCGCACACACACCCCATTTCCCACACTCGGATTCCCTGACATCTGTGAAGCTCAAGGTCTCTCCCCAAGATGTCCTCCATTTGGACACCTGTTGCATCTCTCCTCTCAGGTTCACGCACTACAGCCACACCTGCCCCCACTCCACTCCTCTCTGGCTGTACCCACAGCCAGGGGACAAGGGACACTCAGCTTCCTCAGTCCTGTGGGGCTCCAGCCGCTTAGGTCAGCCCCTCGCAACCCCCCCCCCCCCCG